>NC_091253.1:54377878-54680909 GCF_042477335.2 Ovis canadensis | reverse complement strand
GATTCCCCCAAAGAAACCCACCTCTTTCTTTCCATACTTGTTTTTGTATAGAGTACCTGGTTTGGTTCTTGGATCTTTAACTATGTATTTGTGAAACAGAAATTGGGCAGCATGTTCAGCTGACAGGCATACACTCTGAACGTGGGTTAAAAGAAGACTTGTGTGTCTCCCACTGTAAGAAGTTGAGATCCATAAACCAAACCCCATGGCATGGTACAGAAAAGCAATGCTTAGTGATTCCAAACTCAGAGCCAAAACCTGCCCATTCTTCAGTATTCTTCTTTAGAGAGATGATTAAAGACATAAATGATTTCAAACAGCACATAGACAGATGACCATTTCTATTTTGTTTAAGAATATATGTGCTTTTGGAGAAGGAAATGGCAACCCTCTGCAGTATCCTTGTCTGGAGAATCCCATGGATGGAGGAGCCTGGTGGGCTACAGTCTATGCGATCGCAAACAGTCAGACACGACTAAGTCACTAACACACACACATACGCACACATTGGTGCTTTTGCTAGAATACAATATTTACATTCCAGAAAACCTTGCATTATACAAAATTATACACTAAAAATAACAGGGCTTCTAAGAAAATTAGATTATTGACAGACCACTCAAACCCATGCAACTTTATACATAGAATAATTACAAAAACAACAACAAAACAATAAAATACTAGTGTGATTTTAAAGGTATGTTAAATTCCTAATGAGTAAACACTACAGTTGACACAGGGACAGTAAATATAGGTATTTATTGCAGGAAATAAGAGTGGCTGGATGGAAAGGGGTGACAGGAGTCCACTGAGCTTCAGAGTGTCAAGGACAACATTCAGAAGGATCAGAAAAAAACAAGCAAAGGGGACTTTCCAGGCGAAGCAGTGATCGAGTTGAGCCAAGAGTGAGAACACGGGGTGAATGGGATTTTGAAATGTCCTGAATTCCTCTGAGCTTTGCTGTGTTCCTCTGCAGAGTACCCTTTATGTTCAGCTCCTATTACTTGTCAGTGTAAAACTTTAACACACTGGGAAAATCATATAGGAACCAGTGCAAATTCAGTTTTATTTTTACATTACCCTGGATTACTGCTATTGAATAAATGTTTTTGTCCCCTCCAAATTCATATGTTGAAACTGATCATCAATGTGATGGTATTAGAAGATAGGGCTTTGGGGAAGTGATTGCGTGATGAAGGTGAAGCCCTCATGCATGGTACTCATGACCTTGCCCAGAACACTTACCTGCCCCTTCCATCAAATGAGAACATACCAATAAGATTTATGAACCAGGAAGCAGGGTCTCTTCAGACATCTAATCTGCTGGCATCTTGATCTTGGACATCCCAGCTTCCAGAATTATGAGAAATAAATGTTTACCATTTATAAGCCACCCCTTCCCTGGTGGCTCAGACAGTAAAGAATCTGTCTGCAATGGGGGAGACTCAGATTCGATCCCAGGGTTGGGGGATTTCCTAGAGAAGGAAATGGCAACCCACCCCAGTATTCTTGCCTGGAGAAGTCCGTGGGCAGAGAAGCCTGGTGGGCTACAGTCCATGGGGTCGCAAAGAGTTGGACATGACCGAGCAACTAACAAATTCACAATTTTCAGTCCATTATAGAAATTTCCAGTCATGTTGAAGCTATTTTGAATTATGGAAATGCACATCGTACAAAAACGACTATACCTGAATTTGAATGTTTTCTGAAAATGCATAGAATGTGTAGATTTGACTCAGGAAAAATTGAGAATGGACTTGGTTCCTATCCCTGCCTCCACATCTCTGTGTATATCCTTTTCTGCTGCCAAACAAATGACTTTTCCTCTAAAACTGGTGCCAGACACAAGCTTTCTCCAAGAGTCACTGAAAAAGAGTAGCTGATTAAGGACTACTAAGGGTTTCTTGATGTACAAAGTAAACAGAGAAAATTTCAGAGTCTTCAAAACTATAGTTAAATCTGGTGTTGTCATTAACACCCACTTGAAAGAGCAGTCCTCACACGGGACTTTCATAAAGCATGGTCCTCAGAACAACTATTTCAGAATTGCCTAGTGCACTTGTTAAAAAGTCAGATTCTCTTGGAACCCTTGAAATTAGGATTTCTGGTGGTCGGTCCCAAGAGTCTTCATTTTCAAGTCTTTCATTTCTTCATTTCCAGTCTTTCATTGTCAAGCTATCCATGAGGCTAATAAGTCTGATACTCTCTAAAGTCTCAAAGGCAATAATATAATGGTCTCTTGCCAGACAGTGCAAAGGGACAAAGTAGGCAATAGTTGTTTAACAATGTATTTTTCAAAGCATGTACTACTTAAGAATCTGATACATCTTTTTGACAAGCTCTGGATAAGGTGAAGGCATTACAAGAAAAGATGTAGGCTAATGAGGAGAGTGAAAAAGTTGGCTTAAAGCTCAACATTCAGAAAATGATATCATGGCATCTGGTCCCATCACTTCATGGGAAATAGATGGGGAAACAGTGGAAACAGTGTCAGACTTTATTTTGGGGGGCTCCAAAATCACTGCAGATGGTGATTGCAGCCATGAAATTAAAAGATGCTTACTCTTTGGAAGGAAAGTTATGACCAACCTAGGTAGCATATTCAAAAGCAGACATTACTTCCCCAAGAAAGGTCCTTCTAGTCAAGGCTATGGTTTTTCCAGTGGTCATGTATGGATGTGAGAGTTTGACTGGGAAGAAAGCTGAGTGCCAAAGAACTGATGCTTTTGAACTGTGATGTTGAAGAAGACTCTTCAGAGTCCCTTGGACTGCAAGGAGATTCAACCAGTCCATCCTAAAGGAGATCAGCCCTGGGTGTTCACTGGAAGGACTGATGCTAAAGCTGAAACTCCAGTACTTTGGCCACCTCATGTGAAGAGTTGACTCATTGGAAAAGACTCTGATGCTGGGAGGGATTGAGGGCAGGAGGAGAAGGGGACGACAGAGGATGAGATGGCTGGATGGCATCACTGACTCAATGGACATGAGTTTGGGTAAACTCTGGGAGTTGGTAATGGACCGGGAGGCCTGGTGTGCTGCAATTCATGGGGTTGCAAAGAGTCGGACACGACTGAGCGACTGAACTGAATGCTGCCTGATACTGTTAGGGAATATTAGGAATGTTAGGGAAGACATGATCTTCAATGATCTATTCCCCGACAGGGCATTCAGGTCTTATGTTCAAGTCTTAAATCCATTTTGAGTTGACTTTCATGTATAAGATAGTGGTCAAGTTCATTCTTTTGCATGTGGTTGTCCAGTTTTCCAGTACCATTTGTTTGAAGAGACTGTCCTTTTCCCATGGCATATTTTTGGCTACTCTGTAGTAAATTAATTGACCATATATGCATAGGTTTATTGCAAGGCTCTCTTCTGTTTCATTAATCTATGTCTGTTATATGCCAATTTCATACTGTTTTATTATTATCTCTTTATAATATAGTTTGAAATCAGAAAGTGTGATACTTTCAGCTTTGTTCTTTCTCAGGATTGCTTTGAAGTGTTTTGTGGTTCCATACAAATTTTAGAGCCAGTGGCATGTACAAATTCAACTCTAGGAGCCAGCTGCAGGTGCCTCTGTAGTGTGCGCGCATGCATGCCTATAATCAATAATGTCTAACTCCTGGTGATCCCATGAACTGTAGCCTTCCAGGCTCCTCTGTCTCTGGGACTTCCCAGGAGAGGGTACTGGAGTGGGTTGCCACTTCCTTCTCCAGGGAATCTTCCCAACCCAGGGTTGGAATCCATGTCTCCTGCACTGGCAGGCAAATTATTTACCATCTAAGCCACAAGGGAAGGCAAAGGCCCAACCTGTGTGGTGGTGGGAGCTCAATGCAGATATACGTGTAGTAACAGGGGCCAAAGCAGGGTTAACAGTGAACTTTCTGGCAACGGTAGGAGCCCTGGGGGTTGGTGTGACCTCCCGTCACTACACCATCTCCCCCAGGTATGTATACTACAGTGAGGCTGGTGGCAGGGCTGGGCCAGGCAGGTGTGCAGCTGGAGAGGTTAACTCCAGATGAGCATCGTGGTGCAGGCCAGTGACAGAAGACAGGGCCTGACCTGCGCCCACAAGCAGCCACAGGGTTTTGCTTGTTGCTGTCAGCATGCTCTCCTGTGGCTGTCCCATCTCCTTCAAGGTGTGCACTCTGCAGTCTGGTATTGGGCCTCAGTTCAGTCACATGCACGTGCCCAGCTGGAGGTGCAGCCCCAAGTACATGCACAGTGGTGGGGGTCAGGCACAGGAGTTAAAGCAGGTCAAATGCATGGACTTGCACCACCACAGGGGCCCGAGCTGGCTGCTGGTGCAGCTGGAGGTGTACTAGGCTCTGCCGGTGTTGGAAGGGGCAGTGGGGCAAGGGGAGCAGGAGGGACTCAGCTGGCATTAGTATGTATGAATACCTATGGGGCAAAAGCCAGTGACATCTGCAGGAGGCCTGTGGCAGCTGTGTTGGCCATTGGTTCCTTCTTCAGTGGTAAATGCAGCTCAGTTTCTCTTTAAAGGGTCTCAGACGGTAAAGAGGAGGAGAACTCTGTCTTGCTGGGATGTTCCCTCTTGATACTGAGCAGTGCTGGTGTTTGGCTGGGATGATGCAGGCAAATTGAAGCTGACTTTCTTGTCTTCTTGTGCAGTTATTCCCATTTTGTTGTTGTTCCACAGTGTTGCTGAAACTTCTTAAGTAGACTCCAGAGCTCACTCAGAGCTGTTTTTATTTATGGATATCTGGCTAATTGTTTATTTTTGTTGGAAGATGGAGTCTGGGGTCTCCTATGTCACCATTTTGGTGACATCACCTAAACCTACTTTTCTAATAACCCGCTTTTTCACTTAATGCTATTTTATGGAGATATTTCAAGGCCCATCAAATACACATTTTTAAATTTGTTATTGGAATATATTGGAGAAGGAAATGGCAACCCACTCCAGTACTCTTGCCTGGAGAATCCCAGGGAGGGAGGAGCCTGGTAGGCTACAGTCCATGGGGTCGCAAAGAGTCAGATACAACTGAGCGACTTCACTTTCACTTTCATTGCAATATATAGCTTTACAATGTTGTTAGTTTTTGCTGTAAAACAAAGTGAATCAGTTATCCATATACATATACTCCTCCCTTTTTTAGATTTCTTTCTCACTTAGGTTACCATAGAGCTTTGAGTAGAGTTCCCTGTGCTCTACAGTAGGGTCTCATAGTTTATCTATACTAGTGCACATATGTTAATCCCAACTCCCAGTTCATCCCACCCCCACTTCCATCCTTGGTATCCATATGTTTGTTCCCTACATGTGTCTCTATTTCTGCTTTGCAGATAAGTGCATCTGTACTATTTTTCTAGATTCCACATATATGTGATATTATATTTTTGTTTTTCTCTTTCTGACATACTTCACTCTATGACAGTCTCTAGGTCCATCCATGTTTCTGCAAATGGCACTATTTTATTCCTTTTTATGGCTGAGTAATATTCCATTATGTGTGTGTACATATATATGTATATACACCACATCTTCTTCATCCATTCTTCTGCTGATGGACATTTAGGTTGCTTCCATGTCCTGGCATTCGTAAATAGTGCTGCAGTGAACATCGGGGTGCATGTATCTATTTGAATTATGTTTTTCTCTGAGAATGTGCCCAGGAGTGGGATTGCTGAGTCATGTGGTAGTTCTGTGGTTAGTTTTCTTGAGGAACCTCCATACTGTTCTCCACAATGACTATGAATTTACATTCCCACCAACAATGTGGGGAAGGGTTCCCTTTTCTCCACATCCTCTCCAGCATTTATTGTTTGGAGATTTTTTGATGATGGTCATTCTGACTGGTGTGAGGTTATCTCACACCAATGAGATACCTCATTGTAATTCTGATTTGTATTTCTGTGATAATTAGACACGTTGAGCATCTTTTCATGTATTTGTTGGCATGTGTATGTCTTCTTTGGAGAAGTGTCTGTTTAGGTCTTCCATCCATTTTTTTCATTGGTTTGTTCGGTTTTTTGTTATTGAGCTACATGAGCTATTTATATATTTTGGAGATTAATCCCTTAGTCAATTGCTTTGTTTTCAAGTATTTTCTCCCATTCCGAGGCTTGTCTTTTGGTCTTTAATTAGGTCCCATTTGTTTGTTTTTATTTTCATTTCTCTAGGAGGTGGGTCAAAAAAGATCTTGCTGGGATTTACGTCAGAGTGTTCTATGTTTTCCTCTAAGAGTTTTATAGTGTCTGGCCTTAGATTAATGTACGTGTATATATTTACTTTGATATTGCATCCCTAAATGCTGCTGATCACTGAATTTTCATGGTTTACCTGTGTTGACTCCCTTGCCTTCTCTATACACAGTGATTTGTAAATAATGACAGTCTTATTTCTTCCCTTCTAGCTCTTAGCCTTTTTTTTTCTTTATTCTTCTGCTGTCCGTGACCATCAGTATGAGAATCTGTGGAACTGGCATTAATGCACACTTACTTTGTTTCTGAGTTTAAAATGAATGCTTCTAATGCTACTCCTGTATGCAAATACCTGCCGAATATTTTTGGTAGATAGTATTTAATAGGCTAAGGAAGTATACTTTTTAGTATTAATTTCTATATATATTTTATAATTAATAGACATAGAACTTTGAAAAGTTATCTTTCTGAGTGTATTGATATGATCATATAGTTTCTTTAATATGTTACTATTGATATAATGAAATACACTAAAGATAAACTAATTGCATTCAGTCATGACATTAATACCTTTTCTACAGTTTGCTCACTTACATTTCTAGGGTTGGTACCTATAAGTAAAATTGGCTTATCACTCTTTTTCTCAGGCTATGACTGTCTCATCACTATTAACAACACTTGAACCTTCATTCTCTTGCTGTTAAGCAATTGTGCTAACAAGTTTTCTATTTTAAATATGTTTCAAAGACCAACTTTGGTTTTGGTGAGCCTCACCCTTAATTTTTTTTTTTCCCCTCTCACTAATGTATCCTCTTTTTTTCTAATGCCCTGTATTCTATTCTTTTGTAGTTTATACTATTGTTCTTTAAGTTTTGATTTAGACATAAGACTCATCAATTTCTCATCTTTATTCTTCTGCAACAGGATCATTTAAGGTTATAAATTTCTTAGAAATGTCCTATTTAGTTTTGATTTGGTTGCAACTTTACTACAGTGTCTTTCTTAACCCACAAGTTATTTAAAGTCTGTTTTCTCAATTTCTAAATGTAGATATATTTTGTCACTGATTTCTAAATTTAATTACACTCTAATCAGAGAACATTTGTTTGACATGAATTCTCTGACATTTGTTGAAACTTATTTTGTAGCCTGGTATTGAGTTAATTTTCATAAAAATTCTAAGTGTGCTTGGGAAGCAAGTCTGATCTTTTGGTTACTGAGATATAAGATTTTTAATTTAAAATCCCTATGATATCCATTTTTGCGATACATATTTTGATGCTGTTTAATTGAATGCATTCAGATTAGTAGCATTTATGTCTTCCCAGTAAACTGAGAATTTTATTAGTATGTATGGATGTACATATGTACATACATATGTATAAAGATATTTTTATATTTCTGCATTATATATAGTGATATGTATATATATTAATATATTATCCCCTAAAAATGGTTTTGCCCTAAATGTGTTGCTATTAATATAGTTATACTAGCTTTTTTCATTTAGTATTTGTATGGTATATATCTTTTCCATTCTTTCATTTTCATTGTTTCTATTTTACGTCTTTTATAACCAGTACTTAGGAGAATACTTATTATTCAATATTCAGGCTCTTTTAAGCTGGAGAATGTAATCCTTTTTAATTAACTATATTTACTGACATGTTATCTTATTTTTTTCTTGAAACTATTTTTTCCTGATGTTTTTTCTGTGTTTTTCTGCCTTGCAGACATTGTACTTCCCTCAGAACTCCTTTACCTATCTCCTGTTTGTCTGAAATATTTCATCTATATGGAATTGATAACCCCATCAAAGTATCTTTCATTTCCTTTCCTTCTCAGGAACTTCCTCTAGCCAGTCTTTTAGACCCTATGAAGATCTCGAGTTGAGCATTCTAGCTATGAGTTGGATATGTTGGCTTTTACTTATAGTAGATACCTTGATCATGTGTTCTATATTTTTCTCATGAACTCTTCTTCAGCAAAGTTTCAGATGAAATAATTCTGCATGGCCTGGCTTGAGGATACATCTTTATCTGGAGAGGTCTTGCATTTATTACTACAAAATGCCTCCTTATCAAATCTTACTGGTGTGTAGTTGTTAATTCCTACTCTTTAACTGAGGCTATTGCCCTTTGAAGGGCTAGTTTTACACTAGAAGCTTGGTTCCAACTCTGAACTTTGGACCCCAGGTCTCAGCCTGATTCCCCATGTGGTTGTGACAGATTCCCGCAATTCTGATACCATCACAGCTCACATGCACACAGCTCTAAATGGCATTTTCTTCTTTATTTTAGGCTCCTGGGAATTTTGCTTTACATTTGAGGGAGCTCCACTCTACTTTAGAAGGAATGGTAGCTATATTTTATTCAGCTTTTTCTAGCTATATTGCAGCAGAAGAGTGTTAAGGTTTTCTAGATCTCTGTATTGCTGGAAAAGTAAATCCCATGGCTAGTTGGTCATTAGTGTGAAAGTGTTAGTTGCCCAGTTGTGTCAACTCTTTGCAACCCCATGGACTGTAGCCTGCCAGGCTCCTCTGTCCATGGAATTCTCTAGGCAAGAATACTTTCAGTTCAGTTGCTCAGTCATATCCAACTCTTTGCAACCCATGGACTGCAGCATGCCAGGCTTCCCTGTCCATCACCAACTCCTGGAGCTTGCTCAAACTCATGTCCATCGAGTTGGTGATGCCATCCAACCATCTCATCTTCTGTCATCCCCTTCTCCTCCTGCCCTCAATCTTTCCCAGCATTAGGGTCTTTTCAAATGAGTTAGTTCTTTGCATCAGGTGGCCAAAGTATTGGAGTTTCAGCTTTAGCATCAGTCCTTCCAATGAATATTTAGGACTGATCTCCTTTAGGATGAACTGGTTGGATCTCCTTGCTATCCAAGGGACTCTCAAGAGTCTTCTCCAACACCACAGTTCGAAAGCATCAATTCTTCGGTGCTCAGCTTTCTTTAGGATCCAACTCTCACATCTATACATAACTACTGGAAAAACCATAACTTTGACTAGATGGACCTTTGTTAGCAAAGTAATGTCTCTGCTTTTTAATATTCTGTCTAGGTTGGTCATAACTTTTCTTCCAATACTTTAGTGGGTAGCCACTTCCTTCTCCAGAGGGTTTTCCCATCCCAAGGTCAAACCCAAGTCTCCTAGCATTGGGGACAGGGTCATTAGCATACACTGTCTAAAAACTTTTAGGATCTTGTCTTTATTCCTGGTATTCTAAAAATCCTTATGTATTGATCTGAGTTCTCCTTTCTTCTCTAATCTGTCTTTATGCTCTTAATTCACCAGATGTTGGGCATATGATTTATTTTCCTGTATTTTCTCTATTTTCCATCTTTTTACCATTTTGCTCTACATTCTGGGAAGTTTTCTCAACTTTTTTCTAAGATTCTATTGCATTGTAAGTTTCTGCCCTTTTTAATTCTCTAGTTGTTCCTTTTTTAAAGCATTTGCTCTCAGGGCTATGGCCCTGCCTCAGCTCACTGGGCTGCTTACATGGTGGGCAGGTGAGCACCCTGCACTGCTAAGCTAGAGAGAAGACTATAAGATGAAGTCTGCTAGCAGCCATGTCCTCATGGCACCATGGGGTCCTCCAAAGGCCTGCTGCCAGTATCTGCGTCGCCAGGGAGAATCCCCATTACACTGGCCTTCAAAGCCAGACATTCTGGGAGCTCAGTTTCCTTTGCAGGAGCCCAAAGTGAGGCTCAGATCCCTTGCTCCTTGGGAAGAACTCCTGCAGTTGTGATTATCCTTCTGCTTGTGGGTCACCTACCCAGGGGTGTGGTCTTGACTATACTGCATCTCCATCCATCCTACTGTCTCACTGTGGCTCCTCCTTGTACCTTTCATTGTGGAAGCTCTTTCCTGCATCTCCTGTTGTTTTCATTGATAGCTGCCCTATAAATTGTTGTAATTTTGCTGTGCCCTTGTGTAAAGCAGGGTCTCTACTCCACCATGTTGGCCACCCAGGTACTTTTCAGGTAATAATAACAACAACAAATAGTTAAGGGTTTTCAAGCTGTCACTATGACAGGCCCTCTGCTATGTATTTTGCTTCTATTATTCCAGTTAATGTTACCAAAAATAAAAGCCTGTGAGTAGGTTTTAAAATTACCTTCACAGTCTAGATGAGGAAACTAAGACTCAGAAATGTTAAGTGAAAGTGGAAGCCGCTCAATTGTGTCCAACTCTTTGCAACCCCATGAACTATACAGTCTATGGAATTCTCCAGGCCAGAATACTGGAGTGGGTAGCCTTTCCTTCTCCAGGGAATCTTTCCAACCCAGGGATTGAACCCAGATCTCTTCCATTGCAAGTGGATTCTTTACCAGCTGAGCCACAAGGGAATCCTGGAGTGGGTAGTCTTTCCCTTCTCCAGCAGATCTTGCCAACCTAGGAATCGAACTGGGGTCTCCTACATTGCAGGCAGATTCTTTACCAACTGAGCTATGAGGGAAGCCCCCAGAAATGTTAAAACCTCATCCAAAGTCACACAGTCCATGCTGCCAGAGCTAGCATTCCAGCCTAGAGTCGTTGGATTCCCAAGTCCATGCTGTGAACTTTTACATTAAACTTCCTCCACCTCTTAAACAGATCTGGCTGTGACTGGTGGTCATAGAAGGAAAGGAATGCATGGGAACACCCACCCAGTTCCAAGGTGAGAGATTCTGCAGAGGAGCATCCTTTCCTGGAATATTAGTTGGCCTTGGCAGTAAAGACCTGAGGCAGCTGGTCTGCAAACAGCCTTAGGCCATCCTGACCAGGCTGCTGATTCTATGTTGTGGTCACTATCAAGGGTCACCCAGCTTTTCTGCTCAGAGCCGGTTCATCACTTCATCCAGATGGGATCAGGCCCTAAGGAAATAACTGATGGTAACCTGCCCACAGTGAACTGATTTGAACTTAAAAATACCTGCATATAGAATTCATAGGGCAAAAAGCCCCTAATGGGAAAGACCAGGATGTGAAAGCCACCAAGCAGACCCTCTTGAATACTAAGGCAGGAAACTGGAAGTTGTTTCTAGTTCTGGGATATTTGCAGGAAATCCTGGAGTTACTTACCCAGTCAGTAAATGCTGGGTACTGGAATTAAGCACATTCTATAATGCCATTTGGTAGCCCTGCATCCTTGGGAAAGGACTTTGCCTCTCTGAACCTGAGTCTTCTTGTTCATGAAAGGTACAATTAACTCATTTCCCAAGGTCTTATAGAAAAGATTAGAACTATCTATAAAGGGGGTGGCACTTTACAAATCTCACGTGAGTATTAACAGGAGTATTACTATAACTTAGACATAGGAGTCTCCTGTATCTTAGTGTAGGCGTCAGCCTGCCACCCAAGACTGAAATATCCATGTTACTTACCCAAGTACCCTTTCCCTAAAACATTACCAGAGAAAAATCTGGTAACTGATTTTAGTTTACTAATACCAAAACAAAATACACTTTCTGATTTTTGCAGATTCTTTTTTTGTTGGTTTGTTTTAGACCAACTGCTTTCTGGTGACATTTCCTAGGAAGGCTTCTCCAGGTCAGGCAGTAGGGGACGTTTCTTCCATGGAATTTTCCTATGGAGAAGCTACACTCTTCTGTGGAATGAGGATTCTTATTTTAGCATATGCCCCAGAAAACAGCACTCACAGACTCATCACCAGAGTGGTTATTCAGATATTTCAGGTTCCTGTGGCTCTCCACCCTCCAAATGCAGCACTGTTTCCTCATCTCCACAGGTATTAGGTGATACACCTTAATAGCAAGATCTGTCTCTGTAATGGGTTTAGAGGCAAAGATGATTAAAGGATTAGAAAGTCTTAACATAAAGAAAAGTGGAAGACAGAAAGGTACTTTGTCTCACAGAAGCAAGAAACCAGTCATTCCCCACTGAAGAATAGAACAAGAAAAAAAAAAGTGTGCTTCAGTGTAAGGGATTAAGAAAATGTCTGAAAACCTGGTTAAATGTGGATAGGAGTTAAATTAGGATAGCGTTGACTCTCACCTTTGGGAAACATAAAAGATGTGGTTTAGATGCATCAATTGGGGACAATCTGGTCCAGGCCTGGACATATCCTTGCCCAAGGGCTGGCAGATGGATCAAATGACCTCTTAGCATCCCTCCCAGCTCCACACTTCTGTCGTCCTATGCTTGTTGGACTAGCACGTTAGCTGTGTTAGACTTGCCCTTTCAAGTTAGTGGAGGAGTCAGCTCCCTGAAAGAAAACAGGTAAACTCTTTTTGTCCCCAACATAAATGCCTCTGTTTCAGGGGGCTTCCCTGGTAGCTCAGATGGTAAAAAAAAAAAAAAAAAAAAAAATCTGCCTGCAATGCAGGAGACCTGGGTTCAATCCCTGGGTCGGGAAGATCCCCTAGAGAAGTAAATAGCAACCTGCTTTAGTATTCTTGCCTGGAGAATTTCATGGATGGAGGAGCCTGGTGGGCTACAGTCCATGGGGTCACAAAGACACAACTGAGGGTTGCATGATCCTGCAACAGATCAAGACCAGAAACACAGGAAGAAGGAGTCCTGAACAGAAGACATGGACATGACCTGTAAGCACAAACTGTACCTTACTGAAAGTGCAGCTCTTGGCTTGTATAGAATTGAGGCTGTCCTCCATCCCAGCTGAGTTCAGTTCATTCTTTCAGTGAATGTGCAGCTCCTACTCGGAGAAGGCAACGGCACCCCACTCCAGTACTCTTGCCTGGAAAATCCCATAGACGGAGGAGTCTGGTGGGCTGCAGTCCATGAGGTTGCTAAGAGTTGGACACGACTGAGCGACTTCACTTTCGCTTTTCACTTTCATGCATTGGAGAAGGAAATGGCAACCCACTCCAGTGTTCTTGCCTGGAGAATCCCAGGGATGGGGGAGCCTGTGGGCTGCCGTCTATGGGGTCGCACAGAGTCAGACACAACTGAAGTGACTTAGCAGCAGCAGCAGCAGCAGCTCCTACTAGGCATGGAGCACTAGACAGTGTACCACAGAGTCTACTGTAAGCCAAGCAGTGATCTTTTGCTTTCCTGCAAAACTCTGAATGAGTGATGAACATGTAGTCAATTACCCTGCAGGGTCCGCACTTATGCAGCAAATAATGACTGAGTTGCTAAGATGCACAAGGCACCATGCCAGGCACTTGGAATGGGTTGGTAACTAAGTGGACAAATCCGTTGCCCTCATAGAGCTTACATTCTGGGAAGAGGCACACATGATGAAAGATACACGAGATTCTCTAAGAACTGTGACAAGGAGCCCTGCCCTGGCTAACAAGTACCCCCCCTACCACTCCTGAGAAAGGGAAGTTTCTATTGGCATGTGAAAGCTGAGTATGAATCGGTGAACAAGCTTGCATCATGGGAGGAGGCAGCATCAAGAGGGCGCTCCATTTAACGATACCAAATGTTGTCAAGGGACCACAATCTGCTTTATAGTAGGATGAAGGGTCATCTATGTATTCCTCTTTCTTGCCATGATACAAATATTAGTGCAGTAAATAAGTTTAAACAATATCAAAGTCATACTTAAAACTAGTTTTATCTTATGACTAATAGATTGATCATAATTGACAAGTAAAAAATACCAGACTCCATATGGATGTGATATCATTTGGACACTAAATTCAGAATCAACTGAGAGTTTGACCCTGATGAGGAAAGCCTTGAGTCTAATTCTAAAAAGGCTTTGGTATTGCTGTAAGCCAACAAGATGATGTGTTTGACACTGTGACATGGATCTTTCCCCACCGACATTGACTGTGAATTATAGGTTGGTTCCTGCACTACAGGTGGACCTGTGGCAGCCCGGCAGTGTCTCCCAGATTTCACAGGGAACAGTCACCGACATCCACGTTCCCCACAATGGCTCCCGAGCCCTGTTGACCTTCCTGCAGGAAGCCAACATCCAGTACAAGTAAGCATGCCATTTCATTGCTTAATTCATTTATACCCAATTGAACTGAATGGCAGCTGTATTTAGGTTATGTCGTAAGTGCCAACAATAGTGCTTCAGGTTCTGTTTTTCATGGTGAGGAAGGCAACATGGATATGGCACAGTTCTATTTGCTAGTCATGAGCTTCTTTCTTAGCGTTACGGTGCAGGGGGAGCAACCACACTTCTCTATCATTCACCTAAGTAATCAGTGTACACATGGGAGGGCTTTACTGTGTGAGGAGAGGAGAGTAGTTTACCCATGCCTAGAAGGTGGATGTGGAGATGGGCAGACAAAAGCCAGACTCTGCAGGTGCTGCATCGGTTGGAAAAAGGATGAGACTTGGGACCTTGAAGGCAGAGGGGAAAATGCAAGCAAAGGCGAGAAGCAACACAGTATCTGTGCAGGGAACTAGTGCAGGTCAGGGAGTAGGAAGAAAAGGTGCCTGAGAAGTAGGGTGAGGGGCCAGGTTGTGGGAAGCTGTGGTTCAGAGTTAGGAACTCAGACCTCATCTTATGGGTGATGCTGCACAGTCGTAGGATGTAAGCAAGGGAGCCACATGTAACTGGGTGGTGGGGTAGGAGGAGACTACAGCAGCAATCCAGGTGAGAGAATGAGGACCCTGAGTCAGGACCAGAGTGGTGGGATCAAAAGAGAATTCC
Organism: Ovis canadensis; assembly: GCF_042477335.2. Taxonomy (NCBI): domain Eukaryota; kingdom Metazoa; phylum Chordata; class Mammalia; order Artiodactyla; family Bovidae; genus Ovis; species Ovis canadensis. The sequence goes on along the minus strand of NC_091253.1, from coordinate 54,666,147 downwards.
AAGAAATATTTCAGAATCAAAACTACCTGGACTCTGCATTTGTTGGGATGTAGATGGAAGAGGAAGAACTCTTGGGTGATTCCAAGTCTTCTGTCTTTGGTGACCAAGTGGATAGAGTTGAATACTTTGAGATTTTTTTACAGTATTAGTTAAGCAGTGAATGTGAAACAGCTGGAAGATAGTCCCAATCGTCAAATAAGAAACAAAATCTTTTGAGATAAGGGATGTCAGTGGTACCCAGTGCCACAGTGATCTCCTGCAAGAAGACTGATCAGTTACCTTCGAATTTGGCAATGGAAGTTGCACTGGTAACCCTAATGGAAGGATTCGAGTGTCAGGGGCAGAAGACAGAGAAGTGAACAGGAGGTGAGAACACAGCAGCAGAGCAGACTATTCTGTGACTCTTAGAAGTTACAATAGGGAGAGGGCAGAGGTGAGGAAGATGCTAGTTCAGCGACTGCCTGAGATTTGGAGTGTGGGTAGAGGGGGCAACTGTGGCCTGAAAGTGCTGTGACCAGCAGGGAAGGAGGCAATTGATGATGAAAGACAATGCACAGATGAGGGAGTAGTTTTAAATGGTAGGAAAAGTACTTTATCCTATAAGACCAAAGAGGTACATGCAGGTCTAGTTAAGATTGTAGAGAAGAGAGCCAACAGGTGAAAGAGATAGTAGTAGTCGTAGCAGTAACGCTAATGGCTCAGTCACGTCTGACTGTGGTGACCCCATGGACTGTGCTAAACTGGCTCCTCTGTCCACGGAATTCTCCAGGCAAGAATACTGCAGGGGTAGCCATTTCCTTTTTCAGAGGATCTTCCTCTCTCAAGGATCGAATCCAGGACTCTTGCTTTGCAGGTGGATTCTTTCCATTTGAGTCACCAGGGAAACAGGGCAAGAGATCATAACTCATAGCCCAGTTTTCTGGATGAACTGAGAAGCAAAATGTATCTACTTAGAATACAGAAATAGGTGTAGGAACCAATAAAAGTGGTTGTTGCAGAGAAGAAATGTTGTAGCACTGATACAGAGCTGATGTTTTGTTGGTTAGAACCACAGAAAGCTCAAGATGACAAGGAAGTTAAGGTTTCTAGTGAGATGCTAGCTCAAGTATTCACCTGTGGGGTCTAATCTGGATAGTCTAGATTAGAGGAGGCTCTAGGAAGAATGATGGGACATTGGGGTGCATGTTATTTTTTTGAATTTCTTCAGATATATGACCAGGAATGGGATTACTGGACATATGGTAACTATTAGTTTTTTAAGGATCCTCCATACTGTTCTCCATAGCGAAATTACATATACACAGCACACAGTACTATAAATAAACTAGATGACTAATTAACTAAATAAACTAGGGGGCTGCCCTGATGACTCAGTGGTAAAGAATCCACCTACCAGTACAGGGGATGCAGGTTCAATCCCTGGGTCAGGAAGATCCCATGGAAAAGGAAATGGCAGTCCACTCCAGTATTCTTGCCTGGGAAATCTCATGGACAGAGGAGCCTGGAGGGCTACAGTCCATGGGGTCAAAAAAGTGTTGGACATGACTTAGCGATTAAACAACAACAACAAAGGACCTAGCTGTATAGCACAGGGCACTGTACTCAGTACTCTGTAATGACCTATATGGGAAAAGAATCTAAAAAGTGGATATATATTTAACTGATTCACTTTGCTGTACAGCAGAAATCAACAACTTTGTAAAGCAACTATATTCCAATAAAAATCAGGGCATTAAGATATTTACAGCGAAAACAGGTTTAGTGTGACTGAGGGCAACAAGTTGGAAGGAAACACGTTTTGATAAAGTGTAGGCTGCTGGACATTAAGAGTTCTGGAGTAGAATACTTGTGGCTGGTGACAGGATTATAGGGGTAGCAATGAAGGAGATGGCTGAAGTGGAATGGAGATTGTTGAGGCTGATGCAGTCAAGAGAGAGTGAGGTTAATCACCATAAAACCATCTCAGAAATCTTGAATTTCCTTGGCTGATGGCAAGATTAGAGGTGGGGAAAGAGAATGCGTTCCTAAGACAAGAAGTAGCAGGGAGGAGCCAGGACTTAGAGGTAAGCAACCAGGAATGGCACAATGCTGAAGGGAGGATGAGCTTTTCCTGGAAGTTAGAAGGTTAACGGAGCAGTACCAATGGTACCCAGGAGGATGCTGACAAAGTAGGAGGAGAGAAAGTCGCCAAAGAGTCTGTGTCCTTGAAAGAGTCCAGTTTCTGCTGGTGCAAGAATATAAGGAGTTCTCTAAAGAGACTGGAGAATGTAGGAATTTTATTTACAATCAAAGAGAATTCCAGAGGGCACAAAAGCAAAGGATGGGGGGAAGAGATGGAGAGAAAGTGCAAAATCTGGGGGGAGAAATGCAGGCTAGTGAATGAGAGAGATGGGAAGGAGTGACTTACTCTTGGTTTGGAACCCTATGATTTTGGTCACAATTGTAAATGACTAACCAGGTGCTGCTAGTGGTAAAGAACCTGCCTGCCAGTGCAGGAGACGCAAAAGATGCAGGTTAGATCTCTGGGTCAGGAAGATCACCTGGAGAAGGAAATGGCAACCCACTCCAGTATTCTTGCCTGGAAAATCCCATGGACAGAGGAGCCCGGCCGGCTACAGTCCACAAGGTCGCAGAGACCCCGACACAACTGGGCACACACAACCTCTCAAATACTCCAACTTTTAAGCTAGTGATTTTACTGCCAGAACTGGCACAAAGATCCCTGGTGAGGCCCAGGAAGGGTTTATGGGTCTCTCAGTCAAGGGAGAGAGCTCTAGTCTCTGCGAAAGGATGGGACAGAGGGTTCAATGGGGCAGTAACATCATTCCCTGGCCCCAGAGATATTTGGCTCTCAAAGTGACAAGCACAGCTTTATGAAACTACTGATGGGCTTTTTGCAGAAAGGTATTTCATCTGTACCTCCATAACAGGGCAGAGTCACAGCTGTGCGTAAAACCATTGTTCATATTGAACATATTTTAGTCATTGCTGTAGCTCCAAAGGCAGGCTTTGATTCTCTGAATGCCTAGCAGGCAAGAGCTTATTTCTATAGGTCCTCAATAAAAAACTCAAATGCCTCATTAATTATTATTTGGAAGAAAAGAATATACCAGTTATTTTAACGAATTTCTATTTGCATTCAACATAGGTCATGTGGAACTGCTACAGAATAAAATATCACCCTTTATACCACAGAGAATAGAGTTTTTAAAAAATGAGTTTTAAACCAGTGGTCTCCTCCTGGAGAGCAATCATTTAGAATTATTCATTTTGTTGGCATGAAGATAATAATATGTAAGTCAATTAAATTCCCCAGGGCTGGTAGGTAGAGATCATTCTAATTGAGTTATATTATTATAGCCTGGGATATTTTCCAAAGGTTATAATTTACTCTGTACAACTATACATAATGTATAGATATACTTATCTTTATAGCAGAGATAATGTGGCCTCATGTGTCTGGCCCCTAGGTGATCAACCCTTCTTAACAACATGACCTAGAAAATGATTCCTTTTGCCACAAAAAATGTCAATAATTTGTAAATTGAATACCTGTTTAAAAAAATGGTAATGGAATTTCAAAGTTTGACACACACTCCCTTTTCCACCCTAGAAGCTCTGGGAAGGTGACTTTGTACTAAGTGATAATATCGCTTGTATAAAGTTCTTAATAGATCTAGAAAAAAATCTTTGACTATTTCAAAAGGAAAACAACTCAGTGAAAATATAATCACATTAAAAAGGCTTGATACAGTACACTTTGGCATGTTCACTTTTTAAGGAAGTATATGCTACACACTGGGGCTTCCCAGGTGGCACAGTGGTAAAGAATCTGCCTGCCAACGCAAGGATGCAAGAGACGTGGGTTCGATCCCTAGGTCAGGAAGATCCCCTGGAGAAGGAAATGGCAACCCACTCCAGTATTCTTGCCTGGAGAATTCCATGGACAGAGGAACCTGGAGGGCTACCGTCCATGGGGCCAGAAAGAGTCGGACACAACTGAGCGCACACGTGGTTAGAATAGAAATGGTAATCAGCCATAAGGACACTAAGAAACTACAGCTGTTTTTTAAAAAAGCCATTTGGACCCCAATTCATGGGCCTCTCATCAACCTGCTGGTTTCCAGTTGGCCACTTTGACAAGAAAAATGGGGCCAGACCTGGTGTAACAGCGTGGTGGTCAGGAAGCTGTTCCCAGGCTACAACTGCCCCACCCTTGTGACCATAATTGCCTCTCAAGTCAAGAAGCTGGTGACTGGACCCCAGAGTTCTGAGTCCAGACACCTGACAACCTCTAAACAGTCATGTTTCTGCCACCTCAACATGGTCACACCAGCAGGAGATGGCCTCTGCCCTATTCTTAACTTCCTCTCTTGGCAGGGTTCACAAACTCCTACCCAGAACCATAGCTACATGACAGTCGAGGAAAAGTACTTTTCAGCCTCCCAACCCTTTCAATACAGGAGGTCCAAAGAGAGAGGAGGGATAGATGCTGTTGACCACACCCAGCACAGACACTCAGGAGGAAAGAGGACGCTCGGACCAGTCATATTCTAATGCTTTCTTCCATTTTTATTTAATATGGAAACTGAGAAGACTGAGAGCAGTTTCTAGATTAATTAGCCTAAATTACTGGTTTCCAGATTGTTAGCCTAAATTTGAGCTCGACTATGTATTAAAATCACCTTGTGAGCTTTTCAGAAAGGCCTGATACCTTTGCACAGAGATTCTTGTGTAAGTAGGGCTCAGTGTGGCATATTTTTTAAAGCTCGTGGGTGATTTTTAAAGCAGCCTGTCTTGAGAATCACTGGCCTAAATGAATGGATAGATAGCAGAGCTCCGAAGACCAGCTCAATTGAGGGCACCTGGAAATTTTAAAACAAGACTGAGAAGCTTAAGCATTGATTCATCACAGAAGCTAATACTCAACTAGATTGATTCCACAACCTCAAAATGAAAAACTTCATAATTTTCTTACTTTGGTTACAACACTAGTTAGAAAATATTACAGTAAATCTTGTATAGGAGCAATTATCAATTAGAACTATTCTGACTATTCTCTGAATGGGGATATTATTATATTATTAGTAATATGTTAAGTCATTTATCAACTGATAATGATAAATAATTCATTCAGAAGCATTATTTTTCATACTGAAATTCCTGGGGAAATATTAGCTTTTGAAGGAGTACAGTGCCAAACAAACAGATGGACCAGCATCAGAACTCCAGAAATTTCCTGGTGATGACTATGAAGAATGACCTTGTGCCTGCTCAGTCGCTTCAGTCGTGTCTGATCTTTGCGATCCCATGAACTGTAGCCCACCAGGGTCCTCTGTCCATGGGATTCTCCAGGCAAGAATACTGGAGTGGGTTGCCATTTCCTCCTCCAGGGGACCTTCCAGATCCAGGGACTGAACTGGCATCTCTTGCATATTCTGTATGGGTAGGTAGGTTCTTTACCACTGAGCCACCTGGGAAGCCCGCTCTTGCCTTACAGGGAAACAAATTATCTGTGCTTGTTTATATTTAAAAAATCTGCCCACTTTGGAAATAATACAAAAACAATACACTAGAGCTTCATTTTGTAAACATTCTGTAAAGGTCTTTATACCTTTGAAAACTTGCGTGTGTTTGTGTGTCTTATGTTTTCAAATTGAAACTTCACAAAGAGATTCTTCTGTAATTGGCTGGCTTTGGCAAGTCTATTTACTACCCACCCCCCACCCCCCACCCCCCGCCTTAGTTTCCTGAAAGAGATAAAAGTATCCAGGAGAAATGGATAGATGGTACTGGTGAGGGAATCATAGCTGAAGATTGCCTGCAGTAACTGGAATTTGTTGACAGTTTATAACCATCTCAGCTCTAATCAAACTTGCATCTTTCTTGACCACCCCAGATTTGCTCACAACACAAGAAGACTGGACATTGACAAAGATGTTCATTTGGTTCTTTACAGCCACACTGGCAATACTGTAAAATTCTTTACCCATACAAAGCCACTTTCATCTATGACTTGTTTCCTTGAGGGAAGAAAGAAAGAACTAATACAGATCATGTTCAGACTGACAATTTAAACTCCACTCATATTTTGAGCCCCAACAAGCAGCTACCAAACAAGTTTACCAACTCTGTGCCATGCCACCTTACCTTGATTTTTGATGTTTCTAAAGTCAAACACTGAAACCACAAGGACAGTAAGCTGATGATAAATTCCCGATTAAATGCTTTGTCCACAGTGGGTCCTCAGGAAATAACGAATGAGTAAAGCAAAAGGAATGTCCTACACCCAGCATGACCCTAAGTAAATCTATTTCTTTTGTGGACCAAAAAGTTGTCTTGAATTTCTTGAATAAAGTGGCTTACATGGGTCAACTTTGAAAGTCATTTAAAGATGCCATTACATGTTGTTTTAATAGCACTGAAACCACCAAGCAACAAGTTCTTTGGAATATAAAATAAGAAAGCAAAGTTTTTGGTTCTCTTTTTTTTTTTTTAGCTACCTGTCCAGCCCAGGAAAATCACTGAGAGGCTCTTTAACATCTTTAAGTAAATGAATGAGCACCTTGTTACTTCATGGTGCTCTAGTTGGTGGAGGTGAGTGAGCACTGGGAGAACTAGCTATATCTAGCTCGGACATCTCATCAAGGATACCAGTGACTGCAGCTGGAGCTATTCCACACATTTCAGTGACCCTGGAATCCCCAACCCTGGCCACAGCCTTCAGTTCCCAAGTGCATTCGCTTTGCTTACCTGAACTTGTCTTCTCTTGGCATCCTTGATACTGTCAGGCAGTAAAAGTAGCTTTTTCTGACTCTGGTTGTTTCTCCGGTTTCCTCTTGAAGCTGGCAGCTTCTTCTTTCCCTTTTCTGAGCTCTGGGTCAAGTGTGCTAGGTAATGACATAAGGAAAGTCTTTCAGTGTGACAAAAGGCACAGGAACAGATAGAAACAGCTGAAAAGGAGGCTGTGGCAAGGGAGTGGAGGAGCTTGTCTTGCTTCATTTTTCAAAATGTCGCACCAGACTTGAGTCTGTTTTGAATTCACATTCCAAGTTCAAATTCTGGCTTTGCATCACTAGCGGAATGATGATCGGCAAGTTCTTAACCCTTCTGAGGCTTGGTCTCCCCATTTGCAAAGTGGAAATAACCACATAAGGGTAGGTTTTATTAACTCAGTTGATGTATGTATTAGGATGGCCAAAAAGTTCATTCAGGTTTTTCTGTACGATGTTATGGAAAAACACAAACAAACCTTTTGACCAACCCAATAAAATACACAGCACAGTGCCTCCCACCTTACTGGGCACCGTGCTGTAAATATAAGTGTTCCCATCATTCCATTCTTGCAGCTACTTCATCAATGATGGTTACTATTAGTATCATTATTACTTGGGAACATCTGTTCTGTAATTTTACATTTAATATTCATTATACCATTTAGCAGCAGCAGCATACCATTTATTTAAGAATTGTTATTTTCTGAAAAAGAACATCTTCCCCACATTTGGTATTTTTAGAAATGTCAGTCCTGATTTTCTTTTGACTCATTTTTATATTATCTCCATTTAATTGTAATCATGTCTATCATTTCAAATCCAGGATCCTCATAGAAGATCTTCAGAAAGTACTGGAAAAGGGAAGCAGTTTGCCAGCCTGGAGAAGTCGAAGATCCCTCTCTGGATATAATTATGAAGTTTATCACTCCTTAGAAGAAGTATGTAATCAAACGACTTTTTGTGGCTTTTTTTCAAGTGCCTCTTTATCATTCAGGTCTCAGGACTGGGGAGAAGCATAGGAACACAGGCAGAAGTTATGTGAAGAATACTTAAGCTCTTACAATGTCCAGGCACCTCAGTTCTCTTCCATTAAGCATTTTATATGAGAAGTATATACGAGAAGTAGCCAAATAATTTTAATTTAGTGTGCTTTACCCAACCCACCCCTACAATGGACAGGAGAAGTACAATGGAAGAGTGTGGTAATGCTGCTATATAGTCAGCCCTTGGTATCCAAAGGACATTGGGTGCAGGACCCCCTGTGGATTCCAGAATCGTGGATACTCAAGTCCCTCGTGTACAACAGCATGGTACAGTCAGCCCTCGGTATCCATCAGTTCAGCATCCAAAGATATGGAGGGCCAACTGTAATAATGGTAATAAACACCCTAACTGGAAATCCATGGAGTGTAGAGCTAGCCAGAGTTTGTGGGCAATGGTTTGGCTGAGCAGTGGAGTGAATTTTGATGTTGGCCCCATACCCTCTGCAAATTTGAGCCCCCCAAAGCCAAACGGCATGTGTGGCTCCTCGGGGCCTGTTAGCTTGCTGTTACTTATTTTACCTGGAAAACATAGGGACCCATCCCACTGCTGCTACTGTACATCTGGACAACAACTAGTTACTCTTCAAATCTCAGTTTATGCAAGAAGAGAGCTGGTTCTACTCTCCCAAATGAGTCAGAACTCCCTGTCCCAGCCCCAGCATATTACCTGCACCCATAGTACATGGATGTGATACCTAACATAATTTTTAATTATGACTAAGTACTTGATTAATGCCTTCCTCTCCTAATAAGCTGCAAGGGCCATGGGGGCTGGCCATTGCTTTCTGTTCACCACTGTATCTCCAGTGTCAAGCAGAGACTTCCAAAAAGAGGGTCGTTGACAGAATGAATAAGTGAATGAGTACATATATTTTTTCATTCTTCCCCTGAATTCTGAACTGAGCAAAGGAATGCCAGTCATAGAAGTAATGAGATCCTGTAATATTCTTAAGAGAATGTTTGGTTCTCTTGATAATGACTTTCAAAAGTACGTCCACATATTTTATGTTTTTAGCATACTTTTTAGAAGCTTGGAGTTAGCAGCAATGGAAAGGATTCAGATAACTTGACACAGTAAAGTGCTATTAACATGCACTAGAAAAAGGTCAAAATTTTAAAATATATTAATATAGCTAAGTACATATACATGTGTGTGTGTTGAGTTGCTCAGTCATATATACATATATGTAAATATATGTGTGTCCATGTGCTCATTAGACTAAACAACGATAGAAAAAAAGGAAAATATGAGTACTTTCCAAATATTTTTTTTAGACTCTTACACATCTTGGAACAGTGGGACAATTTTTTGTAACTTCCTTCCTCCCCTTTTGGGCTTTTAAGTCAGAAATGTTACCCATCTTTCTAAATATCTTATTTATCCACCTCAAATATACCTTTCCCTGATGACAGATAAATGTGTGTGAATGGATCAGTGTCAGTATATTGCCATTACTGGGGAAATTATTCATGGTATGCCCTCTGATGTGTGGCTGGATAGACTAAATCTTAAATGCAAAAGATAATGCCTTTTTCTTAGCATCTTCTGTTCAGTGGTTAATTACAATATATAGGACTTAAATACTTTCCAATAGTTGGGATGGTTTTTCTGAAGCTTACTTCTTTTCTTCTTAAACACTTGGAGATGAAAGAAAGAAATTTTTATTTTTTAAAAAGAATCCAGAATACATTGATTAACTTTCTATAAAATTTTGCCATTAAGGTGTTAATGACAAATAGTAGTAGAAAGGTATGCTTTAAAAAGGGAACAATATGAAGACAAAGCAGCTATATATGAGAGCAGAAAATAAAGTGTAATTTTTAGTAGCCTGAAGAAAATTAAGACTACAAAATTGGTTTTTCATTAAATTTTATACTCCATACATGCTTTTTGAGTTCTAAGACCTATTGTATTTCTGTTACCTTTTGTTTATTAAAAGCTCCATAATTGTGTGAGTCTAACATGGTTTTAATTTATTTGCTTTTAGATTCAAAATTGGATGCATCATTTGAATAAAACACATTCAGGTCTCATTCACATGTTTTCTATTGGAAAATCATATGAGGGAAGATCTCTTTATGTTTTAAAGGTAAAAAAAAATAAGAAATTAGCAACTGAATATTTGCCATTCATCTTTTTCAGCTTTGACTTATAAGGAAAAGAAGCGAAATGGTATTTCATAGTGTCTCGTATTTAACATCATCTGGTAATATAAGACTGGTGGCTTAGATAGTAAAGAATCTGCCTACAAACAAGAGACCTAGGTTTGATCCCTGGGTGCAGAAGATACCCTGGAGAAGGGAATGGCAACTCATTCCAGTATCCAGGCTGGATAATCCCACAGACAGAGGAGCCTGGTGGACTGTCAGTCCACGGTGTCAGACATGATTGAGTGACTAACACGTTCACTTTTTACCCAGTAATTTAAGAAAAAATAGTTTTTCCCTTAAGTTTTTGAGCCATATTTAATTTTTGCCATTGGGTATTCCAAAGAAGACTATTTCTAACTTATCCATAGTGACTGATGAACTTCAAAAATAATGACCTTCAAAATTATGTGTGGGTTGGTTCTGCTTACAATGAACAGATGCAAAACTATACAAATGTATCAGAAGGTATACGTCACTCCCAGCCCTTGAGCCTGCATTCTCTTCCAGCTACTCACCTATAGCTCTGCATTCCTTCTCAGCCAAACATCTTAAAAGATTTTCCTACATCACTGTCTCTACTTCCTCACCAACCATTCAGACCCTGGACTCCCTGACCTTTGTCCCAACGATGACTCTAGAACTTCTGGTTGACTTCTACTTGGCTCTCCTCCCATCTCAGAACATCCTCTTCCCTTGTCCTTTCTTTACGTTCTGGTGACCCCAGGATTCTCTCCCCAGCTGTGCTGTCTGCCTGCTGTCTCAGAAGCACATCCACCCCATGGTTTCAGTGATCATTCCAGACATATCTTTTCAGTGGACTCTGCTCTCTAGAGCTGGGCATCCTCATCTCGACATTCACCAAAGCACCTCAGACTCACGATGACACCACTGAGCTCCAGATCAGGAAACATGAACCACCTGAATTCCTCTTCCCTATTCTAACCACTTCAAACCTAACACGAAGAACCAACAACTTTTTTTCCTTCTATCATCTTCTGGATTTATCACAGCCTCTTCTCTTGTCCTCACTGCTGTTGACCTAGGCTTGTTTCTGGATCTATTCTTCCTGGACTATTACAATCATGGCCTCAGGACTGAACTTCCTCATGAGTCCCCAATCCTCTCATCCTCTAAGTATACACACACACACACACAAACCCCTCCCATAGAATCAGGATGAAGCCTTATCTGTATGTCATATCTAGGAATGTCCTGTGTCTCCTGCCTCTGGGTCAGCTTCATCTCCCTTCTTTCCTCAGACCTTAGCAGCAGTGGTTCAAACATGGTGTGCTCAGCTTCTCTTCCAAGCTTGAAATAGATGTCTTCTTTCACTTGTCTGCCAAGGAAGCTTCCAGTCTTACTCTCCTACTCAAAGTCTTTCTCTTCTGAGAAGCCCTCGTTTGTTCCACAGGAAAATGACACATAGCACCCAATGTCCCCAAAGTAACTCCTACATATTCACATTATAGTGATGAATTGCTGGTATTTCTGCCCTCTCCACCACCATATAAATTCCTCATCTTCTCATCTCAGAATCTCCAAGGCCAAGCCCCATGTCTGATGTTTAAAAGGTTTTCTTGAAGTGTTAATATCAGTTGAGTGAATTAATGAATGAATGAAAACTAGATTTCCCATCAATGTCAAAAGTGAAACTGAAGTCACTCAGTCGAGTCCGACTCTTTGCAACCCCATGGACTGTAGCCTATCAGGCTCCTCCATCCATGGGATTTTCCAGGCAAGAGTGCTGGAGTGGGTTGCCATTTCTTTCTCCAGGGGATCTTCCCGACCCAGGAATCGAACCTGGGTCTCCCACATTGCATGCAGACGCTTTACTGTTGGAGCCACCAGGGAAGCCTGAAAGCCACCTACTAATTAGTGGATAAGAAACCATGTTATAGATGAAATTTATATAACAAGATTATAAAGTAAAGTTTATTGCTTGATTCTACAAATCAAATTGTTTTCTGTTTCCTTTATGTACTGTAATAAAATTTGACTTTGTCTTCCTACAAGACATAGCTATTTCTTTACTAGATATTGCTTGGGAATATTTCTGTTACCTTTCCTGGGGAGGGGGGTTGAGAAAAAGAGGGAAAGGACAGAGAAAAGGAAGGGAAAAATTCAGCTTCTTACTTAACCGCCACATATTATATTGAAATGTGTGTGTGCTAAGTGGCTTCAGTCATGTCCAACTCTTTGCAACCCTATGGACCGGGGCCCTCCAGGCTCCACTGTCCATGGGATTCTCCAGGCAAAAACACTGGAATGGATTGCCATTCCCTCCTCCAGGGGATCTTCCCGACCCAGGGATCGAACCCGCATCTCTCACATCTCTTGCATTGGCAAGAAGGTTCTTTACCACTGGCGCCATCTGGGAAGCCCTAAAATGGAGAAGCACACCTATTTAACCAACTGCCTTTTCCTTATGTATTTTCCACTTCTTTGATTTGTAATTAAGGCAATAAATTTACAGTTTCTGCATAAACAAGCCTAGACTTCTGAAATCCATAGGAACTCTCTTTGTCGTTTTTATGGGTTACCTGATGAACCCAACTCTAGGGAAGTATTATGCTGAAATCATATTAAATTATGCAGGTCAGTGAATCCAAAAATAAAAGCTTGCTTTGGTTACTATGAATACTCTTCTTTTCAGCTGGGCAGAAGATCACGAGCTTACAAAAGAGCTGTCTGGATGGACTGTGGCATTCATGCAAGAGAATGGATTGGTCCTGCCTTCTGTCAGTGGTTTGTAAAAGAAGTAAGTTAAACCCTTTATGCAGTCTCCATTTGAGCTAGCCAGTGTTTTTATTCTGCTCAAGGAACAAAACTGGGAATGTGAAGCGAGTGATACCTGATAACACCATAATTGTGTGGGTTGCTTTTACGTTTAGGAAGACCTCTCAAAACCCTGGCTCAGATTATCTTCACCTCTGCCTTTGGAGACTGGAATTACCAACCCTCATTAAAGAGAAGGAATTTGAGATTCAGAGTATTTAGGAATTTATGACAAATTAGGAACCAACCATGATAGCTGATATATGACAAAACGCTAAAAATTCAATGTATGGTTTTTCAAAACAGTTTCTAATGTGATATTCATGGAAAATTCTACATGACTTTTGTTCTTCAAAATGATCTCACATATGCTATAGCAATAAAGAGATGCCCTCCTGCTATGGATCTGTGATTTAGACACCAATGACCTTTAGCATTTGTGGATGTAACATTCGCTGTTTCAGTGCTTTTCAGTGACTAATGGTTGATGACTCACAGTGATTTCTCATTTTCTGGAGGCTTCATTTAAGTCATAAGCCTTATGAGGCTAGTATATTGAATGTGTTCCTATCCCAGGAGTAGGTCAGCCTCATGGGCTAACATCTTAATACGTTCTGATATCTTTCTATTGTCAAGAATGAAATGACTTTCATGGTTTTCTTTTTCAGTTTGACTTCTTAGTGTTTTGTTTTTTTTAAAGACTCCTAAAAGAAAATGAACTACTAGTACAGGTAATAAAAGTGAAAAAAATCTAAGGAAAGGAGGTTCTAAGCCAGAAAATAACCCTAAAAGTTACTTATGGAAAACCATTAATGATACAAGATAGTGAAATATTTCAGTTATATTTCACAGTGTTTTATGGGAAAATTATGTGACCTAGTGCAGTTTGTGATTTTGAAGACTCTCCTAGTCTTAGAAAATATGCCTCACAAATGTCAATGATGTGCTAAATTTGTAAAATCTGCTTCTCCACCACCACCAAGCCCACACAAGTATTCATTTTATAATGTAATAATAAAATTTTCAAAGTATTTCCACTCAGTGTATTCAGCAATTCATATTCTCTTAAAATACCATTTTACCCAGTAGGACAAATGCAAAAGCTAACAAATTGTTAACCCTAGCATCTTGTATAAATATCCATTATATACATATAATACTGTCTACTGTCTCAAGTTTCAAAAATGAAAAGGGGGAAATGGTTAAGAATAGAACATCTATTGTTTATAGACTATGGTCCTCCCCAGGTGGTGCTAGTGGTAAAGAACCCAACTGCCAATGCAAGAGATGTAAGAGACATGGATTTGATCCCTGGGTCAGGAGGATCCCCTGGAGAAGGGCACAGCAACCCACTCCAGTATTCTTGCCTGGAGAATCCCATGGACAGAGGAGCCTGGTGGTCTACAGCCCATAGGATAGCACAGAGTCAGACACAACTGAAGCAATTTAGCACACATGCACGCATGGTCCTGTGCGTTATTATAAAACATAAAATATATCTTCCAAACATTTAATCTCACCCTCACATGTGCAGCCTTTTTATAGCACCTAAACTTAATTTGTCCATGTGGTAACTGCCTCTCTTCCTATGCCAGTGCTGAGGGCAGAGCCTATCTTGTTCATTGCCAAATTCCTAGCACCTGGAACACCATCTGGCACTTAATAATGCTTCCATTATCTGTGAATGACTGGGCATAACGAGAATTCAGTGGTTATGATAAGGAGAAAGTTCTGGGAGATGACTTGCAATTCATCTCCTAAAGATATGAATGGTACTACCTGGACTTTGCAGTGTGCAGTATGTATAGCCATGCATGGCAGCCCTAGAACCCAAGCTAAATTGAGTGCCAAAGAGTTGATGCTTTTGAACTGTGGTGTTGGAGAAAACTCTTGAGAGTCCCTTGGACTGCAAGGAGACCCAACCAGTCCATCCTAAAGGAAATCAGTCCTGAATATTCACTGGAAGGACTGATTCTGAAGCTGAAGCTCCAGTACTTGGGCCACCTGATGCAAAGAACTGACTCATTGGAAAAGACCCTGATGCTGGGAAAGATTGAAGGCAAGAGGTGAAGGAGACGACAAAGGCTGAGATGGTTGGATGGCATCATCAACTCAATGGACATGAGTTTGAGTAAGCTTCGAGAGTTGGTAATGGGCAGGGAAGCCTGGCATGCTGCACTCCATGGGGTTGCAAAGAGTCGGACATGACTGAGTGACTGAACTAAACTGAATTTTTGCTCTCTCTTTTTTGGTACTTTTCCCCAAATTCAGCAGCTTAAAACAGCAAACATTGATTACTTGCTGGTTTCTGTGGGTCACAATCCAGGTGCAGTTTAGCCAAGTGCCTTGGGTAAGTCAAAGTGTCAGCTGGACATTGGGCCATCTCGGGCTTGTGTGGGGAATCTGTGTCTGAGAGCTCAGTCACGTGAGTGCTGGCAGCTTCTGTCCTCCCTGGCTGTGAGCCAGAGATATCAGTTCCCCGTCACATGGGCATCACCACAGGACAGCTCACAACCCAGCACCTGGCTACCCTCAGAACAGATGAGGCCGAGAAAGGGCGAGCAGCCCAAGACAGAAGCCACAGTCTCCTTTAACCTAATTTCAGAAGTGATATCCTATCACTTTTTTCATATTCTGTCCATTGGAATACATCACTAGGTCCAGACTGGATTCGAGGGGAAGGCATTAGACAAGAGCACAAGTGCCAAGAAGTGAGAATCACTGGGGGCCACCTTGGAGGCTGCCAGCCATACCTGGTGGGACTCTCTCCGTAGCCATCACTGTAATGTTTGCATCCTTACTTCTACATGAACTGGAAGAAAACTTATCAAGCCTTTTGAGTTCCTGCTAGAACAGCAGATGGCACAGAGGTTACATAAACACATGTAGTAGTCAGACAGCCTTGGGTTGGAATGCCAGCTCTGCCATTTACTAGCTATGTGATCTTGGTGGGCAAGTCATAATCATAGTATGTGACACACTCAGTTATTGGGAGGATTCAATTATATAATGTTTATAAAAGACTTAAGAGTGCTTGGCGTATAATAAGCAGTTAATAAAATCAATTCATTTTTAATAGGAGTAGTATCAGCAAGTTGGTATTTTAAAATGACCAGAGAAATCATTAGAAAGTCAGCAGAGATATGAAAGAACTTAACACCACCAACCAGTAGGATCTAAATCACATTTATGGATCACCCAACCAACAACAGCAGAATATGCATTCTTTTCAGGTGCCTGAAGAACATACTGGGGCTTTACCCCGGCTCAGCTGATAAAGAGCCTGCCTGCCAATGCAGGAGGCACAAGAGATACAGGTTCAATTCCTTGGTCAGGAAGATTCCCTGGAGAAGGAAATGGTAACACGCTCTAGTATTCTTGCCTGGGAAATCTCAAGGATAGAGGAATCTGATGGGTATGTCCATAGGGTCTCAAAGAATTGAACACAACTGAACACACACACACAGAACATATACCAAGATATTCCATATCACACACCAAGAAACAAATCTCAACAAATTTAAAGGAAATGAAACCATACAGACTGTGTTTTCTGACCACAGGGAAATCAAACTAGATATTGATAACAGAAAGATAACCTCCAAACACCGAGAAATTAAGACACCTCTGAATTACCTATGAGTTAAGGATAAAATCTCAAGGGAAATTTAAAAAGTAAATTGCACTGAATGAACATGAAAATACATACAGCATATTAAAATTTGTGGTACACATCTAAAACAATGCTAAGAGGGAAATTTATAGCACTTAAATGTATACATTAAAAAGAGGGAAATTCTCAAAACAATAAGCTCTCAAGACCTATAAAAATAGAGACAAAGCAAGAAGAAGGAGGTAATAAGGATAAGAGTAAAAATCAATGAAACTGAAAACAGAAAATCGTTAGAGAAATCAGTGAAACAAGGAGCTAGTTCTTGAAAAGATCAGTGAAATCAACAAAGTTCTAGCAAGAGACACAAAAAACTACAGAACATACAAATTACCAACTTAGGAATGAAAGAGAGATATGATTACAGACCCTGCAGATATCAAAAGGACAATAAAAGAATACTATGAATAACTCTACACATATAAATTTGACAACTTAGGCAAAAATATACCAGTAAATAGAAAAACACAAACTTTCACAACTCATCCATTATGCAACAGGCAAGTTGAATATCCCTACTACTATTAAAGACAGTGAATTCATAATTTTCAAATTCAAAAATAAGAAAGGAATAAATCTCCCTACCCAGATGTTTTCACTAAAGAATTCTACCAAATGTTTAAAGAAGAATAAGACCAATTTTACACACTCACTTTCACAAAATAGGAGCAAACATTTTTAATTCACTTTATAAAGTTAGTATTACCCTAGTACCAAAATCAGCAAAGACAGTAGGAAAAAAACACTAGAAAATAGATTTATAAATCCCTAAGAAAATATTGCCAAGTAGAATTTATCAATCTATAAAAATAATTCTGCATCACAACCAAGTGAGGTTTATTTCAGAGGCCCAAACCTGGTTTAATATTTGAAATTCAATCAATGTAATCTACCATACTAACAAGCTAAAGAAGAGTCTATTTAATCTTATCAATTGATACAGAAAAATACCTTGACAAAATTTAATAGACATGCATAATAAAAACTCCCAGAAAAGCAGATATAGAGTAGAACTTCCTCAACTTTATAAAAACTATCTATGAAAATCATATTGCAAACATTACACTTAGTGGTAGACGAGCAAATGCTTCCTCCTAGGATCAAGAACAAGGTAAGGATGTCCAGTCTCACCACTCCTAATTAACACAGTGCTGAAAGTTCTAGTCAGTAGAAGAGGAAGAAATAAAAGATGTACAGATCTGAAAGGGATGAATACAATTTTTCTATTCATCAATGACATGATTGTCTTCATAGAAAATCTCAAGGAATCTACAGGAAAATAGAAATAACAAGTGAGTAAGATCACAGGACACAAGATAAACATACAGAAATCAACTGTATTTCTGTATACTAGCAGTGAACATGTGGATGCTGCAATTAAAAATATATAATAATTCATAATTACTCAACAAATGAAATAAACTTAGGCATAAATCTCACAAAACAAGTATAGGAATTATGTGCTGAAAACTATAAAACACTGATCAAAAAAAATCTAAAGATATAGAGACATGCCATATTCATGGACTGGAAGATTCAATATAGAAAAATATCAGTTCTCTCCAATTGATATCAATGTTTAACATAATTCCCATAAAAAATCCAGCAAGACTTTTTGTAGATATAAGTGAAATTATTCTAAAATTTACACGAAAAGGCAAAGGAACCGGAAGAGTTAAAACTATTTTGTAAAAGAATCATTTTACTCAACTTCAAGGTATGTAGCTACAGTAATCAAAGGTATATAGTGCTGGTGAAGGGACAGACAGAAAAATGGAACAGGAGACTCAGATACAGATCTACAAAATGTGCCCAAGTGATTTTCAACAAAAGTGTAAAAGCAATTCAGTGAAGGAAAGACTTATTTTTCAACAAATGGTGCTCGAGCAAGTGGACTTCCATAGGCAAATACATGAATTCCAACCTAAGTCTCATTTCTTACACAAAAATTAACTCAAGTGGATCATAGACTTAAATGAAAAATGTAAATTCGTAAAAACTTTTTAAAAAAAATAGGAAAAAAAGTCTTCAGGATCTACAACTAGGCAAAAAGTTCTTAGACTTGACACCAAATGCAAGCTCCATATAAGAAAAAGTTGATAAATTAAACATTATCAAGCATAATCAAAACTTAAAATTTTACTGTGTGAAAGACCCTGTTAAGAGGAGAAAAAAGACAAGCTACAAACTTTGCCACATATCTGATAAATGACTCCTATTTGGAGAATATAAACTCAAAACTTGACAATAAGAAAGCAAGTAATCCAATTAGAAAATGGGCAAGAGACATGAAGAGACTTTTTCACCAAAGAGTATACAGATGGCCAAAAAAGAGAAAAGCCCAGAAAAAAAGAGGCCATTTGGGAAATTCAAATTAAACCCACAATAAGCTATCACCAGACACCCATCAGAAAGGCTGAAATTACATACACACACACCCCTGGAGGTACAGGGAGGGACTGACTCACCAACCAGTGCTGGGGAAGATGGGGAAAAACTGGATCACTCACACACCGCTAGTGAGATGTAAAATGGTGGAGTTACTCTTGAAAACAGTTAACATTTTCATTTAAAACTAGACTTGCAACTATCATCCGTTCAGTTCAGTTGCTCAGTTGTGCCTAACTCTTTGCAACCCCATGAATCACAGCATGCCAGGCCTCCCTGTCCATTACCAACTCCCACAGTTCACCCAAACCCATGTCCATTGAGTCTGTGATGCCACCCAACCATCTCATCCTCTGTCATCCACTTCTCCTCCTGCCCTCAATCTTTCCCAGCATCAGGGTCTTTTCAAATGAGTCAGCTCTTTGCATCAGGTGGCCAAAGTATTGGAGTTTCAGCTTCTACTATCATATAACCCAGTAATTGCACTCTTGGCATTTATCCCAGAGAAATTAAAACTTATGTTCACTCAAAAACTGTATACAAATGTTTCCAGCAGCTTTATCTGTAATAGCCAAAAACTGGAAACAATCCAGATACCCTTCAATGGGCAAATGGTTAAACAAACTATTACATGCATACCATGGAAAACTACTCAGCAAAAAAGGGAACAAACTATGGAAACACACAACATGAATGAATCTCCAGAGAATTATGCCGAATGAAAAACTAGTCCCAAATAGATACATACTGTAGGATCTCATTTATAGAATGTTCTTGAGGTGATAAAATTACAGTTGACTCAAATAGCATATTAAAGAGCAGAGAAATTACTTTGCTGACAAAAGTCTGTCTAGTCAAAGCTATGGTTTTTCCAGTGGTCATGTATGGATATGAGAGTTGGACTCGCATAAAGAAAGCTGAGCACCAAAGAATTGATGCTTTTGAACTATGGTGTTGGAGAAGACTCTTGAGAGTCCCCTGGACTGCAAGGAGATTCAATCAGTCCATCCTAAAGGAAATCAGTCCTGAATATTCATTGGAAGGACTGATGCTAAAGCTGAAGCTCCAATACTTTGGCCACCTGATGCAAAGAACTGACTCATTGGAAAGGACTTCAAAGCAGGGAAAGATTGAAGGCGGGGGAGAAGGGGAGAACAGAGGATGAGATGGTTGGATGGCATCACCAGCTCAATGGACGTGAGTCTGAGCAAACTCCAGGAGCTGGTGATGGACAGAGAAGCCTGGCATGCTGCAGTTCATGGGGTCGCAGAGTTGGACGTAATTGAGTGACTGAACAACAACAACAAATACAGATTTAAACTGCAAGGGTCCACTCATACACAGATTGTTTTAAATAAATATGTACCACAGTTGTACATGATCCTTGGTTGGTTGAACCCAGGGATGTGGAACACTAGATATGGAGGACCAATTGTAAAGTTATATGTGGATTTTTTTTTTCTGGCCATACCGTGTGGCATGTGGAATCTTAGTTTCCTGACAAGGATTGAACCTGTGTTCCTTGCACTGGAAGCATGGAGTCTTAACCATTGGACCTCCCGGGAAGTCGCGTATATGGATTTTCCACTGCTTTTGAGGGTCAGCACCCCAATCCCCATGTTGTTTAAGGTTCAACTGTAGAGAAATGGATAACAGATTAGCGTTTTCTGGAGATTAAGGAAAGTGAATGCGGCTATAAAAGAGCAACCATGAGGGGTCCTTGTTGTGATGGCAAGGTTCTGTATCTTGACGGTGTCTGTTTCAGTACACTAGTTGGGATATTTTACTATAGTTTTATAAGATATTGCCATTGGGGAAAAGTGGGTCCAGGGTACAAGGGATTTCTCTGTATTAATTCTTATATGTAAATTTATAACCTCTGTCCATGGAATTCTCCAGGAAAGAATACTGGAGAAGGTAGCCATTCCCTTCTCCAAGGGATCTTCCCGATCCAGGGACCAAACCCAGGTCTCCTGCATTGCAGGCAGATTCTTTACCATCTGAGCCACCAGGGAAGCCCCATGTGAATCTATATCTATCTCAAAATGTTAAATGTATTGTAAAAAGAGTAACCAGGTCTCCGTACTCCTGGGTTCCATTCTCTTCAGAACCAGGTACTGTTTTGCTTCCTGGGCAGTCAGAAGCCGAGTTCATTCTTGCTCTTTCCTCTCTGCTATGTATAAACCTCATCAACTGACCCTGACTCACTCCACCATGGACACCAGGAGTATTGGGCTGTGGCTGTGACTGTCTGTCCCTCTCCTCTCCAGCCAGCTTGACTCTCCTATGTCAGGCCCTGGGAGCCACTTCCACTGCTGCTGCCTACTCCAGTTTAGTAGATGAGTCCTTGAGTATCTTGGATACACAAAGCTTAGAAAACAATGACAGAGAAGCAAACTACCTGGCTTAATTCACTGGTGAGATGGCCTTGATTATTTTATTTTAAAAACTGCTCAAGTGAATTCACTATCTCAACACATAACTGATACCTGTATTCATTATCTCAACAAATAACTGCTGGCTGGAAGATGTTTTTAAAATGCAAAATGCATAATAAGATGGTGGGTTTTATCTTTTAAATTGAAAATCATTTAATTATGTTGAAAAATAGAGAGCTATCACTTTCAATTTCAATACCTGTCACTTTTTTTTACAGTATTCATATTATAAATTTTTATCTTATTAATATAAGCAAAATAAAGAAAACCAATGGAGGCATGCTTGGGCTGCAAATCTTTCTCTTTTTCAGTGCTTCTTTATACAAGGTTAACAGAACCATTATTAATGTTATATTTATAGTATAGCAGATAGCTCAGTTGGTAAAGAATCCACCTGCAATGCAGAAGACCCCAGTTGGATTCCTGGGTCAGGAAGATCCACCGGAGAAGGGATAGGCTACCCACTCCGGTATTCTTGGGCTTCCCTCGTGGTTTAGCTGGTAAAAAATCTTCCTGCAATGCGGGAGACCTGGGTTTGATCCCTGGGTTGGGAAGATCCTCTGGAGAAGGGGACAGCAACCCACTCCAGTATTCTGGCCTGGAGAATTCCATGGGGTAGCACAGAGTCAGACACGACTGAGTGATTTTTACTTCATTGGTATTACTACACTTCACTTCAGGGGTGTACTTTGGCCACCTGATGTGAAGAGCTGACTCATTGGAAAAGACCCTGATTCCAATGTCCAAAAGACATTGGAAAGATGGAGAGCAGGAGGAGAAGGGGACAACAGAGGGTAAGACAGTTGGATGGCATCACTGGATATGAGTTTGAGCAAACTCCAGGAGATAGTGAAGGACAGGGAAGCCTGGTGTGCTGCAGTCCATGGGGTCGCAAAGTCAGGCAAAACTTAACAACTGAACACAACTGCCTTTGGATGGAGGAAGCCAAGGGGAAAAAACATGGTAGATGTACTATTGACAGATGTACTATTGAAATGTGTATCACAGAGGTCACTTCACCATGAATCCAAAAAGGAATTTTAAGAAACAGTATCTTTTGGTGATAAAGTTTTCTTAAATTTGTCATGGGCCAAGAGGGATGATACAGATACTAAATTTATCAAAGAAAGAAAACTAGAATAGATTAAGAAAGGGAAAGAAACAGAGGTAAATATATAGAACTTGGAAGTTATCTGTCTGCAAAAGTGAAGAGATACTATTTGCAGATGAGTAAGAGCTGGGAGAAGTATCAATAACCTCAGATATGCAGATGACACCACCCTTAAGGCAGAAAGTAAAGAGGAACTAAAAAGCCTCTTGATGAAAGTGAAAGAAGAGAGTGAAAAAGTTGGCTTAAAGCTCAACATTCAAAAAATGAAGATCATGGCATCCGGTCCCATCACTTCATTGGAAATAGACAGGGAAACAGTGGAAACAGTGTCAGACTTTATATTTTGGGGCTCCAAAATCACTGCAGATGGTGACTGCAGCCATGAAATTAAAAGACACTTACTCCTTGGAAGAAAAGTTATGACCAACCTAGATAGCATATTCAAAAGCAGAGACATTACTTTGCTGACTAAGGTCTGTCTAGTCAAGGCTATGGTTTTTCCAGTAGTATGTATGGATGTGAGAGTTGGACTGTGAAGAAGGCTGAGCACCGAAGAATTGATGCTTTTGAACTGTGGTGTTGAAGAAGACTCCTGAGAGTCCCTTAGACTGC
Source organism: Ovis canadensis (assembly GCF_042477335.2). NCBI lineage: Eukaryota > Metazoa > Chordata > Mammalia > Artiodactyla > Bovidae > Ovis > Ovis canadensis. The sequence goes on along the minus strand of NC_091253.1, from coordinate 54,643,183 downwards.
AAGGAGATCCAACCAGTCCATTCTGAAGGAGATCAACCCTGGGATTTCTTTGGAAGGAATGATGCTAAAGCTGAAACTTCAGTACTTTGGCCACCTCATGCGAAGAGTTGACTCATTGGAAAAGACTCTGATGCTGGGGGGGATTGCGGGCAGGAGGAGAAGGGGATGACTGAGGATGAGATGGCTGGATGGCATCACTGACTATTGGATGTGAATCTGAGTGAACTCCGGGAGTTGGTGATGGACAGGGAGGCCTGGCGTGCTACGATTCATGGGGTCGCAAAGAGTTGATCACGACTGAGCAACTGAACTGAACTGAACTGAAGAGACTTAAATGGGTTTCCCTGGTGGCTCAGCCAGTAAAGAATCTGCCTGCAATGCATGAGATCTGGGTTTGATCCCTGGGTTGGGAAGATCCCCTGAAGAAGGCATGGCAACCCACTCCAATATTCTTTCCTGGAGAATTCTGTGGATAGAGGAGGCTGGTGGGCTACAGTCCATGGGTTGCAAAGAGTCAGACATGACTGAACAACTAAGCATGGCACAAGAGACTTAAATATGAGGACACACAGAGGGCAGGGAACAAATAGAGAGCTAATCAAGACTTATAAAAAGGAACACTCACAAAGCTTAAAAGTAATGGAGTTAAAAATAAAATTGCAAAGGAAACTAACAAGTTAAAAATAGTTAAACACTGTTTAGCACTTCCTCAAAAAGTAAACATATAGTTACTCATACAACCCCCAAATTCCACTCCTGTATATATAACCAAGTTATGACCAACCTAGATAGCATATTCAAAAGCAGAGACATTACTTTGCTGACTAAGGTCCGTCTAGTCAAGGCTATGGTTTTTCCAGTAGTCATATATGGATGTGAGAGTTGGACTGTGAAGAAGGCTGAGCGCCGAAGAATTGATGCTTTTGAACTGTGGTGTTGGAGAAGACTCTTGAGAGTCCCTCGGACTGCAAGGAGATCCAACCAGTCCATTCTGAAGGAGATCAGCCCTGGGATTTCTTTGGAAGGAATAATGCTAAAGCTGAAACTCCAGTACTTTGGCCACCTCATGCGAAGAGTTGACTCATTGGAAAAGACTCTGATGCTGGGAGGGATTAGGGGCAGGAGGAGAAGGGGATGAAAGAGGATGAGATGGCTGGATGGCATCACCAACTCGATGGACATGAGTTTGAGTGGACTCCGGGAGTCGGTGATGGACAGGGAGGCCTGGTGTGCTGAGATTCATGGGGTCACAAAGAGTCAGACACGACTGAGCAACTGAACTGAACTGAACTGATATATAACCAAGAACAATGTAAACATATATCCACACAGAAATGTGTACAGGAATGTTCACAGCAAAATTTTCCTAATAGCCAAAAAATGGAAGCAACTCAGATGTCCATCAACTGATGGATAAACAAAATATGGTAGATCCATGCAATGGAATATTATTCAACCATAATAAAGTATAATACAAACCACAACACCGATGAAACTTGAAACATGTTACGTGAAATAAACCAGAAGTAAAAAGCCATATATTGTATCATTCCGTATATGTGAAATGTCAAGAACAGGCAAATCCGTAGAAACAGGAAGTAGATCAGTGGTTGCCAGAGGATGAGGGGAGAGGGGAATTGGGAATGACTACTAACAGGTATCATGTTTCTTTATGGGGGTGATGGAAAAGTTCTGCAGTTAGATAGTGATGACAACGGCATGTTATGAACATACTAAAAAACCACTAAACTGTACATTTTAAAATGAATTACACTCAATTTTTAAAAAAGAAATGAAGTATTGATACATGCTACAACAAAGATGCACCTTGAAAGCACTGAGCTAACCGAAAAAAGCAGCCACAAAAGACCACATAGTACAGAATTCCTTTGGTACATGACATCCAAAACAGGCTAATTTACACAGACAGAAAATGGATTAGTGGCTACCTATGGCTAGGAAAATGAGGGGGTAAGGGAGTTGATACCTAAAGGATATGAAGTGTCTTTTTTGGTGATGAAAATATTCTAAAATTAGTGGTGTAGTGGTGACAGTTGCATTACTCTGTGAATATATTAAAAGCCACTTAATTGTATACTTTAAAAAGATGAACTGTAGAATGTGTGAATTATATCCCGATAAAGCTGTTATTTCTTTAACTCAGTGTGAAATAGGGTCCTGTTAGAGAATGTTTATATTAATCAGCCAACAATTTCTTGTTGGTCACTACATTTTCAGCTCTCAGCATTGTGGGGTCAGCAGAAGTGTAAGTCATGGTCCAGCCCTCAAGGAGTCTACATTTTATTTGAGGAGAAATATTCGTGTGCAGGAAATAGTAAACAACATAAAACAGTGTATTTATAGAGATTAAATTATACTGACTATAATAGCTGAAGGAATTCAAGAATCAGAGACGGACTTTCCGGACGATCCAGTGGTTAAGACTTCACCTTCCAGTGCAGGGGAGTATGGCTTTGATCCCTGGTGAGGGAGCTAAGATCCCACATGCCTCGTGGCCAATAAACCAAAACATAAAACAGAAGAAATATTGTAACAAATTCAATAAAGAGTTTTAAAATGGTCTGCATCAAAAAAAAAAAATCTTTAAAAAAAATCAGAGAAATCCATTAGACTTTGAAAGATGACAAGCTTTAGGAAAAACCTGTGGGGAAGTGAGTCTCATTAGACCTTGGCTCAGGAATGGAAATGTGATCAGGGAGATATAATCATGTTCAAAAAAAAGACTAATAACGTTGAGGATGTGGTGTAGATTAGTAAGACCAAATCCTACAGTCTGTGTGAGTAGATTCTAACGCAATCTGAGACTGACTGAAAAATTAAAGTTAGCCTTGGAAGCCAGAGTTTTGTCCAATAAAGAAAAATGAGAAAATATTCTTATGCATGAAAAGCATATCAGTATTAAATGAGAGTTTAAAGAAGAAATACAATGATATATGAATGGAAGGAAGTAGGAGCCTAGAGCGGAGAAGGCAATGGCACCCCACTCTAGTACTCTTGCCTGGGAAATCCCATGGGTGAAGGAGCCTGGTAGGCTGCAGTCCGTGGGGTTGCAAAGAGTCGGACACGACTGAGCGACTTCACTTTCACTTTTCACTTTCATGCATTGAAGAAGGAAATGGCAACCCACTCGAGTGTTCTTGCCTGGAGAATCCCAGGGACGGGGGGGGTGCCCTGGTGGGCTGCCGTCTATGGGGTCGCACAGAGTCGGACACCACTGAAGTGACTTAGCAGCAGCAGTAGGAGCCTAGAGTGAGGCAACTAACTAGAAGTGTTTAGGGCAAAATTCCACACATGGACAGGGAGAGTGGATGTAGGAATGGAAAATAAAGAAAAGATTTATATAGTTCAAATGAAAAAATCATTCATTCATTCAACCAAAGACTTATTAAGCACTTCTTTTCATGGGAAGGCAGCTTGTGAAGTTCTAGAACAGTACAAGTACTGTAATGTACATTACATTAATGCTTCCCTCAATGCTTTTACTACAATTCTACTGGGGAGATGAGACACAAACAGAGAAAGCAGCAACAAAGAAAGTCTTTAGGAACTGATGACCACCTTGATACAGGGATGAAAGTGCAAGATGAGTCAAAGATGGCAAGATGCTCAAGAGAATGATGAAACTGTGGGAGCATCAGCTGAAATGTTGGCAGTTTTATTAGTCTGAAGGGAAAAACCTAAAACCACACTCCATTAAGCAAGCTAAATGATTGATATAGTCAACAAGTAATTACTAAGTGTCTATCATGCACCAGCCCAGGCAGAGTGTATACTGGGGAGGGAGACAGGATTTTCAAAACTCTGTTCTCTTGCAACTTGATTCTCCTAAACCAAAAGGAGGAAATACTCTCTGATGAGAGATTAAAGAGACTCCGTAAACAGAGTTGAATATCTCAACCAAAAGAATCAATACCTGGTTTACAGGTTTAATTTGGACAACAGAAATCCAAGAAAACATCCCAGTGATTTAGCCAACCATAACAGAATTGTTTCAAATATTTTTCTTGAGTGTATTACTTCACCTGATAAGAGACAGGAAAAAGATAGAGGACTGAAACAGTTCACCACTCCTGTTCTGAGCTCTGGCACAAGTTCAGGGGAATCATAAAGGTAGTTGAGGCAGGCAAGCAATTTTTAGCAGCAGCCTATATTTAACATCTTTTTATTTTTCATTTTTTTTCTTAATTGTGGAAAAGCCACTTAATTCTTTGTTGGCAGTGCAGATGGAATAGCATTTGCTTGTTTCTCGGAATCATCTCCAATCAAATGAGGTCATCTGGGTTTTGTGCACTTTTGAAAGCTTAAAATTGTCTATCTCTAGGGCTGGGTATCTCAAGCCATGGCTGGTGCTAGCTGGCTCAGAGCTATGTACATAATTTAATTTTTGCCTCAAATATTTGTACATTGCTAGAGCAATTTTTTAAATTATTTATTATAATTGGAGGCTAATTACTTTACAATATTGTGGTGGTTTTTGCTGTACATTGACATGAATCAGCCACAGGTGTACATGTGTCTCCCCACCCTGAAACCCCCTCCCGCCTCCCTCCCCATTCCATCCCTCTGGGTTGTCCCAGTGCACCAGCTTTGAGTGCACTAGGGCAAATTTGACCAGAGTCTTTACTTACAAAATATAGAATAAGTGGCACTTCCCTGGTGGTTCAATGGCTAAGACTACCCTCCCAATTCAGAAGGCCTAGGGGTTCAGTCCCTGGTTCAGGGGGTTGTTCAGAGAACTAGATCCCCCATGCCACAACTAAGAGTTCACATGCCACAACTAAAAATCCCACATACCACAATGAAGATTGCGTGCAGCCAAATAAAAATATTTTTTTAAAGAATATAAAATAAGTAACTCCGGAAAACATTGATTTGACTTCCAAGTAAGTGAGATGTTTCCAAATATCAAAGTAAAGCAGAAAAGTATAAAGGAAATGATTGATAGCCCTGACTTCATTAAATATATTAAAGGAGTATTTAGAATGGGAAAAATGCCTGTGACATGCTGTTATATCAAAAATAAATAAATAAATAAAAGCCAGCATGGACACACAGCAAAGTAAACCTAAAGCAAATGAAAAGACAACCCTCAGAATGGAAGAAAATATTTTCAAATGAAGAGACTAACAAGAATGTAATCTCTAAAATAGACAAACAGCTCACGAAACTCAGTGTCAACAAACAACCAAATCAAAAAATGGGCACAAGACCTAAATAGACATTTTTTCCAAAGAAGATATACAGACAGCCAAGAGGCAAAGGAAAAGATGCTCAACATCACTAATTATCAGAGAAATTCAAATTAAATGATGTATCATCTCACACCTGTCAAAACGGCCATCATCAAAACATCTACAAACAATAAAGAGACTGGAGATGATATGGATAAAAGGGAACCTTCCTACATAGTTGGTGGAAACATAAATTGGTACAGTCACTCTGGAGAACAGTATTAAGGCTCCTTAAAAAAACTAAAAATAGAGCTACCATATGATCCAGCAATCCCACTCTTAGACATATACCCAGATAAAACCATAATTCAAAAATATACATGAACCCCAGTATTCATTGGAGCACCGTTTACAATAGCCAGAAGCAATCTGAATGTCCATCAACACAGGAATGGAAAAAGATGATGTGGTACATATATACACTGGAATATTATTCAGCCATAAAAAGGAATAAAACAATGCCACTTGCAGCAACATAGATGGACCTAGAGATTGCCACACTGAGTGAAATAAGCCAGAAAAGAACAAATATCATTTATATAATAACAGTTATGTATAATAATGATCTATAATATCATTTATATGTGGAATCTTTAAAACATGGTACACATAAACCTATTTATAAAACAGAGTCACAGATGTAGAAAACAAACTTATGGTTACCAAGGGGGATTGGAGAGAGGGGACTGATAAATTGGGAAATTGGAATTGACATATACACACTATAATATATAAACAGATAACTAATAAGCTACTGTATACAACAGGGAACTCTACTCAATACTCTGTAATAACCTATATGGAAATGGAATTTTAGAAAGAGTGGATATGTATAAAAGCATTACTGATTAACTGTCATATAGCAGAAACTAACAATATTGTAAAGCAACTATACTCCAATAAAAATAAATTTTAAAAAAAATTTTAATAACTTTTACACTTATTAAAACCTGAAAAAAAAACAGTATGGACACTATAATTTCCATGTTTTAAAATCTATATTTGAGATACATATACATGAGAAATATACTAAATACTAAAAAATTATTATTTTTATTTTCTTATTTAATTTTCCATATTTTCTATATTAAACAGAACCCAAAATGACATGTTTTAAACAAATTTAACCCAGTCAAAACTGAATAGTTTCATTCTCACACTAAACTCATTTGTGCTTGAGTCATATATTTCTGCAGGTATTTTAAAATCGGGCTTTCCTTGTGGCTCAGCTGTTAAAGAATCTGCCTGCAATGTGGGAGACCTGGGTTAGATCCCTGGGTTGGGAAGATCCCCTGGAGAAGGGAAAGGCTACCCACTTCAGTATTCTGGCCTGGAGAATTCCTTGTACTATACAGACCATGGGGTCACAAAGAGTCGGACATGACTGAGTGGCTTTCACTTTCGCTTCATTTTAAAGTCAGTGACCAAAGATAAAGAAAGCAAGGGTTTGTGAGAACATGATCCATGGGAAAATTGGGACAAGAATGCTCTGAAATGGAAAGTTCTTCCAGACTTTGAAGAGGCATAATATATAGGTGGATCTAATTTGGTCCTTTAACAGAATGGTAGCCAAAAGGAGGGCAGGAAAGAGAGAGAGAGAAAAAAACACTTCTTTAATGTCCCAGGTGGATCTGCTGTTATACACTGTGAAACTTCATACTTTCAGGCCCAGCCTGATTACACTGGAAAACCAACTCCATTTCCACGCTCCTAGCCATCTACAATAGGCACTAAGGATGGCTAATCCTGGTGCCAAAACCTGGCATGTGATTCAGGGTAGTATGTGATTGTTGGTGGTGGTGTTAATGAGCTGCTAAGTCATGTCTGACTCTTTGCAATCCCATGGACTGTAGCATGCCAGGCTCCTCTGTCCATGGGATTCTCCAGGCAAGAATACTAGAGTGGGTAGCCATGGCCTTTTCCAGGGGATCTTCCCTACCCAGGGATCGAACCTGTATCTCTTATATCTCCTGAATTGTCAGGCAGGTTCTTTTCAATTGGGATTCTCTGGTGGCTCAGATGGTAAAGTGTCTGCCTGCAATGCCAGAGACCCAGGTTCAGTCCCTGGGTCAGGAAAATTCCCTGGAGAAGGAAATGGCAACCCACTCCAGTATTCTTGCCTGGGAAATCCCATGGACAGAGGAACCTGGTGGGCTACAGTCCATGGGGTCACAAAGAGTCGGACACAATTGAGCAACTTCACTTTCACTTTTCTTTACCATTAGAAGGAAGCCCCTCGTTATGTCTTACTGGAAATTAAAGGTAAAAACCAATATAAACCCTCAAATGTAGGTGTAAAACTCAAAGTTTCGGTTAAGAAATGTATCACTAAAAATAGTATAAACCTTTTAAGGAAGAGAATTTAAGTTTTGTATAAAATAGACCAAAGGTTGGGGAATAAATAAGTAACTGAGAGGGTTACTAACTCCAGACCAAACTTCTAATAAGTTCAGTTGAGTAAGCAAATAAGTCTTTGTTCTTAATGGTATAATAAAAAACAGTTCATAGATCTGCATTTGTAAAAAGTCTCTGATTTTGTCCACTACCATCCCTTTTAATTGTAATATTTTAATTTTTCTGCCAGCCTTTTAATACCTTTAACTCCTTATATTCTCCTTTCCTTCTCACCCTCCCCAGTCTTCTCTTTAATCCTCTGCATCCTGCAACCAAGCTCTTTCTTCCTTTTAATTCAATTCATAATGTCTTATACATAGCATGCTCTATATTAATGTTTGTTCACTTTAATTAAACTGAAAGCCATTGCATCCATCGTGCTCCACTATTCAACATTTGAGAATGTTTTGGGCACTGTTTATACAGGCAGTGTTTATACAGGCAGTCTTCACTTTTCTGGCACAGAAATGTATGACTGTAGAAGTGACCATGCAAACTGAAGCCATGAAAATCTATCTTGATAACTAATGTGGAAAATTAAGTTTTTTCTACGATCTTTATGTATTTTTGTCAAAAGATTAAATACTTTCTTACTCTGTTGTAAGCATGTAAGAGATTGACAGAAAACACTTACTACACTGTAATTTAAAACATTAAAGATACTGATAATTAAATGTCTTATTTCTTTGTAAAAATCTTTATCACAGGTTGTTTGGATAGTGCTTCTCATTATAAAACTTACAACATGAGGTGAGCATCATTTTTTAACACTCTGGAAAACTGTAATACTCCTTTCTTAGTTTTGATCAGATTCCAGTATTTTTTTCCTTTCCTTGTGCTTTCAATGTCAAAAAATATCTGCAAGAGTTGCTTTAATGTGAAATGTTGACAGCGTTGTTTTTTCTGGAACACCTTCCTCCTTTCCATTACAACCATTTCCCTCATTTATGTCAGTGAGTTTGTCTTCACTTAGTTCCTCAGGCTACCTAAGGCAGTGTCCATATTCCTGTAGTCAGCTATTTAATTGCAATATTTTAATTTTTCTGCCAGCCTTTTAGTACCTTTAACTCCTTATATTCTCCTTTCCTCCTCACCCTCCCCAGTATTCTCTTTAATCCTCTGCATTCTCCAACCAAGCTCTTTTTTCCTTTTAATTCAATTCATAATGTCTTATGAATGTCTTATGTCTATATTATAGAGCATGGAGTTATACACTAACTCCATAATATACTCCATAATGGAGTTATACTGCAACTATAGTATACTATAACTATAACTCCATTTACATTTGATTCATATTTCCCTTCTGCATTATCTGCATTATTGCTTCACTTTAAGCCTTGTTGGCCAATTTCGCTCTTGCCATATCCATTTTTGCAAAATGGCATATGAGTTTTTTCACCGGAAGACAAGGGAGCAACACAGCTACACACTTTGCTGTCTGTGTGTGAGCTGAGTAAACACATGCACAGTGGCCAGTCACACACCCACAGACTTTAAGACAGGTGGCACAATTTGTCGCAGGTCTTGATGCACAGCTATAATTTACATAGTGGTTTATAGAGTTAAGACCTAGCACTAGTAACAAATTTGAACTGTACTTGGAGGACTGCTATTATTTAACTAAACCATGGTTACTGAAATTTGTGTATATCAGAGCCATGCAGAGTCAAGATGCCTGTACTTTCTTTTTGTAGGTTAATGATTCTTACATAGTAGATTTTAACAATGCCACCAAGTCAGTCCTGGCCTCTACTCTGTTGCTGCTAAGTCACTTCAGTTGTGTCCGACTCTGTGCGACCCCATAGACAGCAGCCCACCAGGCTCCCCCGTCCCTGGGATTCTCCAGGCAAGAATACTAGAGTGGGTTGCCATTTCCTTCTCCAATGCATGAAAGTGAAAAGTGAAAGTGAAGTCGCTCAGTCGTGTCCGACTCCTAGCGACCCTGTGGACTGCAGCCTACCAGGCTCCTCTGTCCATGGCATTTTCCAGGCAAGAGTACTGGAGTGGGGACCTGATTAAATACAACCAACCATTGTTATTAGGCTATCTCAGTACAAAAATTCTAGAACTGTGAAGTGGTTTTATTTAAGGAAAAAAGTAATGCAGCTAACATAATACAAAATATTTCAAATGTTTATATCTCTTAATAGAAAATATAGATTAATAGATAACATTTTTCAATAGTCACCTGCCCTGTTAGACTGGCCAGTCTCTGAGAGGTTCTCAGTATAAATTAATTAAGTATAAAAATAACTAGATTTGCATATGATTTTCCAGTTCTCCATCATTCATTCACAGAGCCTTTGTTCACGTTGCTTCCAAGCTATTACTTAGTTACCATATTGTATTTAAGGAGCTTCTCACAGTGTGACACTGAATACATTATACATTAAGCTCCCTTTTTAAAAACTTCCCTGGAAACTCTCTCCTGCTCTAATTCATTCTCCAATTATTGCATCATAAAATAACTTCTTTGTGTCAAGATGCACCCACTTTGGTGCTCCAACTCTTTTCTACCATAAATAGTTTTACTCCACTCCAGTCTTGGTGAGAACCTTCTTCAGCTTGACTGGTGACTGTGCTGCTCCTTTGACCTCAGTTATAACAGCTAGTTCTCCCAGCATGCACTTCACTCAATATGTGCTTGTTATTTTTAGGTCTTCTTTTTGTCAATATAAATTTATTTATTTTAATTGGAGGCTAATTACTTTACAATATTGTATTGGTTTTGCCATACATCAACGTGAATCCACCACGGGTATACATGTGTTCCCATCCTGAACCCCCCTCCCCCCTCTCTCCCCATACCATCCCTTTGGGTCATCCCAGTGCACCAGCCCCGAGCACCCTGTATCATGCATCGAACCTGGACTGGCGATTTGTTTCACATACTATAATATACATGTTTCAATGCCATTCTCCCAAACCATCCTACCCTCACCCTCTCCCACAGAGTCCAAAAGACTACTCTACACATCTGTGTCTCTTTTGCTGTCTCGCATACAGGGTTATCATTACCATCTTTCTAAATTCCATATGTGTGCGTTAGTATACTGTATTGGTGTTTTTTCTTTCTGGCTTACCTCACTCTGTATAACAGGCTCCAGTTTCATCTACCTCTTTAGAACTGATTCAAATGTATTCTTTTTAATATTTTTAGGTCTTCCGTAGTGATTCTAGAAGAAAAATAATGGAAAAAAATTTTAAGCTGTCTTTATAAAGGCCAGCACCACTGATCCTAAAAACAGTGTCACATTCCAGGTTGCCATAGAGTTCTAAGAAAGCAACATCCAACCAAATAAATCCAGAAACAATGAAAAGGGGGAACTCTCAGGCCTAACCTTCTCTTACCACACAAAGACTTTCATAATTGCAAAATTTTTCTTTGAATTTAACTAAAGTTTATTTGGTGAATTCTGGCACATGTTCAGTTCAGTCACTCAGTTGTGTCTGACTTTTTATGACCCCACGGACTGCAGCCAGGCTTTCCTGTCCATCACCAACTCCCAGAGCTTGCTCAAACTCATGTCCATCAAGTCGGTGATGCCATCCAACCATCTCATCCTCTGTTGTCCCCTTCTCCTCCTGCCTTCCATCTTTCCCAGTGTCAGGGTCTTTTCCAGTGAGTCAGTTCTTCGCATTAGGTAGCCAAAGTATTGGAGCTTCAGCTTCAGCATCAGTCCTTCCAATGAATATTCAAGACTGATTTCCTGAATTCTGATTCTGATTCTGGTACATGACATGCATCTCTTTATGTGGAAGCCAAAGCAGTCTTGGTAGGTACCAAATAGATTCATTCTTTGTCTCTCTTCATCAAGTTCAGAAATTCCATAACCTAATACCAACATATCACTTTCCTAGCAGAATGTTATACTCAGAACTGTACCTTTTATCTTAAAATCCATCTCAGCAAAGTATTTTTAAGTGAACTGATGGAGGTGAGTGTAGTACCTAAAGACTGCCACAATGAGGCGTGTGGAACATGGTTTTGTGACTGGCTTTCAGGTCATGACTACTTAAATCTTCCTTGTAAGCAACAATAGTAGTCAAGAAATTAAACTTGGAAAACCAGGAAGGAACTCGATTAGTAGGTATCTCCTTTCCTGTGTGTATGGATGGTGGGAATTGATTGCTAAAAAGAGTCCCACATGTTAGAAGGAAAGCACGCCCCAATGTTCTTTATCATTTGTTAGAGTATGATAGACAGTCACATGATCATCTTTTAAGTATGATAGTATGATTATGTTAGAGTATGATAGAATGTCACATGATCATTTTTTTCCTAGAAATATCACCTAAACATACAAGAAACCATCTACAGCCATTATTTAAAGCACTGAAGAAAGAGGTTTCTTAATTTTCCTATTCAGCTCTGAACAGTCATCACATTGTGATCATTCTCATTTTGTCTGACCAGATGGAGAATGGCTACAATTCTTAGAGTTATAAAAATCACAGATATAGCATATGCAAAACAATGACACCCTGTTTATTTGTCAGAGGAAGAACATGTTCCAGCACATCTCAAATATTAAATCCACTCCAGAAAAGAATGCTAGGAAACAGCTTCCTTAATACATCATTTGGAAATGAAGAAATTTAAAACAAAGCCATGTTCAGTTCAGTCACTCAGTCGTGTCCGACTCTTTGCAACCCCATGAATCGCAGCACGCCAGGCCTCCCTGTCCATCACCAACTCCCAGAGTTCACTCAGACTCACGTCCATCGAGTCAGTGATGCCATCCAGCCATCTCATCCTCTGTTGTCCCCTTCTCCTCCTTTCCCCAATCCCTCCCAGCATCAGTCTTTTCCAATGAGTCAGCTCTTTGCAGGAGGTGGCCAAAGTACTAGAGTTTCAGCTTTAGCTGATCATTCCTTCCAAAGAACACCCAAAATATATAAAAACACTTGACAGTTATAATAAAAAGTGATAAATCATTTTAAAATGAGGTTTTAGTATTCCCAAACTCATTCTATGTGGCCACCATCACCTTGATACCAAAACCAGACAAAATTACAAAAAAAGAAAATTACTGACCAATATCACTGATGAACATAGACACAAAAGTATTCAACAAAATACTAGGAAGCCAATTCCAACAATATGTTAAAAAGATCATACACTGAGAACAATTGGGATTTATCCCAGGGATGTAAGGACTCAATATATGTAAATCAATCAATATTATACACCATATTAACAAATTAAAGAATAAAAACCGTTTGATCATCTCAATAGAGCAGAAAAAGCTTTTGACAAAATTCAACAAACATTTATAATAAAAGCTCTCCAGAAAGTGGGCCTAAAGGGAACCCACATCAGTAAAATAAAGGCCGTATATGACAAACCCACAGCAAACCTTATTCTCAATGGTGAAAAGCTGAAAGCATTTACTCTAAGATCAGCAACAAGCACGGAGCTCCACTCTCACCACTTTTACTCAGCATAGTCTTGGAAGTTCTAGACATGACAAGGAAAGAAAAAATAAATAATAGAAATCCAAATTGGAAAGAAGAAGTTATCTTTGCAGATAGCATGATATTATACACAGGAACTCCTAATGATGCCATCAGCAAACTACTAGGGCTAATGAATGAATTTAGTATAGTCTCAGGATACAAAATTAATATACAGAAATATCTTGCATTCCTATACACTAACAATGAAAGATCAGAAAGAGAAATTCAGGAAATAATCCCATTTACCATTGCAACAAAAAGAATAAAATACCTAGGAATAAAGAATAAAATACCTAGGAATAAACCTACCTATGCTAAAGCTGAAACTCCAGTACTTTGGCCACCTCATGTGAAGAGCTGACTCATTGGAAAAGACTGATGCTGGGAGGGACTGGGAAAAGGAGGAGAAGGGGATGACAGAGGATGAGATGGCTGGATGGCATCATTGACTCGATGGACGCGAGTCTGAGTGAACTCTGGGAGTTGGTGATGGACAGGGAGGCCTGGCATGCTGCGATTCATGGAGTCGCAAAGAGTCGGACACGGCTGAGCGACTGAACTGAACTGAACTGAAGGAGGCAAAAGACCTGTACATAGAAAACACATAAGACACTGATGAAAGAAATCAAAGATGACATGAACTGATGGAGAAATATACCATGTTCTTGGAGTGGAAGAATATTATGAAAATGACCACTACCCAAAGCTATCTACAGATTCAATGCAATCCCTATCAAACAACCAATGGCATTTTTCACAGAACTAAAACCAAAAAAATTACAATTTATATGGAAACACAGAAGTCTCCAAATAGCCAAACGAGTCTTAAGACAAATGGAGCTGGAGAAATCAGGCTCCCTGACTTCAGACTATACTACAAAGCTGCAGTAATCAAGAGAGTATAGTACTGGCACAAAAATAGAAATATAGATCAATACAACATGATAGAAAGCCCAGAGATAAACACACACCTGTAGCCACCTAATCTATGACAAAGGAGGCAAGAAATATACAAGGGAGAAAACACAATGACTTCAATAAGTGGTGCTGGGAAAACTAGAAAGCTACATGTAAAAGAATGAAATCAGAACATTCCCTACCACCATGTTCTTTACTGTTTTGGTCCCTCGGTACTGTCTGACTCTCTGTGACCCCATGGACTGTAGCGTGCCATGTTCCTCTGTCCATGGGATTTCCCAGGCAAGAATGCTGGAGTGGGTTGCCATTTCCTTCTCCAGCGGATCTTCCCAGCGCAAAGATCAAATGCATGTCTCCTACTTGGCAGGCAAAGTCTTTATCACTGAGCCACATGAAATGCCTCCCTAATACCATACACAGAAATAAATTCAAGATGGATTAAAGCCCGGAATGTAAGGCCAGATGCTATAAACCCCATAGAGGAAAACATAGGCAGAACACTTTTTGACATAAATCACAGCAAGATCTTTTTTGACCCACCTCTTAGAGTAATAAAAGCAAAAATTAACGAATGGGACCTAATTAAACCTAAAAGCTTTTGCACGGCAAAGGAAATCATAAACTAGCTGAAAATACAAGCCTCAGAATGGGAGAAAATATTTGCAAACAAAGCAAATGACAAAGGATTAATCTCATAAATATACAAGCAGTTCATGCAACTGAATATTAAAAAAACCAACCCAAATGAAAGATGGGCAGAATATCTAGATATACACTTCTCCAAAGACATAGATATGGTCAACAAACACACGAAAAGATTCTCAACATCACTAATTATCAGAGAAATGCAAATCAAAACTGCAATGAGATATCACCTCACACTGGTCAGAATGGCCAAAATAAAAAAATCTACAAACAATAAACGCAGGAGAGGGTGTGGGGAAAAGTGTTGGTGGGAGTATGAATTGATACAGCCATTATGGAAAACAATATGAAGTTTTCCCCAAAAAATAAACATAGAACTACCATTTGACCCAGCAATCCCACTCCTGGGCATATATTCAAAGAAAACCGTAATTCAAGAAGATACACGAGCCCTCATGTTCACTGCAACATTACTTATGATTACTAGGACATAACATAAATAGGAAGCAACATAAATGTCCATCAACAGAGGAATGGATAAAGGAGATGTAGTACATATACACTATGGAATATTACTCAGCCATAAAAAGGAACATAATTGGTCATTTGTAGAGACATGGATAGACCTAGAGAGTGTCATGAAGAGAGAAGTCAGAAAGAGAAAAACAAATATTGTATATTAACACATATCTATGGAATCTAGAAAAATGGTATAAATGATCAATCCCATTTGCAAAGTAGAAATAAAGACAGATGGAGAGACCAAATGTATGGCTACCAAGGGAAAGGTAGGGGGAGGAATGGGCAGACTGGGATTGACACATATACACTATTGATACTACGTATAAAAAGATAACTAATGAGAACATGTTGTACAGCACAGGGAACTCTAGTTAATGTACTGAAGTGACCTGAATGGGAAGGAAGTCCAAAGGGACAGTTCAGTTCAGTCGCTCAGTGGTGTCCGACTCTTTGCAACCCCATGAATTGCAGCACGCCCGGCCTTCCTGTCCATCACCAACTCCCAAAGGGACAGGATTTATGTATACGTATGGCTGGTCCATTTTGCTGTACAGTAGAGCCTAATATAGTATTGTATACTCTGATAAAAATTAATCTAAAAAATAAAATAATTGAGTTTTTAAGCACAATTCAGTGATTAAGACAGCAGACAGGCAAAAATTTTAGTAAGAATATAGCTGACAAAAACAGTGTAATTAATAAGTGTAATCTAATAAACACATATAGAACACACATCCAGTGACTAGAGAATGCATATTGTTTTCAAGCACCATTGAAACATTTGCAAAAACTGACTAAATACTAGGCCGAAAGCAAGGTCGAGAGATACCAAAGATCATATAGATCATCTCCTCTGGCTACAATGCAGCTGTTAGAAATTATTTATAAAAATATGACTTTTAAAAAGCTCACATAAAAAAGATGGTTAATTTACATGATTTAAAATATACAGACATTTACAAATAACTCATAATTTAAAGAAATCAAGGAAATTTTTCAATATTTACAACTGAATGGAAGCAAAACTATTATATACCAAAACATATAAAATGTAGCTAATGTACTGCTGAAGAGGAATTTATAATTTTAAATAAATATATTAGAAAAGAATAAAGATGCCCAAGTTAACGAGCTAAGCTTTCAACTCTTAAGAAATTAGAAAAAGAGTCAATGAAAGAAAGGAAGAATAAAGAGCAGAAACCAATGAAACAAATTAAAGATACATCTTCCCTTCTATATCTTTATTTTGTATTTAATTCCTTTCTGCTGTAGGCCTAGATGGTTTACTCCCCAAATAATAGAGTAATAACTCTCATACCAAAACTATGTCTATCTCACTCAAAAATACAGATGTAAATATTAGCAACCTAAATCCAGCCAACATAATATCAGTGTATATCATAACCTAGTGGGCTTATCCCAGAAATAGAGGGATGACAATGTTAGAAAGTTACTTATTGAAACTGACCATAACAACATGATTATGTTACTATATGAAGAAAGATTATTTGTTAAAATTCAATATCAATTAATGGCAAAAAAGAACAACCTAATATAGAACAGAACATTTGTCATGTACTGAACCTCAGTTTCAAAATTAACATAAATGGAGAAGAGTCAATAATAGCCAAGATAATTTTGAAATGGAACTGAATGTGGGAGACATTCAATGAGACTCAGCAGAGTCTAGGTAAACCATGATGTGGTTTTGGTGAATAGATATAAACCAAAATGCTAGAACAATTCTTCCCTTGAAAGAAAACTTGATACTCAACAGAGGTGACATACTAACTTACTGGGGGAAAGACAACTCATCCAAGTGAGTACAGGAGAGCCATTGGCCTTCCCTAATAGAAACATTAATGAATAAATCTCAACTGAACATCATGTAAAAAATCATTTCTAGCAGTTTTAAGGTCTTTAAAAAGAAACTTTAAATAGATATTTGGAGAAAATACAAGGTAATAGCTTTATAATCTTAAAACAGAGATAGGTTCTTAAGTAACACATATGTATTTAAGGGTAATAAAATTGAAAACTTACATACAACAAGGACATGAACATAAGCAATAAGCCGCAAGAAAGGAAGATGATCATGACACACATAACCAAATGAAGATTAATATTCAGAATATAAGAATGAGAGCTTAATAGAAAAAATAGGCAATAATATGAGTGAGCAATTCCTAGAATGGCCTATCATTATATAAATGCTGTTCAATATAAATTGTAATCAGGGAAATATGAAGTAAACAACAAAACATATTTTCATACCCATTAACTTTTTTTCATTGAAAGCTTAACAAAACCAAGGGTTGGCAAGTTGTAGAGAAATAGGAATTCTCATTACTGATAATGAAAATATTTGCTGATTTAGACAGAAAATGGCAACATTTAGTGAAGTGCAAGGCACAGAAATCCATGACCCAGAAAGTTATTCCTAGATTTATATCATAAAGAAACTTTGACACATGTCTAGGAAAAATGTTCAGGAATGTTCACTGCCAATCTTGTAACACTGAAATATCAGAAACAACATAACCATTCATCAGCAAAATAAGGGATAGATAGAGTGTGCATTTGCCTATAATGGAATTCCATATAATAGTTTAAAATGAATAAATCATCAACTTAATAAGTGTCAAAATATAATATTGGAGAGAAAAGCAAACTAAAGATTGGCATATCATTATCTCATTTGCATGAAATTTCAAAGCATACACATATTATATATTGTTCATGAATCCACATGTATGTACTAGATTAGAAAATCATACACGGAAATGATAATGGCAAATTGAGGATACTTATTAAAGGAGGGGAGGAAAATGGGACCTAAGAGTGATTTTAAAAAAAGGGGGAGCTCTAGTTTCACCTATAATGTCTTGATTTTCTCTTCAAAAGATTTGATAAATACAAGATGTAATGGATGTAATTTCTTTGTATTTTTTCTATTTGCCTAAAATAAATTGTGATTCTTTTAAAAGGAAGTTAGTAGTATTTTCTCCAATACAAAAGCATGGTAGTCACTTGCATTGGAGGAAGAGAAGGCAGAATAAAATGAGAAGGCCCACATGCAAGTCTCCAGCATAATCTAGTGTTTAGTGTGCTGGAGAAGGAAATGACAACCCACTGCAGTACTCTTGCCTGGAAAATCCCATGGACAGAGGAGCCTGGTGGGCTGCGGTCCACGGGGTCGCTAGAGTCAGACACGACTGAGCCACTTCACTTTCACTTTTCCCTTTCATGCATTGAAGAAGGAAATGGCAACCCACTCCAGTGTTCTTGCCTGGAGAATCCCAGGGACCGGGGAACCTGGTGGGCTGCCGTCTATGGGGTCGCACAGAGTCGGGCACGACTGAAGTGACTTAGCAGCAGCAGCAGCAATGTGCTGACATGTAGGACATTTTCTGTGCTTGGAAGAGGTGAGACTTCCCTAGTTTGGACTGAGACAAACAAGCCATGGATCCCAGTGTTATGAGAGGAAGGAGAGAAATTACAACTTTTCCTGTCCCTTCATTCCTCCCTTGCTGCTCCACATTCTTTTCATCTCTTCTTCCTCTCTAGAGTGGCATGGAAAACCACAACCCTCTAACGTTAAGGGAGAAAAGTTAGCTAATCATATGACTCTGTCTCTGCCATCCCACCAGCAGACTTCCTCTAAGCTTTGGCGGACCTCCTTTTATTAGAGGAAAACAAAATTCCAGGGTATGTACAATTGATCACATACCAGGAACTTTTCTCTAGTTTGAGATATTGGACTGTTAATAGAAATTCAAGCACATATGAAAGTTCTACCGAAGTTATTTGGCCAGCAAATTATTGAGTCTTCAAGGAGAACAAAAGAGAATTGTATTAACAATGTTTATCAACTTGTATTAATTTATAAGTATTTAAATTATATTTAATAAAATAGTATTTAACTCATTTCTTATGTTCTTGAATATACTCCTGTATTTTCAGTATTATTTCTAATATAGTGATACTTTCTCATAAGATTGCATTATTGGATTGCTACTCTCTATTAACAGAATTCTCACTGTATAAATACAGAATGCTACATATGATTGGTTCAGAAATTCTACATACCTGGATGTAAAGGAAAATTGAAACTTTTAAGTATTTAAATTTTCCAAAGCAAGATATAATTTAAGAATTATTTGATTTTGAATTATTTTAATATGATAAAATTCTAACAATCCAAATGGATATAAAAGTGAGAAGTGGTAATTTTTCCCATACATTGTCCCCTAGGCCCCCTCCCCAAAGGCAGCCATTGTTACAAATATTCTAAATGTTTGTCTAAGGTACTTTATAAATAGAAAAACATGCATCAAAAAGGACTTATTTTAAAAGTCCGTTCCATAGGAATGGTATTTCAAAATATTTGTATTCTTAACTTGATTTAGCATATTTAATGCTTTTCTATTTGAGGCCAAATACTACAGAATCTTCAAGCCTGTCATCAGTCACACAGAAGCAAGATTTCAAAGGAACCATGATAAAGGTGACACAATAAATAATTGTTAAACTCTTTGTAGAAAAGTCAGGAAAGAACAGAGTGTCCATGCAGTAAGTTCCAAAACTTGAGTCTGCTACTCATTACACATAAACAATTAAGTGGCACATATAACTATCCTGTGTTGTGATGTATTATGTAAGAATATAAAAATATTCAGGTAATTGTTTTGTCCACAACTGAAAGGAGTCTTAAAAAGAACTGATCATATATAAATTGCTGCTTTCTTAATCATCCTAAACTTTAGCCAGATCTGAAATATTATAAGAGGCTGCCTGATTAATCTCTTTTGCACCCTTGCTAAAATGTTATCAGAAATAGTTTCAGACAGAAGTCTCAAGAAAGAACATGTGATGTCAAATTATAGCTCATATTAGCTTGTTACTTTTCAACTCAATATGTTTAGTATTTCCCATAGATAGAAAATATTTCTCATATTATTTTTTGAAATCTTTATTTGGGATTGATTTGTAAGAAACATGTCACCTCTGTCTTTTAGGCTCTTCTAACATATAGGAGTGACCCAACCATGAGAAAAACATTGAATCATCTGTATTTCTATATCATGCCTGTGTTTAACGTCGATGGATACCATTTTAGCTGGACCAATGTAAGTCACTTTGCCTATCCAACTGAAAAAAACACGGAAAATTGTCCTAAAGCAGGAAGGATGCTTGGTGGGCAGCCAGCCTAGTACTTCCAGAGCTATGAAAGATTTCCACTCCCTTCCCCAGCACAGCATCAACCTTCTGATTTTGTTTATATATGTTTGTCTTTTGCATATGATTTCATGTTTAAAAAAAGATGTCTCTTTCCAAATAAATTATGAAAAATCACTTGTCTAGTCCAGCTTATTCAATTTTGCCTGTGAAGAAATGAGGCCAAGAGAAACTAAGAGAGAAGTCTGTGGCAGGAATTGGACCATGAACCTGGGTGTCCAATGCTCATCTTGTCCTCTTCTCACTCCATGGATTTGTTTATTCTTGGAGGAAATCCCCCACCCTTCACTGCTGTGATTCATTCACTGAAGAACTACTAAAATGCATGGGGATAACCTCTTAACTGTTAATTCAGCACCTCTTTTCTTTTAATTACATCTAGGATCGATTTTGGAGAAAAACAAGGTCAAGGAACTCAAGGTTTCGCTGCCGTGGAGTGGATGCCAATCGAAACTGGAGGGTAAAATGGTGCGGTATGTTGGGGACTAATTGGGATCCGGATTCAGAGGTATCCATCGTGTTCACTCTCAAAAATGATGAGCCCATTAGGGCTCCGATGTAACACTGATGTCTGTGTGTATGTGGAAACCTCCTATGTTAGGCACTGTAGCTGTAATTCACAAAAGAAAATGAAAGCATTTTCATAAAGGATTCAAATCTGGCAACCTCATCCTAAAAATTGAAAATCTAAACACAGACATAAAAGCAGAAAACTAAGAAATATTTGTCATTCAGAAACTAAAACAGGAAATGTGGTTTGTGGTATAAATCCAGTCAACGTAATTTGTCCTTTCACTGAGAGTAATGCTGACCCTGTCTTCATCTGTCTATGGTGATCACAGCTGCCAAATCCTTGTCTAGAATCTACCAACCTGCCAATCATACACTGATTAGGCATTCATCTTGTGAATATATTTCCAATACATTCCATGTTTCGTGACAGTAACCTTTTAAATAACGAGAGGATGTCATTTTAAGAAAGGAAAACTCTTGTGGCAAAATAAAGAAGCAGGCAAATAGCAAAAGAGAGAAACAGAAAATTAGCCACAGCTAGCGTAGAAGAGGCAAAACTTGACCTCATCCCATCTTGGGTTTTCAGCTGGGGCTCTTAAACAGAAAAACAGATTAACAAGCAAAACAGTTTATTAATGGGCTCTGCACAGGATACATGGGAGAAAGTTCATGAAAAGTAACTCCAAGTGGCAACTTAGAACACCAACTTATACAGAGTCTTCAAAGAAGAGCAATAAACTTGTAGAGAAACAATAGGACAAAGGAAAACAGTTTTAAGTTTCCAAGGGCTGCCAACTGTGGGAAATAATTATATGAGAAGAAACTCAAGCAGGAAGGCTTGTTTGCAGATTCCTCTGGTGCTGTCTCTGGGCTAAAGGCCTGTCTTCAGTAGGAGAATTTATATCCTGTCTTTAGGCAGAAAAGCGGAAGGTGAACAGAACTTCTCCTGCATTTGCTGCTGCTCAATTGCCTTGGACTCAAATTAATGTTTATATCAAAGAGGCATATTTGGGGGCAAGCGACATATTCTGGTTTACTTTGCTAGGTATCCTAGTTGGCAACAGCGGGGAGGGAAACAAGTGTAAGCCACATGGAGTTGTAAAGAGCTACCCTTTCAAAGAGTCCTTCCAAATACAGACCAGAGCGTTGTGCAATAGTATGTCTCACGAGAGTCTCTTAGAAATGAAACTCATCGCAGTCTTTCCTTCTGTGAGGCTTTGGTTCGGTACCAGATGCCACTCCTTCCATCCCCACCAGCAGCAGGCAGGATAACTGGGTGTGCTTGAGACTCCTTCCACAGAACGTTCTTTAATCCATTAGAACTGGCAAACCAGAATACGGCAAAGCAGAAAGAATATGGTTTAGAATATCACAGATAGATGGCTTCCCTAGTGGCTCAGACGGTAAAGCATCTGCCTGCAATGGAGGAGACCCGAGTTTGATCCCTGGATCAGGAAGATCCCCTGGAGAAGGGAATGGCTACCCACTCCAGTATTCTTGCCTGGGAAATCCCACGGACAGAGGAGCCTGGCGGCTACAGCCCATGGGGTTGCAAAGAGTCGAAAGACTGAGCGACTCAACACTTGCACTTCACTTTCACGGTTTCATTCTACTATCGTTAGCAGACTGATTTGGGTGATTTTCTCCAATCTACCAAATAAGTAATAATAATAATACCCACCTCATTAGGTTCTTAAAGGAATTAAAGGACTTAATATACGTTTAATGATGATTCGGTCCTAGCTTCAAACAGGGGTCTACACCTCAGTGACCCAACCATTCTTCCCCACCTTCCAGAACACTCAGTTCACCTCTGAGCCTCAGGTAAGTTGTTTGTAAAACTACCTCTTTCCTTCAGGGGAGTGTTGTGGTGATGAGCCATGAGATAAGCTTTAAAGTATTTGCACTTATGAGAGAAAGAAAAGTATTACATAAATACTATACAGTGGGGACTTCTCTGGTAATCCAGTGCTTAAGACTTTGCCTTCCAATATGTGTTCAATCCCTGGTCAGGGAGCTAATACCCATATGCCTCACAGCCAAAAAACAGACATAAAACAGAAGCAATATTGTAACAAATTCAATAAAGACACCCAAAAAAAAATCTTTTTAAAAATACTATAAAGTGATAACTATTGATGGCTATTTAAATTTTTTCTTCCTTCAACCAGGACTGAGAAAGCAAACTTGTTCATATTAACTCCCTGAGATCACTAACTTTTAAAAATTCCCTTTTTTCCATC
This sequence comes from Ovis canadensis, assembly GCF_042477335.2. NCBI lineage: Eukaryota > Metazoa > Chordata > Mammalia > Artiodactyla > Bovidae > Ovis > Ovis canadensis. Next base: position 54,619,995 of record NC_091253.1, on the reverse strand, counting down.
TCTAAGATGGGAACTTTTTGCAAGCTCACAACTACATGTGCTGTTTCAGTAGCTGCCAGGTGCCCGCATCCATAGATATGTCATAGATGCCCACCATCACCTGAGTGAGCATCCAGGATAGTAACTGAGTCAAGTCACACTAGCAGGCGAGCCAGCTCTGCAGGGTAAAGCTAGACTCTTGTTTATATCCAGTTACAAAGAAGCGGCTCGCTTCCCTGTGCTTCCTTCTTTCTCCAGCCTGCTTCCTTCAGCCATGTACCTTCTCTGATTTCTTTGTTCCAAACTACAGTCCCAGCTGGAATTCCTTTGATTCTCCCCATGTTTGAATCATTCTGGTACTTTCCATGAGTTGGCACTCACAATGTGCAGGGGATTTTGTCAAATGTCAGTGGCAAAATGACCCTGATGGACCTTTGTAGGTGACGCAGGAATGCAGATGTGGCTGGGCCTTCCTCCCCACCAAGGTCTCCCGAGTGGATTCAGCTGATCTGAACCGCAGGCAGCTGCAGCTTTCTCCCTCACGGCATCTGATCCATCTCCTTCACTGAGGGAACCACTCGTAGATCAAGGGCATCGCAGTACATGAAATCAAATCCCTAAGTGAACCTCCAAATATATATCTGTAATATTATTGATATAGAAAAGCCCAGGACCGGTGAAAACACTATCGAGTCAGCACTGAACTGACAAAAACCAGTATTTCTTTCTCTCAAATTACTGAGTCTCAGACTTAAAGAGGAGAACATGAAACTGTGGTTTTATCATGAAAAAAATCTGTAGACATGCATATAACAGTCTGAATACAATGTGGAAAAGACAGCTTAGAGCATATACATGGAAATAGGTATACCTGTCCAATACTTGGGCTTCCCTGGTGGCTCAAATGGTAAAAAAAATCCTGCAATACAGGAGAGCCAGGTTCAATCCCTGGATCAGGAAGATCCTCTGGAGAAGGGAATGGCTACGCATTCCAGTATTCTAGCCTGGAGAATTTCGTGCACAGAGGAGTCCATGTGTGGCAAAGAGTCAGGCATGACTGAGTGACTAATACTTTCACTTCGAATACTTTAGAGCCCCCCCACCCCAGGGGCTTTCAGGCTATAAAATGAATATCACTCTTCTGAAAGTCCAGCAGAGGGACTTAACAAGGCAGAGACGTGTAGGAACCAAGAATAAATTTCATTCATTGATTTGCCAAAGTTAATTGAGCACATACACTCTCTTAGACATTGTGTCGTTGTTTTTTCCTTCCTCTATGCACTCTTTTTTAGAGAATACTGTGAGTACATAATTTTTCAAATTGCAATAAATCCAGGAGAAAACCAAAGGGTTTGGATGAATCCCATACTAAGCTTTAATCTGTGAATAATTCAAGTGTTGCCTAAACGTAAATTACTATTAGGACAACCTACAGATGGGAGAACATGTTTGCAAATCATATCTGATTAGGAACTCAGAATATTAAAAGAACTCTTACAAGTCAACAATAAAAAGATGACCCAATTTTAAACACACAAATGATCTGAACAGACATTTCTCCAAAGAAGATATACAAATTGGAATAAGCACATAAAGAAATGCTCAACATCATTAGCCATGAGGACCCATTAAAATGGCTAAACAACCCTCAAAATGGGAGAAAATATTTTAAAATGAAGCAACTGAAAAAAGATTAATCTCCAAAATATACAAGCAGCTCTTGCAGCTTAATATCAAAACACCAAAAAAAAAAAAAAAAACAATCAAAAAATGGGTAGCAGACCTAAACAGATACTTCTCCAGAAAAGACATACAGGTAGCCAACAAACACATGAATATATGCTCAACATCACTAATCAGTAGAGAAATGCAAAATAAAACTACAATGAGGTATCACCTCACACCAATCACAATGGCCATCATCAAAAAATCTACAAATAATAAATGCTGGAGAGGGTGTGGAGAAAAGGGAATCTTCATGTACTGTTGGTGGGAATGTAAATTGATACAGCCACTATGGAGAACAGTGGAGAAGGGAATGGCAACCCACTCCAGTATTCTTGCCTAGAGAATCCCATGGGCAGAGGAGCTTGGCAGGCTACAGTCCATGCGGTCACAAAGAGTTGGACACAACTGAAGCGACTTAGCACCCATGGAGAACAGTACAGAGGTTCCTTAGAAAGCTAAAAACAGAACTATCATATGACCCAGAAATCCCATTTCTGGGCATTTACCTTGAAAATATCATAGTTCGAAAAGACACATGTACCCAATCAACAGGTCAATGGATAAAGAAGATTTTTCATATAAATATGCAAGTGTATGTGGAAAATTCTAAAAGAGATGGGAATACCAGACCACCTGACCTGCCTCTTGAGAAACCTATATGCAGGTTAGGAAGCAACAGTTAGAACTGGACATGGGACAACAGACTGGTTCCAAATAGGAAAAGGAGTATGTCAAGGCTGTATATTGTCACCCTGCTTATTTAACTTCTATGAAGAGTATATCATGAGAAATGCTGGGCTGGAAGAAGCACAAGCTGGAATCAAGATTGCCAGGAGAAATATCAATAACCTTAGATATGCAGATGACACCACCCTTATGGCAGAAAGTGAAGAGGCACTAAAACGCCTCTTGATGAAAGTGAAAGAGGAGAGTGAAAAAGTTGGCTTAAAGCTCAACATTCAGAAAACAAAGATCATGGCATCTGGTCCTATCACTTCATGGCAAATAGTTGGGGAATCAGTGGAAACAGTGTCAGACTTTATTTTTTTGGGCTCCAAAATCACTGCAGATGGTGATTGCAGCCGTGAAATTAAAAGATGCTTACTCCTTGGAAGGAAAGTTATGACCAACCTAGACAGCATATTCAAAAGCAGAGACATTACTTTGCCAACCAAGGTCCGTCTAGTCAAGGTTATGGTATTTCCAGTAGTCATGTATGGATGTGAGAATTGGACTGTGAAGAAAGCTGAGTGCCAAAGAATTGATGCTTTTGAACTATGGTGTTGGAGAAAATTCTTGAGAGTCCCTTGGGCTGCAAGGAGATCCAACCAGTCCATCCTAAAGGAGATCAGTCCTGGGTGTTCACTGGAAGGACTGATGCTGAGGCTGAAACTGCAATACTTTGGCCACCTCATGTGAAGAGTTGACTCATTGGAAAAGACTCTGATGCTGGGAGGGATTGGGGGCAGAAGAAGAAGGGGATGACAGAGGATGAGATGGCTGAATGGCATCACCAACTCAATGGACATGAGTTTGGGTGAACTCCAGGAGTTGGTGATGGACAGGGAGGGCTGGCATGCTGCGATTCATGGGGTCACAAAGAGTTGGACACGGCTGAGCGACTGAACTGAACTAATATATATATATATGTGTGTGTGTGTGTGTGATAGAATATTATTCAGCCATAAAAAGGATGAAATTGAGTGATTTGTAGTGATGTGGATGGACCTAGAGTTTGTCATACAGTGTCAGTCACTACTATGTGTGAAACAGATAACTAGTGGGAAGCTGCTATACAGCGCAGGGAGCTCAGCTTGGTGCTCTGTGATAACCTAGAGGGGTGGGATGGGGGTATGGGAGGGAGGCTCAAGAAGGAAGGAATATATGTATACATATGGCTGCCTTGCAGTATATATGTACTCATACATTCACGTTGTTGTATACCAGAAACTAATACAACATTGTTAAGCAAATATACTTCATTTTTTTTAAGATGGCTATAATAAAAAAATAAGCATAGCAAGTATTAGTGAGGATAAAACTGGAACGCTCAGTACTTGATGGTGGGAATGTAAATGATGTGGCCACTTTGGAAAAAACGTTTTAATAGTTTCTCAAAAGTTAAACACAGAGTAGCCATATGACCTAGCAATTCTGCTCCTAGGTATATACCCATGAGAAATGAAAACACACATCCATAAAATAACTCATACATGAATGCTACATGAAATAAACTAGTTACAAAACAACAAATATTGTATGATTCCATTTATATATATATAAATGTCCAGAATAGACAAACCCACAGACAGAGAGTAGATAATTGGTTGCCAAGAGTGACAGAGAGGGGGTAGTGACTGTAATGGGTAAGGGTTTTGGGGGGGAGATGATGAAAATGTTTAATTAGATAGTGGTAATGATCATGAATATACTAAAATTCATTTAACTGTATACTTAAAAAGTGGATTTTATGGGATGTAATTATAGCTCAATAAAACTGTTAAACTGTTAAAGAATTTTAATTATCATTTAGGATGAAATTAGGCACTTACTAAAACATATCTAGCAGACTCCATTACCTAATATTGTAAATTACATGTCATATGGAGAAAACCACGTTTTGTAGGAGCCCAATCACATATGCACCTCTCCACATATGCCCTTCTCCTCCCAACAACCCCTCATTCTATCAAAATAAGAGGGGTATGTTTTGACGGAGCAAATATTTTGACAGATCATCTGAGATGAAAAGGGAAACTGCCACTTAGTGGCTGTTCTCAGCCAATGGCTGTGAAAGTTCAAGAGAAGGTCACTGGGTGGCTTTCTGAGAATTTCTGCAGCTGAAGGGCTTTAGTTTTTAGAGATCTGTTCTAGCTGAGAACCTGGGTTGCACTGCTATCAAGACATAGGAAACTTCAAAGGACTGGGGCAAGGAGAGGGAAAGAAAAGAGAGGCAATGTTGCTAGGATATCTAGAAAGGGGTTTGGAACGCCAAGTTATCTAATGAGAATTTTAATTAAATTTTGCTGTGAAGTATGTAAATTGTCTTCAGTATGTATTCCATAACCACCACCATTGTCCAAATTCAGCACCATCTACTTCACTTACTAAGGCTTTGCGGAACTGGGTCTGCTGTTTGGGGCTATGAGCAGGTGCTGAGTCTGCCCTCCAGGTAAGCTCAGGGAGAGACTATTCCACATCGAATGTTCCAGAGGCATGGAACACACAATAGGAGTGCAAGTGAATTTACATCCTCAGAGATGTACAGACAAGAGTTGGATAATTCTGAGTGAAGAGTGATGGATTAAATGTCAACTAGCTGATCAAACTAGACCCTTGAGATTCCAGCCACCTCTGTTAATGGTGATTCTAATATGTTCTGTGTGCTATGTGCTAAGTCGCTTCATTCATACCCGACTCTTTGCGACCTTAGGGACTATAGCCTGCCAGGCACCAGTGTCCATGGGATTCTCCAGGCAAGAATACTGGAGTGGGTTGCCATTTCCTTCTCCAGGGGGTCCTCCTGACCCAGGGATCGAACCTGGGTCTCCCACATGGTGGGCAGATATTTTATCCTCTGAGCCACCAAATTGGGAAAGGAGTACGTCAAGGCTGTATATTGTCACCCTGCTTATTTAACTTATATACAGAGTACACCATGTGACATGCTGTGCTGGATGAAGCACAAGCTGGAATCAAGATTGCCAGGAGAAGTATCAATAACCTCAGATATGCAGATGACACCACTCTTATGGCAGAAAGTGAAGAGGAACTAAAAAGCCTTTTGGTGAAAGTGAAAGAAGAGAGCGAAAAAGGTGGCTTAAAACTCAACATTCAAAACACTAAGGTCATGGCATCCAGTCCCATTACTTCATGGCAAATAGATAGGGAAACAATAGAAACAGTGACTTTATTTTCTTGGGCTCCAAAATCACTGTAGATGGTGACTGCAGCCATGAAATTAAAGGACACTTGCTCCTTGGAAAAAAGCTATGACCAACCTAGATATCATACTAAAAAGCAGAGACAGCAGTTTGCCAACAAAGGTCCATCTAGTCAAAGCTATGGCTTTTCCAGTAGTCATGTATGGATGTGAGAGTTGGACTATAAAGAAAGCTGAACACTGAAGAATTGATGCTTTTGAACTGTGGTGTTGGAGAAGACTCTTGAGAGTCCCTTGGACAGCAAGGAGATCCAACCAGTCCATCCTAAAGGAGATCAGTCCTGAATATTCATTGGAAGGACTAATGCTGAAGCTGAAGCTCCAATACTTTGGCCACCTGATGCAAAGAACTGACTCATTGGGAAAGACCCTGATTCTGGGAAAGATTGAAGGCAGGAGAAGGGGACGACAGAGGATGAGATGGTTGGATGGCATCACCAACTCAATGGACATGAGTTTGAGCAAGCTCTGGGAGTCGGTGATGGACAGGGAAGCCTGGCATGCTACAGTCCATGGGGTTGCAAAAAGTTGGACACGACTGAGCGACTGAACTGAAATGAAACTCCCTCTGGAGCCTCCCTCCCACCCACCACCATCGCACCCCTCTACGTTGTCACAGAGCACTGGGTTGGGCTCCCTGGGTCATACAGCAGCTTCCCACTAACCACCTATTTTACACATGGTGGTGTATGTGTGTCAGTGCTGCTCTCTCAGTTCTGCCACCCCTCCCTCCCCCGTTGTGTCCACAAGTCTGTTCTTTATGTCTGCATCTCTATTCCTGCCCTAAAAACAGGCTCATCAGTACCATTTTTCTAGATTCCATATGTACATTAATATATATTTGTTTTTCACTTTGACTTACTTCACTCTGTATAACAGACTCTGGTTTCATCTACCTCCCTACAACTGACTCACATTCATTTCTTTGTATGGTTGAGTAATATTACATTATACACACACACACACACACACACACATATATATATATATATACCTAGCAATTCCATTACTGGGCACATACCCTGAGAAAACCATAATTTAAAAGGACACATGTATTTCAGTGTTCATTGCAGCTGTTTACAATGGCCAGGACATGGAAGTGTAGACATCTAGCATGGAACCTAGATGTCCATTGACAGATGAATGGATAAAGAGGTTGTGGTACATATATATATCCGCTTTTAAATCAAAACAAATGTATTGAGCACCTGTTTCTTTCCAGGATAGAGGTCACAAAGCTAAACTGCAAATCCTCCTGTTTCTAAGACTTTAGGAAAATGCAAAAAAAACTTTCATTTTCTTCTCTCATAATTCAAACACATTTCCCAATAATCCACCACTAAAAAGAGCTATTTTATTTTACCTTTTGGCAAATTACTTGTAAATCCAGTTTTTCCTAATCCAGATACCGATTATATGTAAAACTCACTTCATCTCCCTATTTTATATTTCATGTACTTTGTGCAAGACACATCCAAAAATTAGTTTTTTGTAACAACAAATTAAATAACATTTGATATTGATTGCATAGTGTACACAAAATGATATATTGTTTTATTTTTCTGATCATTCTTCTGAATAAATATGTAGGAATTAGAAGGTGGATGACAATATCTTAGTTTATTTTTTAACATATTTTCCAACATCATGCTCAGATATCTTTGTTGAAGCTTTTGAAAATGACACTACAAAGTTTAGAAACATTTTATGAATAGCTCATCTTCAAAAGTCAGTGAAGAAAGTAGCATGAAATGAGGCACAATGGACGTGTCAGAATTACTCCCTTGGTTCCTGGGACACTGACCTCCTGATTTTTCATTTGGCACTGATTTTTAAGTCCAGTAATTTTATTGTACTTGTTTCAGCAGGTAAGCCTCCCATGCTGCTAAATCTTTAGACTTCTAGTCTTGTGCTGGGCATGTGTGCTAAGCCACTTCAGTCATTATCCTATTCTTTGCAACCCTAGGAACTGTAGCCCACCAGGATACCTGGGGTTCTCCAAAGAGAATACTGGAGTGGGTTGCCATGCCCTCCTCCAGGGGATCTTCCCGACCCAAAGGTCAAAGTCACATGTCCAGCATTGGCAAGCAGGTTCTTTCCCACTAGCATCACCTGGGAAGCCCATGCTGAGCATAAAAGTGAAGATTTTAAGGTTTTATCAACTTATTTTTGTTCCCTTATGCTGGCTGCTCTTCAGCATTATTGGATTTCTGAATTCACTAGAAACAAACTACATCTCTCTGATCATTTTCCTCCAGCTGTTATCGTTTGCATTTGACAAGTCATGTAATTTTTTATTTTCATAAATTTTATACATATCTAATCGCTTTGAATTTTTGGGTCCTCATTACTGTTTTTAACATTACATAAGCATTACTACATTACTAGCTTCCTTCTGGGTCACTAATGTTGCTATTTGCCTCATTTTCAGATTCCTGTTTCCTTTCTGTATGTATGCTTATTTTTAATGAAAACTCCTTTTGAAGTAACTTTTCTATTACTAAAGCAATGTCTTTTGAATACTATTCTCATATGCAGAAATAGGAAAACAATGGTATTCTTTTTATCTACCACTTTTTATAACTGAAAAGCTGCGATGTGCTGAATAATGACACGAAGCACATGGGCAGTCACCGTGCCTTCACACTGTCTTCTAGAACAGCATTCCCCAAATTACACAAAACAGCAGCATTCCCCAGCCATAAAAAATCCTAGGGAACTGCAAAACCCTAGTGGTCCACGTGAAGTTATTAAGTGTCTCCCACAAATAACTATCTTAGTCTATCCAGGCTGCCATAGCCTAATACAGTTGACCCTTGAACAACATGGGGGTTAGGGGTGCCAACCCTTCACACGGCTAAATGTCCAGGTACAACATATAGTCTGCCCTGCATATCTGCAGCTCCTCCACATCAAAGGTTCTGCGTCAGAGGATTCAACCAGCCAGGGATCATGCAGTACTATGGCCTTACTACTGAAAAAAATCTGTATATAAGTGAACCCATGCAATTCAAAACCTGTGTTGCTCAAGGGTCAATTGTACCAGAGATGAAGTGGCTTACAAAAAAAAACAAACATTTATTTCTCATAGTTCTAAAGGCTGGCAAGTGCAGGATCATGTTCCTAGCAGATCCATAGTTTATGAGGGCTTCCTGGTCCATAGGTAACAGCTTCTCTCTGGGTTCTCACTTGCTGGAAGGTTCTAGAGAGTTCTCTGGGTTCTCTTTGATAAGGTCACTATCCATCCATGAGTGCCCTACCCTCATAACCTTATTATGTCCCAAAGGCCTCACCTCCTAACACTATCACATTGGGCATTAGGATTTCAACATATGAACTTGGGAGGGGGGAACCACAAATATTTAAACCAGAGCAATAACTGATACTAATGATGGTAGTATTTTTATTCCTAGTTTTTTTAAGGAACCTCAATACTGTTCTCCATAGTGGCTGTATCAATTTACATTCCCACCAACAGTGCAAGAGGGTTCCCTTTTCTCCACAACCTCTCCAGCACTTACTGTTTGTTCATTTTTTTATGGTGGCCAGTAGTATTTCTAAGCTGTAAGTATTTCACAACCTAAGAAAAAATACCAATTATATATTATATAGTTGTCATTTCAGAGGTTATCAGATGAGTGACCAAATTCATTCATTCATTTATGTAACTATGATTTGCTGAGCTAGTTACTGAGAGAACAGCAATAAACAAAGTCAAGTGTCATACATGCTATGAAGAAACAAATGCCAGGAAAGTAATAGAGAGTGACAGGGTGAGGGTGGGTTAACTGTCTTAGGTGACAGAGGGAAGACGATCTCATCTGATGAGACTTGAGAGTGAGGAGGTCTGGGGGGAAAGCAGGTAGAGGGAGCAACAGTGTAAAATCTTTGAGTCAGGAGCATCTTTTAAGGAAGAGCAATGAGGGCTGTGTGCCTGGAACCAAGGGAGGAGGAAGAAGAGATGGGTAGGAGATAACATCAGAGAAGCAGACAGAGCGGAGATGATGTAGGTCCAGCATCTTAGGAAGGACTTGGGATGATGTTCTGAATGGGATGGGGAAAAAAAACACTGGAAAGTTTTGAATTGAGAAGTGACATGACCTAATGAACTTTGAAGATAATTATTCTGGTTTCTCTATATCAAATAGATTGCTGAGGGCAGGTATTGATTTCTGAAGGCAGATGTGTGTGCATGCTCAGTCGTGTCTGACTCTTTGTGACCCCATGAACTGACCCCATGAGCCCACCAGGCTCCTCTGTCCATGGAATTTTCCAGGCAAGAATACTGAAGTGGGTTACTATTTCCTACTCCAGGAGTTCCTCCCAACCCAGGGATCGAACCTGCATCTCTTGCCTCTCCTGCATTGGAAGGCGGATTCTTAACCACTGAATCACCTGGGAAGCCCTGTTGAAGACAGATATTTGGATTCAAATTATATTGTGTTGGCCAAAAACTTCGTTTGGGCTTTTCCGTATGATGTCACAGAAAAACCCAAACAAATTTTTGGCCAACCCAATACTTTTCCATTTAAAAACACTACTTTTAAAATATGGAGTATTACTCAGCCATTAAAAAGAATAAATTTGAATCAGTTCTAATGAGATGGATGAATCTGGAGCCAATTATACAGAGTGAAGTAAGCCAGAAAGAAAAATACCAATACAGTATACTGACACATATATATGGAATTTAGAAAGATGGTAATGATGACCCTGTATGCAGGACAGCAAAAGAGACACAGATATATAGAACGGACTTTGGACTCTGAGGGAGAGGGAGAGGGTGGGATGATTTGGGAGAATGGCATCAAAACTATCGTGTAGAAACGAAGCGCCAGTCTATGTTCGATACAGGATACAGGATGCTTGGGGCTGGTGCATGGGGATGATCCAGAGAGATGATATGGGGTGGGAGGTGGGAGGGGGATTCAGGATTGGGAGCTCGTATACACCCGTGGCAGATCCATGTCAATGTGTGGCAAAACCAATACAGTACTGTAAAGTAAAATAAAGTAAAAATAAAATTTAAAAATAAATAAAATAAAATAATATATATATATAATTTTTTAAAAGTCTGACCTAAGAATATTATTCCCATAAACAACCATGGCATACACCACAATGAATTCTAAATGTTAACATATCTTTATTATATAAAGAACTAAGTGTTTAAGGAACCAAAGATAAGCAACTATGTGAGAAAAAAATATTTGCAGTAAATAAAGCAGAGAAAGTTTTACTATCATTTTTACATAAACACTTCAGAATCAAACATTACATAGTAAAAAGTGATTTTAAGAGTTCACATAAAAGGTAAAGAAAAAGACTCTAGAGGCTGAGATATTAAAAACAGTCATAATTCATGAAGATAAAGCCATATGATAAAATGGGCAACCTCCCAGTAATCAAAGAACAATATTAAAGTAAAACAAGATGCTGTGTCATCCATTAAATTATTCCCCAAATTGTTTGATGTGATAACCTAAACTGGAAACAATGGTAAAATTGGGAAAGCATGTACCTCTGAGGGCTTTAGAAAGCAGTTTGATAGCACATCCAGAATGCCATTCACTCCTCCATTCACTCAAAAGAGAAAAGGTTACCACAGGCATTCTTTTTGCCACACTAGGTTAGGCACCCAGCAAGTAGAGATGAATCCTACAGTTTCCCTGTCCTCATGGTGTATAAAAATCTCTGAGCTTGAACAGAAGAGTGACAAAGGAGAAAGAGGGAAGGGTGGAGGGGGGAAGGGACAGAAGAAAAAAGGAGCAAAATGTTATAGATATGCATAGTATGGGGCGGGGGTCCCCAATCTCAACGATCTAATGCCTGATAATCCAAGGTGGGGCTGATGTAATAATAGAGATAAAGTGCACAGTAAATGTAATGTGCTTGAATCATCGCAAAACCACCCCCTGCACCCTGGTCCTTAGAAAAATTATCTTCCACAAAACCAGTCCCTGGTGTCAAAGAGGTTGGGGACCACTGGTATAGAGACATACACATATACAGATGATCCTCAGCTTATGATGGTTCAACTTACAATTTTTCACCCTTACGATGGTGTGAAAGCAATACATATTTAGTGAAGGATATACTTCAAATTTTGAATGTTGATGTTTTCGCGAGCCAGTGATGCGTGATATGATGCTCTATGATGTTGTGCAGTGACAGTGGGTAGGTCAGCCACACAACTGATACACTTGAAACTATTGTATACCCAGAAAACCAGTTTTTCACTTTCAGTACATTATTCAATAAATTACATGAGGCCTTTAAAACTTATTATAAAATAGGCTTTGTGTTAGATGATTTTACCCAACTGTAGGCTAATGTAAGTGTTCTGAGCATATTCAAGGTGGGCTAGGCTAAGTAAGCTACAATGCCCTGTAGTTCAGGTGTATTAAATGCATTGCAACTCAGAATATTTTCAATTTATGATGGGTTTAATGCCATCTGCATGTAACCTCCTTGAAGTCTGGGAAGATCTGTATAGTAAGGCTATAAAGGAAAAAGGAACCAGTGCTATTTGATGAAGTCAGAAAAGTCTTCACAGAAGAGATAATAGCAGATTTAAATATTAAAAATATATTTGTCACCAGGTAGACTGAACTGTGGGGCAAAAGTAAACACAGCAAAGACAGAGTTATAAGGGAATTCAGGTAGGGGAAACAGGTATGCTCTAGAGAAGAATAAATAGGCATATAATGACATGTAAAAATAGATTTAATATCTTGGCACTATTAAAATAAAAATTATGATTTATGATATGAAAAATTATCATCAGTTCTTAGCTGTGGTTTTCATTTCTACCTTTCACAATATTTGAAGTTATTTTACAAGGTCATAAGTATAGTGAATTTGTAAGATTCTTGAGAAAAAATAAATGAGATTTTTCAATTACATATTAATATAAATTATAAAATAGTTTTTCATCAAAATAGAGTATAGAATGTATAGAGTATAAATTGCTCTGTTTGAAGTTTTTGTTAGATTTCAATAGCAATTCAGTTTCAAAAACAATCATGGCCAAGACTGTCTCTCTCAGTCCATTAAATCATTTATAAACATTTAATAATTCAAATTCCTTAATGTGAGTAAAGGAAAAAAAAAAGTAGCTGTTTTCATGTGAGTCTTAAACTCATGAGAATATAAGTTACAGAGTTTTGTGCAGGAACATGAATAAAGTCTATGTATGAAATTTTTTTAAAAAAGAATATGCAAAAAAAATTAATTAAAAAGAATATGCAACACAGTTAAGTATCTGCTTGCAATGCGGGAGACCTAAGTTCAATCCCTGGATTAGGAAGATCCCCTGGAGGAGGGCATGGCAACCCACTCCAGTATTCTTGCTGGGAGAATCCCCATGGACAGAGGAGCTTGGGGGGCTACAGCCCATGGGATAGCAAAGAGTCGGACATGACTGAGCAACTAAACACATCGTGCAACATAAACAGGCTGGGATGTGAGCATCAGGTGGCCCTGGGTGGCTAGGGCACAGGATGCCTAGAAGGATAGGTGAGAGATGAGGCAGGAGAAGGTCCCAGTGTACAGGTCATGAAGGACATGCTGAGATTTAAGGCTGTGCTGGGCTCTATAGATTTTATTCTAGAAACCGTGCCTTTCAAACTGAACCGAGGTTGTATCCTTATAGATACACATCCCAGAGAAAGTCACCAAAAAGTCATAGGACCCCTTCAGGGTATATCAATTTTATTTGAAGCTTTCAGAAGGGGAATTATTATTTTATGTTAGAACAAACACAAATACATAATTGAGTCAACCAGACAAGTCACACAAATTTTGAACATAAAACAAAGATTTCAAAGAAGTCATGGACTTATAGGCTATGTTGATTTTGCCTCCTCGGAGCATTTGGATGGAAAAGTTTGGCCAACATTGGATAATTGGGGGCCTTTTAAGTGAAGGATCACTGGGAGCTTTTAAAGCTGGGAAGGAAATGACTGATCTCTGAGTGTCAGTTGAGCAGGAGTGTCAGACAGAGGACCAGTCACAAAACTACAGCAGCACCATCACCCTGGGGGGAGTGGCAAGAATGGAGAGGAAATGCACACACGAGAAATGAGGAAACAGGCACTCACTGGACCCCAGTGAGATATAGATGATGAAGTCAGAGGGAAAAGAAAGCAGCCTAGGATGAGTCCATTTCTGGTTAGAGCATCTGGCTGGTGGATGGGGTATCACCTGCCAAGATTTGGCATCTACCAAGAGGTGAGGATTTGGTGGAAAATCAGAGTCCAGCTTGGGGCAATGGATCTCAAATGCTTGTGGGAATCTAGGGAAAGATGTATGGCAGGTAGCTGGATACAGGCTTGCAGCATTGAAAGGGGTCTAGTCTGAACAAACAGACTTGTGGGTCTTCAGTACGTCGAGAGTAATTGAACCTTCAGGGACAGATTAGATCAGTACACACGAACAGTAGAAAGAGAAGCAAGTCAAAGCAGAACCTTAAACCTGTGCATACCCTTGGGACTCAGGATTCCATTTTAAAAACACATTATAAGGAAACAGAAGATGATGCTGATCACAATGTGATCTATAACAACAAAAGATTGAAAACAACCCATTGTTGAACAACAGGGCAATGATTAAATACAGTAATATATGCCCATTTGGTGAAATTTTAGGAAACCATTAAATGGATTAAAAGTTCACTTAAAAATAACAACAGCAAAAAAAAAAAGAGTCTTCCCTGGTGGCTCAGTGGTAAAGAATCTGCCTGCCAATGCAGGAGACATAGGTTCGATCCCTGGTCTGGAAAGATTCCACATGCTCCTACACCACAACTATTGAGCCTGTGCTCTAGAGCTCGGAAACCACAACTGCTGAGCCCACACGCAGCAACAACTGAAGCCTGTGTGCCCTAGAGCCTGCACTCTGCAACACGAGGAGCTATCGCAGTGAGAAGCCAGTGCACCGCAACTGAAAAATAGCCCTGGCTCACTGCAACCAGAGAAAAGCTGGTACAGCAACAAAGACCCAGCACAGCCAAAATGTAAATAAACAAACTTTTTTATTTTTAAATAACAAAAAGGGAATGCCCCAGTGGTCCAACGGTTGAGACTCTGTGCTTCCACTGCCAAGGATGAGGGTTCGATCCATGGTTGGGAAACTAGGATCCCACAGGCCTCATAATGTGGACAAAAAATAAAATTTTTTAAATAAACAAAATAAAAATAACAAAAAGCTTATGACACAATATTGAGTCTGATTCTAACTTTTTCACTGTGATTACAATTCTATAAACATATAGTGATGATTCCATGTGTACATATGACAGATATGTGTATATGATATATACATATTTACATACTAACACAAGGGAAAAATGACTTGAAGAAAATACACCAAAATGCTGGAATTAGAGGACTAGTGTTTTTCTCTTCTTTGAAATGTTTTCTGAACTTAATTTTAGAATTTCACTTTAAGAAATAAATTTGCCCTTTAATAATGTATATTCTGTATTTATTTCTCCCATATAACCAGCAAGTGATAAGCCAAATAACCAATCAAGTGACATGGGTTTTTTTAAAGATGTCTATTTTGAAAAAGAATCCCAGAAATAGGCTTCATTTAAATATATGCTCTCATTCAGAAAACGAAGATCATGGCATCCGGTCCCATCACTTCATGGGAAATAGATGGGGAAACAGTGGAAACAGTGGCAGACTTTATTTTTTGGGCTCCAGAATCACTGCAGATGGTGATTGCAGCCATGAAATTAAAAGACGCTTACTCCTTGGAAGAAAAGTTATGACCAACCTAGACAGCATATTCAAAAGCAGAGACATTACTTTGCCGACTAAGGTCCGTCTCATCAAGGCTATGGTTTTTCCAGTGGTCTTGTATGGATGTGAGAGTTGGACTGTGAAGAAGGCTGAGCACCGAGGAATTGATGCTTCTGAACTGTGGTGTAGGAGAAGACTCTTGAGAGTCCCTTGGACTGCAAGGAGATCCAACCAGTCCATTCTGAAGGAGATGAGCCCTGGGATTTCTTTGGAGGGAATGATGCTAAAGCTGAAACTCCAGTACTTTGGCCACCTCATGAGAAGAGTTGACTCATTGGGAAAAATCTCTCATGCTGGGAGGGACTGGGGGCAGGAGGAGAAGGGGACGACCAAGGATGAGATGGCTGGATGGCACCGCAGACTCAATGGACGTGAGTCTGGGTGAACTCCAGGAGATGGTGATAGACAGGGAGGCCTGGCGTGCTGCGATTCATGGGGTCACAAAGAGTCGGACATGACTGAGCGACTGAACCGAATGAACTTAACTTGTTGCCACTAATGAGACCTTAAATAAGCCCATCCTATTACTGAGAACTTAGAAAAACTCAGTAGAGGCACAGAAATTATTCAACAAATTTATTGAACACCTACCACATGCTGATACTCTATTGGATGCTATTTTGGAATAAATGTTTCCTCAGATCAAGGAAATAGTTTCCAATTTTCTTCTTCAAAGTATTTTTCTCTACTTGTCTGTGTTCAAATGACACTTTAAATAAAAATATCTTTGCTGACTATCCAACTTGGACCTATTGATATTCTTATAATTCTATTTACATTTCTATGTGTTAGAAGACAGAAAAAATAAAATTTGAAGGATACAGGAAATTAGACAATATTATACATTTCTCTTAAGAATGTGGATGAGTTCAACTTCTTTGGAAGGGTATTTGGCAATGTCTACCAAAATTGTTTTAAAATACACATCATTTTGACTGAATAAATAATTTTACTCTTAGGAATATGTTCTATGGCTATATTCACATGTGTAGAAAATAACATATATTTAAGGATATTCACTGCAGCACTCTTTTGTCATGACAAAAGATTAGAAGCATCAAATTCCACCAATGAAGGACCAGTTAAGAAAGTTAGGCTATAACTATACAGAGAAATAGTCAGAAGTAGACAACTATTTTATGGACTGATATGGAAAAATCTCCAGAATTACACGTATCAACACACCCAGTTGAACAGAATAAGGCTTTAGATTAATATATATAAAGAATACTACTATTTGTTTTAAAAAGAGGGTTTTTCCTCAAAAATGGGTATTTTAACTGGCTTTTTGCTTATAAATGCAAAGCCTAATCCTGGAACAGTACAAGAAAGTAGTAGAAGTGATTGCTTCTCAGGAAAAGAAATGGATGGCTAGACAGATGAAATGAGAGTGCTTGACATGGCAAACCATGTATATCCACTGGCCCCTCAAAAATAAAATTAAAGCAGTAAAAATAAGATTCCTTTCTGAAAAACAAAATAAAATTTCAACTAAAATCAAGCTCCAAATGTACTATTATCATTCAAGTCACTGCATCTTGTTTCATGTTAGTTTATTGAGCTTACTGCTCCTGCTGCTAAGTCGCATCAGTAGTGTCCGACTCTGTGTGACCCCATAGATGGTAGCCCACAAGGCTCCCAGGTCCCTGGGATTCTCCTGGCAAGAACACTGGAGTGGGTTGCCATTTCCTTCTCCAATGCATGAAAGTAAAAAGTGAAAGGGAAGTCGCTCAGTCGTGTCCGACCCTCAGCGACCCTATGGACTGCAGCCTACCAGGCTCCTCCATCCATGGGATTTTCCAGGCAAGAGTACTGGAGTGGGCTGCCAGCTAAGTCACTTCAGTCGTGTCCGACTCTGTGTGACCCCATAGACGGCAGCCCACCAGGCTGCCCTGTCCCTGGGATTCTCCAGGCAAGAATGCTGGAGTGGATTGCCATTTCCTTCTCCAATGCCTGAAAGTGAAAAGTGAAAGGGAAGTCACTCAGTCGTGCCCGACTCCTCGCAACCCCATGGACTGCAGCCTAATAACTAGTTATTATTAGTAAAACACAGGAGTGAGGCCAGAAAGCAGTAATTCATGGGCCTATAAAGAAGTCATATCATACTTTTTCCACCAGCACACCTCACTGCCTCACTCACTGCCCCACCACGTGGGGTGGAGAGTAGTAAGTCACAGACTATCTAATCTAACACACAGGCTTCCCTGGTGACTCAGTGCTAAAGAATCCACCTGTCAACACAAGAGACTTGGGTTCGATCCCTGCATCAGGAAGATCCCCTGGAGAAGAATATGGCAACCCACTCCAGTATTCTTGCCTGGAGAATCCCATGGACAGAGGAGCCTGATGGGCTACAGTCCCTGGGGACACAAAAGAGTCAGACATGACTTAATGACTAAGCAACAACAAGTCTAACACCAAATGCACGGTCCTCTACCCATCTGGCCTTCCCCATCATCCCTCTCAGTGCTACCCTAGAAGTGTTGACTGTGAAAGAGATTGAGAGAAAAAGTTTTACTTGGATTCAAAACATTTTACAAAAATGTATTATTATATAGAAAATGTACATCAGCAAAAAATATTTTAATTAATGTGACATATTCCATTAGGATACAATATCTATTTTCTTACACTCACATCTAGTTAAAATCAGGTTCCAGCATACCATTCTACACTAAGTAATTCTGAAAGAGAAATCCCAGAATGGGCTTCCAACAAGTTCCATAATAACAACAAAATAGCACTAATCCGTTTCATTTACCACCCATAGATTGAGAAGGACACAGGCAACAATCAAAGACAAAGCAGTAATATGATTTAAAACTATTGATTCCCTTTGAATTTATTCTCATTCTCAGGCATATTCTTATTCTCAGGTATGGTTTTATTTGTACATATTTTAAGAGTACACTGGAAAGCTAGAAAACAACATCTTTGTTCAGCTCTTGTTCAATCTCTCACTTTCTATTACAACCTTAAATTACAATGAAACTGACCTTAAAATATAAAACACAAGTGGAATTTTAATGTGATAGACTAAGAGGGACCTTGCTGTAGGGCAGATTGACTTAATAAACATTTATTGAGTCCCTGCTATGGCCGATAGGCAAATAGGAATACTATCTAGTTCTTGTTCTTGGGAACTGGTGGTCAGTGAGGGAGACTGACAGGTAAACAAACAGCTGTGATATGAGACTGAGTGAAAACTGAAAAACAGAGGAACAAGTGTCACCCTTACAGAGGGAAGAGAAATTCTGACCAGCGTGAGACGGAAAAGCTGCAGATCAGTGGCTTTTAAGCTCAGCCTTCAGGTGTGGAAGGACCTTGATAAGTTGCAAGAAAGGAGCTGGAAAATCCAGGCTGAAGGAGAGGAACAAAGGCAAGGACGTATGGGAGGGATGAGGAAGCAGGAACTGACGAGCGAGAGCGGGGGCTGCTTGTGGGGTATGCAGGAGAGAATGTGAATCTAAAAACGTTCAGTCAGCCTGGGCTTGGACACCATGCTGGGGGTGGTATCCATGAGGAGCCAATGAGAACTGGGGAGAGGGGTGCTGGAGAGGATAGCACGATCTATTTGTATTTTAGAAAAGGGCTCCGATAGCAGTAGAAAGGATGGATTAAAGTGGTGACAGAGAGACTAGCTGAGAGGGCATGGTGTTGTCCAGGTGAGAGATGAAGGATGTCAAAATTAGGATAGAGCCAAAGAGGAGAGAAAGCAGACACTGAAAAGATAGAGGGATAAAACATGGTGACTGACTGGGGGAGGGATGGGGCACAGTGGAGTTTAAAACTCAGATCTTTAGCCAGAAAATTAACTTCCCTATATAATCCAGTTAAAGGACTTTGACCCTCAAACCAAAGAATGTCTAAAGAGAGATAAAATAATAATTTTGTAGAAGCATCCTCTAGTCTGAATCATATTAATAAATTCATTCATTTACTTAATATTTCTAAAGGCAGTATGCTAGGTAAAGCGATACAAATAATAAAAAGACATGATTCTTGCCCTCAAGAATATTAACAGTTAAAATCTTGAGAAAGAACAGAGCTGGAGGAATCGAGCTCCCTGACTTCAGACCATTCTACAAAGCTACAGTAATGAAAAACAATAGGTACGGGCACAAAAACAGATACATAGATCATGGAACAGAATAGAGAGCCCAAAATAAGCCCACGCATTCATGGTCAATTAATCTGTGACAAAGGAAGCAACAATATACAATGAAGACAATCTCTTCAGCAAGTGGTGCTGGGAAAACTAGACAGCTACGTGTAAAAGGATGAAATTAGAACTCTAACAGCATATGCAAAAATAAACTCAAAATGGATAAAGACCTAAATATAAAACCAGAAACTATAAAAGTCCTAAACCTGGCTTCCCAGATGGCTCAGTGCTAAAGAATCCTCCTGCCAATGCAGGAGACCTAGGTTTGATTCCTGGGTCAGGAAGATCACCTGGAAAAGGAAATGGCAACCCACTCTAGTATTCTTACCTGGAAAATCCCATGGACAGAGGAGCGTGGCAGGCTACAGTCCATGGGAGCAACTGAGCATACATAAAACTCCTAGAGGAAAACATAGGCAGAACCCTCTTTGACATAAATCGTAGCGATACAATTTTTTGTATCTGTCTCCTAAAGCAGAAGTAATGAAAAGCAAAAATAAAAAATAGAACTTAATTAAACTTAAAAGCTTTTGCACAGCAAAGGAAACCATCTACAAAATGAAAAGACAACCTACTGAATGGGAGAAGATATTTGCAACTTATATGGCCAATAGTGATTAATTTTATCCAAAATATATAAATAACTCATACAACTCAACATCAAAAAACCAACAACTATATTAAAATGGGAAGAATATCTGAATAGACATTTGCCAGAGAAGACAGAGATGGTCAACAGGTACATGAACAGACGCTCAGCATCACTAATCATCAGAGAAATGCAAATCAAAATCACAATGACATATCACCTCACACCTGTCAAAACGGTCATCATCAAAAAGAACCAAAATAATAAATGTTGAGGGGGATGTGGAAAAAAAGGAACCTTTATACATAGTTGGTGGGAATGTAAATCGGTGCTGTCTCCATGGAAAATAGTATGAAGGCTTCTCAGAAAACTGAAAGTAGAACTAACCTGCTGCTGCGGCTAAGTCGCTTCAGTCACGTCCGACTCTGTGCGACCCCGTAGATGGCAGCCCACCAGGCTCCCAGTCCCTGGGATTCTCCAGGCAAGAACACTGGAGTGGGTGGCCATTTCCCTCTCCAATGCATGAAAGTGAAAAGTTAAAGTGAAGACGCTCAGTCGTGTCCGACTCTTCGTGATCCCATGGACTGCAGCCTATCAGGCTCCTCCATCCATGGGATTTTTCAGGCAAGAGTACTGGAATGGGGTGCCATTGCCTTCTCCGGACTAACATAGAACACAGCAATTCCACCCCTGGGTATATATCTGAAAAAACCAAAACCCTAATTTGAAACAATACGTGCACCCCAATATTCACAGCAATGTTATTTATAATTGCTGAGATATGAAGACAACCCAAGTGTCCAACAAGAGATGAATGGATAAAGAAAATGTAAAGAACAAACTAGGGCTATCAGTGGGAAAAGGGAAGTGGGGAGGGACAATATAGGAATAGAGGATTAAGAGGTACAAACTATTCTGTATGAAATAAGCTACAAGGATATATTGTGCAACACAGGGAATATGGCCAATATTTTATAATAAAAATAAATGGAGTATTAAAAAAGATTGACAGTTAAGTGAAAATAAAATTAAATTAAACTATGATAAATGCTGTTTAGGGAAAAATAAAGGATGATTGTAAGAGTGTATTAGTGTCCTGTTGACTTCCCTGGTGGCTCAGACGGTAAAGTGTCTGTCTACAATGTGGGAGACCTGGGTTTGATCCCTGGGTTGGGAAGTCCCCTGGAGAAGGAAATAGCAACCCACTCTAGTACTCTTGCCTAGAAAATCCCGTGGACGGAGGAGCCTGGTGTCCATGGGGTCGCAAAGAGTCGGATATGACTGAGTGACTTCACTTCACTTCACTTAGTGTCCTATTGCTGCTCTAACAAATTGCCACAAACCGAGTAGCTAAAACAAAACAAATTTATTTTCTTACACTTCTGGAAGCCAGATTTCACCAGGCTAAAGGTGTGCTAAGCCCCCATTCCTGAAGGAGACTGTAGAGGAAAACACTTCCTTGCTTTTTTGAGCTTCTAGTGGCCACTTGTGGAGAAGGCAATGGCACCCCACTCCAGTACTCTTGCCTGGCAAATCCCATGGATGGAGAAGCCTGGTAGGCTGCAGTCCATGGGGTCGCTAGGAGTCAGACACAACTGAGCAACTTCCCTTTCAGTTTTCACTTTCACGCATTGGAGAAGGAAATGGCAACCCACTCCAGTGTTCTTGCCTGGAGAATCCCAGGGACGGGGGAGCCTGGTGGGCTGCCGTCTCTGGGGTCGCACAGAGTCGGACATGACTGAAGTGACTTAGCAGCAGCAGCAGTGGCCACTTGTATTCTTTGTGACCTCTTCCTTCCCCTTCAAAGCCAGCACCATAGCATCTTCTCTGACTCAGCTTTTCTCTGCTTCTGTCACATGCCCTCTGTCTTTAATCAAATTTCACTCTTAGAGGATACTTGTGATTACATTATCTAGGGCCTACCCAGATAATCCAGGATAATCCTCCCCCCACCATGTCAGACTCCTCAGTCTATCATATCTGTAGAGGCCCTTTTCCATTTAGGAAAACACTGACAGATTCCATGGGTTAGAACCTGGCAATCTTTGGGGGCCATTATTCAGCCTACCACAAGGGGAATAGAGGAAAAACCTCTCAACCAGCCCCTTTCTCCTGAGTTTTAGGTTTTAAGTTTTAAGCAAAGGAACTATGTGGTAAGATTTGAATTTTAGTAAGATTAACTTGGAACGTCTGAGGATGCAGAAGAAGAGCCTGGAGTCAGGGAACCCCTCCAATAATTCTGGGAAGTTTGATTGAAACCATAGTAGTTGGGTTGGGTGTATTGGTGGGAAATTAAGATGGCACCAACAGCTCTTTGCACACTGCTGGATGCAACAAATGATTTTTGGTTTGGGCAATCAAGTGCCACAAATGAAAATTTGTAATACAAGAAGAGAAGCAGATTTGGAAATGGGTTGGAGGACCTTAGGCAAGGAGGGAAGTGTTTATTGAAGAAAAGTATTTCTAACCTGAGAATTAAACAATGTGCTTGCAAACAGAAATCAATTTACATTACTTGTGTTAGTAAGTTTTATCCTCATATCCTTAGAACAGAATCTAAGGATGTTAAGGAAAATTAAGCATCTAATTATACTGAAATTTTTTTCATCTGGCCTGGAATCTGCAACCAGCAGTCCCCAACCTTTCTGGCACCAGGGACCAGTTTCATAGAAGACAATTTTTCCATGGACTGGGAGCATCGGAGGTGGTTTGGGGATGATTCAAGCCCACTACATTTATTGTCCACTTTATTTCTATTATCATTACATCAGCTCCACCTCAGATCATCTGTCATTAGATCCCAGAGGTTGGGGACCCCTGCCCTAAACTGTCAATGCTGTGAAGAGTCACAGCGATCTCTCATTCAATAGTTCTCAGTTTATTTTTTCCACTGCTACATGCCCAGCTGAAAAGAGGGACACACTCCTTTTGGTTCATTCCAACACAACATGTTCTAATTGACCTTTTTTCTCCCCTATTACAAGTTTATGTTAGAATAAATTGAGTTATTTATCAGGATAAATAAACCAATTTTTTTAGTTCAACTATTTTGTGATGTGAAATCAGCTACTGTCAGACAAACCCCAGGACTGATAGCAACACATTATCAAAGAAACAGAGCAGGATCCTATGGTCCTGGCCCCCCTTCCCCAACCCCTTTGTGTCCTCAGTCTGCCTTTGGTCTGTGAAAAAAAACTTTAACCAGAGAATAAGTTGAATCAAGAAGTGAGGAAACGCAGAAACAAAGGAAAATAGGCAACCAAAGTAAATAATAATAATTTAGTCACTAAGCTAAAGATAGCATCACTGGCTTAATGGACATAAACTTGAGCAAACCCTGGGAGATAGCAGAGGACAGGCAGGCCTGGTGTGCTGCAGTCCATGGGGTTGCAAAGAGTTGGACATGACTCAGTGACTGAACAACAGTCACTAAGCATAGTCAAGGACTTTTATAGTTCCTTCTCAAGAGCTACTAATAATATTCTGAGCTATAGCTTGTGAGCTGTCTTATAGGTACTGAAACCCCCACAAGGTGGAAATTAACTACTACAGTACTTGAAGACCAGACTGCAAGCATGACATAAGCTGCCATAATTCTGAGAACCAGCCTCAAAGAAATGGAAACACACAAACCCCAGAACTGAAGATTAACTATACTTAAAACAATCATCATGACACTGGTCAGACCACTGATGACCAATTTCAAAATGATTGCCAGAGCTGACTGTGCTGTTTCTGCACGTAACCTAGCCTCCTCCCTCTGTCTATAAAAACTCTTGCCCACTGGTTGGGGGTGAGGGGAGTCAGCCTTTGGACAGATGTCTTGCCTTCTCCCTCACTCCCCTAGCCCCCAAAGTGGAAAGTTTGCTGGCATCCAAAATACAGCAAACTTTCCACCAACCTGTCCTCTTTATTGGCTTTTGAGCAGTGAGCAGCCAGACCCCACTTTCAGTTACATCACAGCAGCACGTAAGAATCACTAATTCGGTCCCTAATCCACCCAGGACCAGTGAAGCCAGAGCAGTGACACGCCTGTTCACTGAGCTCATTAGGACAGCTCTGACCAAGCCTGGTCTTGTGATTTTCAGCCGATTGCTGCTTCTAGTACCACTTCCTTCTCCATTTCTTCTGTAAAGACTACCTTCCACTGCAGTTTCCTATCCAGAAGGACTAAGGTTCATAGAAACAACAGAATTTATTGTCTTTTTTTTTTTAAGTAATGTAGTATCTTTTCAAGTTTCATCCATCTTGAGTCCCATCGAGTTTCTTTGCTATTACAGCCTCACCAGGTCTTCCCTGGTCTCCCATGCTCTCTCCCCTCCCTTTGTGCTCCTATGCACTCAGCCTGCGCTGCGCACTTTATGACTGTGTTATATTCTATATTGTCTTGTCCTCTCGTTTCCTTATATGTGCACGCACTGTCTTCTGCCTAGATTTACGAGGTCCTTGTAGAGTTTTGCATCTCAGTACTCAGAAATGAAAGAGGTGATCTATGGTGTGGAAGTTAAACTGCTGAAGCATTCAGAACAGAGATGTCTGCTGCTTTTTTGACGAGACTACCATCTCCCCACTCTGCACTGCAGAGATCCTGTTATATATTCTGCGGTAGTTCTGCATGTAAAGATAGGAGAGAGACTGTTGTTTCAGCTTCAGAAACAATCTATTGGCTCCCATAAACTGAGAGAAAACTAATAACCTGTACATTCTCATGCTCCTAAAACCTAGAGTGATGGCTTTGATGATTCTTGTTCCTCTCCCCCAGAAGTCTATTTTATCATTGTTGCCTGGCTATGGAATTCTTTTATGGTGTTGTTTCTTTGAAATGTGTCCTGGTGCTTTAGCTTCCCGCTATCTTGATCTTCTGGAGTACAGCAGCTATTTTTGATCAGAATCTGTGTAATTGAGGCTAGGTTTGGACAGGACTCTTCAAATTGTATATCCAACATGGTTACTTAAAATCCGCCAGGGACTTTCTGTTCAATAATATTTGTGAGCTCTTTCTTCACATTTTAGTAAAGCCTGGATAGTGCCCCAAAAGGCTGTAAATAAAATTAGATTGTTTTAGTGGTTTTCTTTGACCTGAATTAATTTATTTCCATCTTAGAGGCCCCACTATTCAGGATTCTGATTTTATTTTTTAAAGATAAATGAGTAAGGCAAAAAATTAGAGAGATACACTGGCAGAAAGCATTTTCAATGTGATATCCCATTTTGCTGCTGAATCAATACGTAATCTGTGGTAAATAACCTCGGCAGGATGCCAATCAATAAAATTAAACCATAAAGCGCTATAGAATATTCCAGTGTCTAATGTGTTTCTCAGGCAAACAGCATTAAATTGAGGCATAACCCTTCTCCACATTATACCATTTAGTTCATATATGATAATTATGAAATAAAATGCTTTTGAGTCTATTTTGCACCCAACATTGGTCAAGCACTGCGCTTTGCCTAATCGAGTAGAGAAATGGGTTTGCATACATGTTAACATAGGCACTAAGTTTTATGACGAATGCAGACAAAGGGCATTGCAGGCATACAAAGCACAGGCACCTAATCCAGCCTGGGGGCCACTGGAAAAGATGCCAAGGAGAAGCGGTATCTGAAGAACAAGCAAAATCAGACTGGGAAGAAAAGAGAATGCATCAGACAAGGGAACAGCATGTGCAGTCATAAGACAAAGGTGTGGGGAATATCAGGAAAATAACCAATAGTGTAGTGAAGAGTGTAGTGTATTAAAAGTAGAAGTAGAATGTTTTAAGACAGACTGGTAGAACCTAAATTTTCAAGCAAATCAACAAAACAGATCATGAAAGGCCTTATCCCATAGGCATCTGGTCAGAAGGAGAAAGCATAACCATCTGACATTCTGAATTCCAAAAAAGGGAGAAACTATGTAACCTTGAAACTACTATAGAACTACAGAAGGTCCATGACATTATCTGGAAAATGGTTAAATACCAATCACAGTTCTCTCTGTATAGCAACAGGACAAAAACCACCAACTGAGTTTTCCTTTTTTTCATTTTTGGCCATGCCTCTCAGCATAGGGAATCTTAGTTCCCCATCCAGGGATTGAACCCATGCCCCTGCAGTGGAAGTGCTGAGTCTTAACCACAGAACTCCCAGGCAAGTCCCATACTTTTTTTTTTTAAGACAGAAAAACACACAATAAGATAAACTGTAATACCCACCACTACTATTTTCAGACACTTTGACCACACTACCTCTATGGCCTTTAAGCTATAGTAAAGACCTCCCAGGTGGTACTAGTGGTAAAGAACCCACATGCCAATGCAGGAGACGTAAGAGACGCAGGTTCCATCCCTGGGTTGGGAAGATCCCCTGGAGGAGGGCATGGCAAGCCACTCCTGTATTCTTGCCTGGAGAATCCTATGGACAGAGGAATCTGGCAGGCTACGGTCCATGGGGGTGCATAGAGTCAGACACAACTGAAGTGACTTAGCACCCACTCAAAGACTTTAGAACTTTATCTAGAAGGCAGCCACTGAAGGGCTTTTAAGTAGCAGAGCAATAATATCAGTTTTACATTTTTAGAAGATTACAGTGACATTGTTGAGAAGGCTGAATTCAAGGCAAGCCAGACTGAAGGCAACGAACTATTGTGGTAATGTAGGGGAATAATGCTGAGGGTCTGCACTTTGCTGGTAGGAGTCACATAGAGATGAAACAGATGGGATTGGCTGAATTTGCTCTCTGATAGGATGGAGGGATTAGGGAGAGGGCAACTTTCAGGGTCTCTCCATCTAAGTTTCTGACTTGAGCCATTCGACGAATGAGGGAAATATAGGTTAAGAAACATTGCAAGAGGTCACTTTGGTGGGTAGGAAAGACAGAGATGATTTCATCTAAGGACAGCTTGAGCTTCCAGTGCCTCTGAGACAAGCCAGTGGAGACATGCAGAAAGCTCGGGATCGAGATTCAAGACATTGACTTGAACTAGATATTTCCTACTCAAGAATATTGCTCCAGGAATTTTCCCATCTCTATCATTTTGTTGTCTGTTTGGCTGGTTGGGTGGTGTGTTTGTTTGGTTCTCTACTGGGCTTTCCCCCGTCAGCATGAAAGCATGCCATTATTCCTCTCATCTGAAAAAATCCTCGGTCTCCCCTTCTTCCACCAGCTACTGCCCCATGTCTTTGTTCCTTTTCAGCAGAGTCCCATCCTCTCCTTGTCCCTACACATAATATACTATATAAACTCACCACACATAGTATTATACTCTAATCAAATCCCACATTGCTAAATACAATGGTCATGTCTTGATCTCACCTTACTTAGTTTCTAAGCTGCTCTGACTAAGCGAATCATGCTTTATTTTTCGAAACATTTAGCTTCACTTGACCTCCATAATATAAAAACTCTCTTCCTAACTCACCGGTTCCCTCATTATTTTTTTCACTCTATTTGTGGGGGGTAAGAGTCAGACACGAATGAGCAACTAAGACACACACACACACATATACCATTTTTCTAGATTCCACATATATGTATTAATATAAAATATCTGTTTTTCTTCTGACTTACTTGCAAAGCAGAATAGGTGCCAAAGAGGGGGTAGGGTTGGGAGACTGGGATCGACATATATACACTACTGTGTATAAAACAGATACCAATAAGAACCTACGGTACAGCACAGGAAACTCAGTGCTCTGTGGTGACCTAAATGGGAAGGAAATCCAAGAAGAGGGGATAGATGTATATGTACAGTTGATTCACTTTGCTGCACAGTAGAAACTAACACCATGTTGTAAAGCAACTATACTCCAATATAAAAATCAAATTAAAAAAAACTTCACATGACCTGGGCCCCCGTTGATTGTCTGATCTCATTGATTTCTACCCTACCCTCAACACTTGGCTCTATCCACATTGGCCAGGCTCACACCAGGCCTGCTGTGGAACCATCACATTGGCTGTTACCTCTGCCCAAAACACTCTTCCCCAGGTGCAATGGCTGACTCCCTGTATTCTTCAAGTATGCTCAAATTCAGCTACTGAGAATAACTCTCAATGCCATTTTTGTAATCGCAACTCATGTCCCCAGAATTCCTGACCTTTCTTTCACTCCTCTGCCTTTTCTCTGTTCCACAGCACTCTTCTGCTACACAGTGCAATTACTTATTCACTGTGTTGTTCATCTCCCCATCGCTGTCACTGCCACCATTACAATGTAAATTCTCTACGGCAGAAAACTTTATTTTGTTCATTGACCCATCCTAGTTTGAGGTGCACAATACTGAACGAATGAAACTATCAATACATAAACAGTAGTTGAAGAAGTCATAGTCACTGAAGAGAGATTATTGAATGAAATGGACTACGGGCATAACAACTGGGTAGTCTTCTTTTAAGGGATTAAAAGAGGAAGACAAACCCATAAAGAGGGCTGAGAAGGAAATAATATAGTTGTTGGAAGAAAAATAGGAGAATGTAGGGGAGAAGGGGAAGAAGGTTCAACAGGGAGGGGATATATGTATACGCATAGCTGGTGCATGCTGTTGTACAGCAGAAACTAACACAACATTGTAAAGCAATTATACTCCAATAAAAATAATAATAAATGAAAAAACAAAATAGTAGAGATGGGAAAAAGGAAGAGAGTGTATCAGAAGCCAAGGGAGGAAAATATTTCAAGCTCTGTGAGAAGCCAGGTAAGGCTTCTGATCTCCTGAAGGATCACCTGGTCCTTCTTAAGCCATGGACCCTTTTCCTGCTTTGCTGGCCAGCCTATACCTTTTCTGGCCCTGTCCATCCTCCACACCCCTCTGCTCTCTCGGCACGTTCCTTGAGGAAATAGTTCTTGATGGAAATGTGGCATAAAATGGAGAGTGAGGTGACTAAGCAATACAGAATACAGAGTTTTATAAGAAATTAACATTTGTGTACAAAATAACAGTCACAAATATTCAAACAATAAAGTCTGTGGCTAAAGGGAAAAAAAAAGCCTTCCGGTTGTAAACACTCCCCTCCACTTACGAATCTCTCTCCATCCATCCTCTGAAAGAAACGTCATCAGCACACTGTCACAGCTTTTATGCAGTCTAAGAGGAAACTCAATGGCCTTTTTTGGCTATGACCTGTTAAAGGCTCACTCATGAAGCTATCACTCAGGATAGCTTGGGTTAGGGGCAAGGGAGGATTTGCATCGACATGCATAAACAATTGGGGCTCATCACCATAGAGAAGAAGTTTTGAAGTATCCCATTTCCTTGCTAAACATTTATTAAGGTATAATCTTGGGAAAGCTCAGAATTTCAGATTTGAAATTATTCAGGAAATGCTTAGGTAACAGAATGTTCTCATACACCAAGAGGCTTTTTGAAGGTAGTTTGTTGGTGGTGGTGGTGGTGGTGCTGGTGGTGGTGTCCTGGTGAGTCCTCAGCCTTCCATGGAGATGAATTGGTGTTGTCTAAGCAAAAACCTAGATTCAGTGAAATAGCCCAAGATATCAGCATCCGCCCCCGAGGAGGGTCAGCTCAGCTTATTCATTCAACAACAATTAGAGTGGAGCAAAGGTAGGGAATAGTACTGGGAATAATAACTACCCAGTTGTTATGCCCGTAGTCCATTTCATTCAATAATCTCTCTTCAGTGACTATGACTTCTTCAACTACTGTTTATGTATTGATAGTTTCATTTGCTCAGTACTGGGAATAATAAGGCATGACTTCTGTCCTAGAGGAGTTCACCCTCTAAAGAAGTGGAAGAGTCTATAAAAATAAATAACTACAGTACAACATACATGCTACTGAATTTACATCCAGACATAGTCATCTGTAGAATTATTCTATATTCCAAACCCTGCTGTTCTTTCCATCCTAGGTTACCTCTGTACCACCTATGTTAGTAAGCGATGTTACAAAAACCTCAGATATACCCAGAGAAGATTTAGTGAAGATGGTGTGGGAAAGCAAGTGCCTCAGGTCAAGAATAGTGTCTCCCTGTGGCCATATAGCCAGAGATACGAGACACTCACCATTCTCATCTCAGTCTATAGCCCTAAATGCTCCCCACTCCAGAAAGGAATAATAGCACTGGCTCTGTCTTCAGTACAGTATATTTATCCCTCTTGCTACTCAGAAGAATTTTATTTCTTGAAAAAGAAAATCATTGTTTGGTTTTTCTTACCTTATAAAAGATAGAAGACAGCAATCCTTACCCACCATTAGCTGAAAAACAAGTAGATCTCTAGCTTCTACAGATTCAGGAATGGCTTAGAAATACTTTACAATCTATAGAAAGAATGGAAAATGAGAATACTAAAGAATTATGTGCCTTCTTTCTTGACAGTTTGAATAAAGCAAGTAATTTGTCTTTAGCAACTTAGAATGTTATTTAGAAGAGGGTCTGATTTTCTAAAGAAATGTCAGTTGAGCTGTCATTCATTATCCCAATTAAGATATTATCTAAGGATACAGTTATCAGAACACTTTATATATGTAAATAGCATATATATTTAATATAAAATTTGTTTAATGGGCCACATTTGTTTATTTTTACATCACAGAAGCCTCCAAAATGAAGTTTAAAGAGATGGCTTAGACAACTAATTCCTAGTTAGATCTGATGGATCTGGTAGAGGACAGGAAGGGGGAGAATGGGAGGAGTTCTCATGGTATCATGAAGTGACTTCTACCACCACACTCTTAGAGGACCATTTGGAAAACAGCTACCAATGGTAGCCACTAGGGAGAACAGAATGGTTTCTCAAAAAACTAAAAACAGTATTACCATATGACCCAGCAATTTCACTCCTGGGTACATATCAAAAACAAAAAACACTTATTCGAGAAGGAATGTACCCCAGTGTTCAGAGCAGCATTATTAATAACTGCCAAAATATGGAAGCAATGTAAGTGTCCATCAACAGATGAATGGATGAAGATGTGATATACATATACGTTGGAATACTGCTCAGTCATAAAAATAATGAAATTTTGCCATTTTCAGCAACATGCATGGACTTAGAGGGCATTATGCTAAGTTAAATAAGTCATACAGAAGTAGGAAGACTGAATGATACCACTTATCCACGTAAAATAAAAATACAGCAAATTAGTGAATATAACAAAAATAGAAGCAGACTTATAGATACAGAGAACAAGCATAGTTACTAGGAGGGGCAGTTATGGGATGAGGGAATGGAAGGTACAAACCATTAGATGTAAGATAAATTCAGGGATATACTGTACAACATGGGGAATATGGCAATATTTAATAACTATAAGTGAAACGTAACCATTAAAATTATGTAAAATTTTTTAAAAAGAAGTAGTTACCAATTCATAGTAATAACAATAAAGAAGATATACTGAAGAAAAGAGTGATAAAATATTGATGATGAACATAAAACACCATCTGAGCAAATGGAATGGTGTAACATGTTCTTGGATTGGGTGACTCAGTATTAGAATATCCTCAAAAAATCAGTATAAATTTAGTGCAATTCCAACTAGAATCTCAACAGGGTTTTTCATTCATGTTTTGGGGGACTCATAAAATGATCATTAAATCTATATGGAAAAGCAAACAGACCCAAAAAGCCAATAAAACTGAAAAAAAGAATAACAGTAGGGGGAACTTGTCTGATATCAGCACATATTTTGTTCTGCTACAGACTGATGGGCTAACAATATGGAAAGAGACTAATAGAACAACAGAACAGAGAATCTAGGAATAGATCAACAAATGCAAGAGATTTTAATATATGACCAAGGTGGTGTTTCAATTCAGTGGGAAAATGGTAGAATATTTCATAAATTATGCTGAATGAATTGTCTATCAATATAGAAAAACTAGAGACAAAGCTGTATGTTAAGTATGTATAAAAATAAATCCAAAAAGATTAAAGACTTAGATGGAAAAAAAAATAAAATAAAATGATAACATTCTTGAGGTTTCCCTGGTAGCTTAGTGGCAAAGAATCCATCTGCTAACGCAGGAGACATAGGCTTGATCCCTGACACGGGAAAATCCCACATGCTGTTGAGCAGCTAAGCCCATGCGCCACCGCTATTGAGCCTGTGCTCTAGAGCCCAGGAGCTGCAACTGCTGAGCACACATGCCGTAGCTCCTGAAGCCCACATGCCCTAGAGCCCGTGCCGTGCCATGCAACTGGAGAAGCCACAGCAGCGAGAAGCCTGCGCCCTGCAGCTAGAGAGCAGCCCCTGCGCCCTGCAGCTAGAGAACAGCCCCTACGCCCTGCAGCTAGAGAAAAGCTTATGCAGCACCAAAGACCCAGCACAGCCAAAAATATATAATTTTTTTTAAATGACAACATTCTTAGAAGAAAACCTATAAACAAGCTATAATCCCTCAGAATAGGAAAAAATTCTTAACCAAGACAGGAAACCCAAAAGCCATTGAAAAAGACATAGTAATTATATAAAATTTAAGATCTCTAAAATTAAAGCTATCATAAACAATTGAAAAATATAAATATGAGGATAAAATGCAATGCAGATGACGAACATCTCTACAAAGCTCTTTTATACATGAGTAGGGCTTCCCCTGTGGCTCATTTCCCCACTGCCAATGCAGGAGTCACAGGTTTGCTCCGTGGGTCAGGAAGATACGCTGGAGAAGGGAATGGCCACCCATTCCAATTTTCTTGCCTGGGAAATCCCATGGACAGGGGAACCTGGGGGGCTACGTTCCATGGGGTTGCAAGAGTTGGAGACAACTTAGCAACTAAACCAACCAACCAAAAAAAGATAAACAGCCCAACAATAATATGAGCTAAAGACAAGATTAACCAATTCAGAAGCATGTCCAATCCAATGTCAACCTATAAATCAACGTTCAAACATACTTGCAGTAAGGAAGGCAAATTAAATTTTGTCATCAAATGGCAAAAAAGCAAAAGGTGATGAACTTTCAGGGTATTGTTGGCAGAGACTAAGAAGAGATGGTGCTCTTCACCATTGCTTGTGAAAGCATCAAAAATAACAATCTTAGTAAGCAATCTGACAAAATTGATAACTAAAATCTTTTTAAAACTTTAAAATTGTATAATACATGAAATTTAAAAACTGTAAGTGAAAAAAGTACACATTGAAAATGAAAAAATAACCAATGAAAATATGCCAATAACTACGACATCTTTCAGAGAGGGCAATGGCACCCCATTCCAGTACTCTTGCCTGGAGGATCCCATGGACGGAGGAGCCTAGTGGGCTCTAGTCCATGGGGTTGCGAAGGGTCGGACACGACTGAGCGACTTCACTTTCACTTTTCACTTTCATGCACTGGAGAAGGAAATGGCAACCCACTCTCCAGTGTTCTTGCCTGGAGAATCCCAGGGATGGGGGAGCCTGGTAGGCTGCTGTCTATGGGGTCACACAGAGTCGGACACAACTGAAGCTATTTAGCAGTAGCAGCATGACATCTTTATTTCACTCTCACATTTCAATGAATTCCGCTGTAAGTCTAGATTCAAATTTCCTGTTTCAAAAATACTTTGCAAATATTATTCTAGTGTTGTTGTTTAAAATGTCAAGTGAACTGAGCACTGAAGAACTGATGGTTTCAAATTCTGGTGGTGGTGAAGACTCTTGAGAGTCCCTTGGACTGCAAGGAGATTAAACTAATCAATCCTAAAGGAAACCAACCCTGAATATTTACTAGAAGGCCTGATGCTGAAGCTCCAATATTTTGGCCACCTGATGTGAACAGCCAACTCATTGGAAAAGACCCTGATGCTGGGAAAGACTGAGGGCAGGAGGAACAGGGAACGACGGAAGATGAGATTGTCGGATGGCATCACTGACTCAGTGGACATGAGTCTGAGCAAACTCTGGGAGATAGTGAAGGACAGGGAAGCCTGGCATACTGCAGTCCATGGGATTGAAAAGAACTGGAACACAACTTAGTGACTAAACAAGTGCTGCCATTAAAATGTCAGATGTGAGTCTAATTTCCTTCCTCTATAGATGGTCTGCTGCTTTCTCTCTGGAATTGATTCCTTGTTCCTAAATTTCACTGTACCATGTCATGTTGATATTTTCCCTTTTCTCTCTCATGTTGGTACACAATAAGCCCATTTAACCTTTAATCGTGGCAAAATTTCAATTAGCAATTCTTCAAATGTTTAACTTGATTTTTTTTTCATTTAGAAGCCCTACTAATCAGATGTTGGCGATTATTCTATTTTTCATGTCCTTTCATTTTTTTTCATTTTTACAATTCTTTGTTCCCTTCTCAATCCCTCTGGGAATGTTTCAAAATCCACTCCATCTCATCAATTCACACATTGATTCTATTCATGCAACCCATGAGTTAAGTTTTCTCCATTATATCTTATTGGTTCTTTTTTATAACTTCTTGCCCCTGTTTAATGTTTCCAGTGCCCTCCCATATGCCCTTGAGAACTCTATTTATTAGGGTTGTTGTGAGCTCTTGTTTCTCTAGCTCATTACTTCTGCTCGCTCTGGAAGTAGTTGCTCAGTTTGTGATCTCTCCTTTACATCAGTGTTGCTCAAAGGTCTCGTTTTTTCTGTTCCTTTTGGAGCATTAGCTATAGTTTTTATATTAAGTTCTGAGTTCCATCCATATCCCAGTTGCTTTCGAGCCTTTGAGTCCAAAATTAGACTCAAAGGAGGAAAACCACAATTGCTTTAAGTTCCCTATCCTGACTCTCCTTGGGCATAAATGAGACATAATGGCCTCAAGAATTAGCCTGGTCTTAGTTTTTTCATTTTCAGTAGTGCTAGACTAGGTCATAAGTGAGTAAGTGAAGTCGCTCAGTCGTGTCCGACTCTTTGCGACCCCGTAGACTGTAGCCTACCAGGCTCCTCCATCCATGGGATTCTCCAGGCAAAAATACTGGAGTGGGTTGCCATTTCCTTCTCCAGGGGGTCCTCCTGACCCAGGGATCGAACCCAGGTCTCCCGCATTGGAGGCAGACGCTTTAACCTCTGAGCCACCAGGGAAGCCTTAGACTAGGTCATAGACCTATCAAACATTTTCCATTTGTTTATGGAAAAGAGTTACAGTGTTCCAGGTATAGGAGAGATAGCAAGGACTCAGAACGGCAAATCACTATGGAAAATGCCATTATTTCCAAAATTTCTTGAAAGCTTAATCCTCTGTGATTATTACTGTAAATCTTATTTTCCTCCCTCTCCTTCATGGACTTGCATAATTTTTTAATTTCAAATTTTTTTAATTTCATTTTGAGGATTTCTTAACTGAACTGACACTGAAGATAACTGAAGAGCTCTCTTGGGTTTTATAAAAACCAGTTTGACTATAGCTGATCTAAAAATATAACAGAAATTGGCATGTTCTGTGGAATTATTTCTGTCTTGCCTCCCTATTCTTAATATATCAATATTTGTACCTTACCAGACATCTATACAGATGTCTAGCCTTTTCTTTTGATCTGACATTTACTTATTCAACAACTGTTTGTTGAACACTTGCATATTATTGTTCTAGTTGTCAGGTGCTCAAAAAGAAAGACACAGTCCCTGCCTTCACAGAGCATTAGAGTCTAACAAAGAATCCAGATTGAACGCGGGTTCTGTTATAGCAGGGATTTCTTCCTATGTTGTTTTCCAGTATATCCCAGGCACCCAGGTCAGTGTAAATATCGACTGCATGTTAAATGAGTAAACTATTGACACTTATGACAAGTGGGTTGAGTGTTACGGTGGGAAACTACAAGTGTCATGGAGTATATAAACAAGAGTCCTTACCTGCGCTCTGAGGGGATCATACAGAATTAGTTCACCAACTGTTGGAGCCCTCCCTTTAGGGTGGTTTATGCAGGCTTAGCTAAACAAGCAGCATCCAGTTCCTATTCAGGCTGCCCGGCCACCTTGGATTTTTCAGTATTAATTTCAGTTAGATGAATTGCCTGATAATATCGTGTATTTACAGAAACAGAAGAATCAGTTTAACAATGCCTATTTGCGTTTCTTGCTTCTTGCCTGCCCATGCCTACACCCCATTTTCTTTTCTAACTTGCAGATGAAGGAGCTTCCATGCATCCTTGTGATGATACGTACTGTGGACCTTTCCCAGAATCTGAGCCGGAAGTGAAAGCTGTAGCTAACTTCCTCCGCAAACACAGGAAGCACATCACGGCTTACCTATCTTTTCACGCATATGCTCAGATGTTGCTGTATCC
Organism: Ovis canadensis; assembly: GCF_042477335.2. Lineage (NCBI taxonomy): Eukaryota > Metazoa > Chordata > Mammalia > Artiodactyla > Bovidae > Ovis > Ovis canadensis. The sequence continues at coordinate 54,583,626 of NC_091253.1, read as the reverse complement.
ATATTCTTACAAGTATGCAACAATCCCAAATTTTAGCTGTGTGGTAAGTACTTGAAGCTGGATATGTGTGTCGGGCTTCATGCTTTTCTAATGCTAAGTTGGTCCTATGTAATGATGCAACAAGCATTTTGTGTGTGTATATATATGTATATAGTTATATACTATACACACATAAAGTTATACATATATAGTATATATAGTTATATATATTATATATAATATATAGTATAGTATATAGTATATATATAATAGTTACTGGGTATGATTAAGAAAGATAAATGACATATATATAATGTCATTTATCTTTCTTAATCATATACAGTAACACATTTTACAGATGAGGAAACTGAAACCTAAACATACTAAATAATTAAAATAAGAACACACCACTACTCACTGTCATACCCAGGATTCACTCCAAATCTAGCTCCAATGTTGTTGCTTTTAACCACTGTGCTACACTGCTTCTCAAATGCTATCATTTCCAAACTATTTACTTTCTTACCACATGTTATTTGGAAAATGTCAGGATAGATTTCATTTGTTTTACAGCTTCAGCCACATATGCAGGAGTATAATTAACTTTATTGAGTAAATAATTGTTCATAAATTATGGTCTGACTCTCATTAATTAAAAGCAAGTTTCAATTTATAAGCGCTATTTGCTTAATGCTACTAAGTCTCTGGGCATGTATCTGACAAGTTGGAGCTTAGAGTGAACAGCTTTTCAAGCATGAGATTACTTGAAAGTGAAAGAGCAGAGTTCCTTCCTCTCCTCATCTCAGAAACCCAACAAGCTATCCACTACAGGAATTAATTCCTCATAAAGTGAGTCTGGCTCAGAGTCTATAGCATCTAGAGCCCTATGAAGTTCAAAGCCAGGCCAAGCTAATAGATAGTGTTCCAAGTAAGGAACAAGGAGGGAGAAGGGATTGGGAGGGGGCGTAAGCAGGCTTTGGGTTGCTGTTGATGTCCTGTTCTTTGTCTGGATGCTGGTTACTGGATGAGTGTGTGCAACTTGGGATCCTTCATCGAGATGTAAACTTAATTTGTATACACTTCTGTAGGTACGTTACACTTAAAAGTTTTTTTCATAAAAGCATCCCCTTTCTTCCTATACCTCAATCTCCAAATCCTGCATCTGTTGCTTGGGGTTGCAGGAATTCCTGATCTAGATGTCCAGGACCTAGGAGGAATGAGGAACATGAGGTGGTCAGAAGGTGGAATGGGGAAGGCTTGTTTCCTATCCAAAACAGGAACTCTGTTCTTAGCATTTTGTGCAAGAATTCTGAGCAAATTCTCTCTCTTGAGAAATACTGTAAAGGTGGGAGTGATGCTAGATGGTGCTATTCTTCAGCTCCTCAGTGGATCAAAGATGCTTTTCATTTTCGGTGTTAGTGACCTGGCAGCCTAGAACCTTGTGCTGTAGTATTTCTATAGGCAATTGTTCATCCCTTTCTAAACTGGGTACAGTGTCTGTATCCTCACAACTGATTATATAGAATATGCAATGTATCAGAACTCTCACATGAAGATGGTCTTCATATTTTGAATTTCTTTTCCCATCAGCAGTTAAATTACTTTCTTTTTGTCTTGGATTAGAGGATATGGTATGAAAATTGGATCAGTGGTTCACAGCCAGTGATGAACTTTCCTCCCAAGGGACACCAGATGTTACTGGACACTGGACAATGTTAGGGACATTTTTTTGATTGCCACCACAGGGGTGGAAGATGTTACTGGCATCTAGTGGGTAGAGGCCAAGGATGCTATGAAATATCCTACATTACACAGGACAGCCTTCCACAGCAAAGAGCAATTCAGTCCAAACTGTCAGCAGTAACCCTATTAAGAAATCCTGTTCGTGGGTTGCAGATAAGCTAAATCGCTAAAACCAAGATTACAGTTCTCAGAAACTAGATAGTCTGTGAATGTTAACCAGAAACTGTTAAGTTTTGTTCAACTTGTTCAAAAGCATTCCATCAATATGTAGGACTCTGTGGTTCTGCTAATGGATTTAGGTCATGAAGTTGCTTTTTTTTTTAACTTTTAAAAACTGATTATTATTATTTTTGGCCATGCTATGCCACAGCACATGGCACGTGAGATCTTAGTTCCTTAACCAGGGGTAGAACTTGTACCCTCTGCACAGGGAGCATGGAGTCTTAACCACCAGATTGCCAGAGAAGTCCCCAAACTTGCTTTAAATATAAAAATATTTAAAGAACAAATACACTCCTTACTTAGCTGAGATCCAATAAAGGAGGCCTGGGTCCTTCTGAACAACTGGGGGGAAAAAGCAATGGAGAAAGGAAGAATCATTTAAACTCATCTAAATAGATGCCACCCTGGAAAATAATTCTTAGAAAATTTGATGAAGTTTCTACTCTTTGTGGAAGAAATATGCCTAAACTTCTTATCAACATACACAGAAGTCCGGTGATCACAAAAGGCTAAAACTATGTTTTGTGAAAACAGACAGAGTGGTTTTTTTTTTTTCTCTCTCAATAGATCATTCCCCCTCTTGGGTTTAGTCATCGGAAATAATAAGGAACAAAGGTCTCCTCATATCAGAATGCAGTAATCTAAATGTAGAAATATCTGCCCTTGCCGTGGACTATTGCTGAGGCCATTGGAGAAGATGTTAAAAGTCTTTGCACATTCTCCATAAAGATACCTCATTATGGTGTTTACATTCCTATTCTGTTGGCTCCCACGAGGAGAATGTCGTCATCAGGGAGATCAATAATAAATGTTTGTCAGGTCCTACTGCCTTGTCCCTAAATAGCCACCCCGTGTAGCATTTGCTGCAAATGCTGCTCTCTACATCCCAGAGGTTAAGAGAACAGCATGCTGAAGCCGAGTCCAACATACAACACTGCGTTGCCCAGAGTGCTTTGATGTGCTCCATTAAATTATTCACAGGCAAGTGGAAATGGGAGAGTCATATACCAGTTTCAGCAGACTTCTTTTCCCCTCACTGGTCACTCAATATGTCTCTAACTCCTTGTTGAAACTAGTCCTTTCACACCATTTGAAAATGTTTTCACAGGGTAGTCTTTATCATTTGAGTTCATCTTAGGATATTCATCTTTAGGTATTTTGATGGCATTTATTTTTCCTGCTTTTTGGCATAGGTAGGAAGTTCCACCTTAGAATTTCTACATCTTAGCCACACCTGGCTGAGCTCTGCCAGAGCAGTGTGTAACCTTAGAAGTCAGGAAGCGTTCTGAAAGTGTTTCCATTCCCACGAAGGATAAACACACAGAACAAGAGGAGTCACTCCTACTGAATTAAAGGGTTTAAGAACTGATTCAAATGGGTTTTAACTACCTTGAACCTAGCCACTGAAGTATGTACTTAAGGATCGATAAGATTATCTTGATGCTTTTGCAGATTTATGCTTATTCAACGTACTTGCAAGAAATAGTGATTAAGGGGACTTCCCTCATGGTCCAGTGGCAAAGACTCCATGCTTTCCCTGCAGGGGGTGCAGGTTCCATCCCTGGTCAGGGAACTAAGATCTCTCATGCTGTGTGGCTAAAAAAAAATTTTTAATTAAAATAATCTATTTTTTAAAATTTCTCTTAAAAATAGTGATTAAGCATCTGTTATATACAGCCATGTTGCTAAATGGTGTATATGTAGCTATGAGTAAGACTGACATGAGCTCTGCCCTGTAAAGCATTTTGTAATTTATAGAAATGATGTCTCTGAACTAGTTCAAAATGAAGAGGGCAGAACACTAAATCAGTCTCAGAAGATGTCTTTATTTCAACCCAGCCATTCTGTGCAGTGTAACCCCAGTCTAACCACTGAACTTTGATGAGCCTTCCTTTCCTTGTCTATGTATGGAAATATTACTGATCACTGGCTCACTATAGAAATTAATTAAGGGAAATAGTGTGCTCTAAAACATACTGCAGATACAATACGCAACAAAGAATAACAATATTACCATTAAATATAGCTACTCATCAGTGTGCCCAGCATTCTCTAAATTGAGTACTGATAATGCTCAGACAACATGTCGGTGTTTCTAAAGGTTTCAATGCAGTGATATATGTGATATAATTTCTCCATTTAAATTAACAGGAATCTGCAGCTTATAAGGCTGTGAATGCACTTCGGTCGGTTCATGGGGTACAGTACCGATACGGGCCTGCCTCCAGCACGTTGTGTAAGTTTCCTTTGGATGCTGTGTTGGAATCATCTCTTGAACCAATATCCTGTGTAATGACTTCCCTTTAAAATGAAATTTATGACTACCAAATTAGCCAAGGAAGATAGAAGTTTATGTCTGACTAGTTTTACTCTGCTTGACAGAAATGACTGTCCCAATCCAAATAAATCCTACACAGAGAATATGCTAAGCATGTAATAAAGACTGCAGAGTTGAACTGAGATCTTATGACAGTACAAAGTACCCAAATGGGCTCCTTAAGCAGTTGTAACTCCTGTGAAATGGTAATGGGCCTTGAGAAGAAAATGAAGTAATGTTTCAGCTCTGAAAGAGCTTCCTTTTTATCCCTTTCCTTCACCATTCTTGTTATGACATTCTGTTTCTTACATAACACCGTCAACTGAATTTCTTCTTGAGCAGTAATTAAAATATCTCCTATTTCATGTGAATAAAGAGTAACAAGTTCTTTCCAGTGTATGGACATAACTTAGACATATATAGAACCAGGAGGTGTGGATTCTAGTCTTAATTCTGCCACTAGTTAGATGGAATCCTGACAAAGACGATAATTCTGGGCTTCAGTTTGCACAACTGATGCATGAGGAATGGGACTAGGTCATTTCCCATAGTCTTTCAAACTCTGCAATTCATTAACAGACTTCTCTGGTTACCCAGTGGTTAAAAATCTGCCCACTGATGCAAGGGACACAGGTTTAATCCCTGGTCCAGGAAGATCCCAAATGCCTTGGGGCAACTAGGCCAAGCGTCACAACCACTGAAGCCTGAACACCTAGTGCCTGGGAGCCACAATAAGAGATGCCACCACAATGAGAAGTCCACACACCACAAAAGACCCCACTCTCCACAACTGGAGAAAGCCCATGCACAACGACAAAGACCCAGTGCAGCCAAAAATAAATTTAAAAATAAATTCATTGACTATATGATTTAGAAAATCTAGTGAGAAAGCATATACTCCTGAATATCTAGTGTCGTTCTAGAAGCTCACCATGATCATATAGTGGATCATATAATGTAGATTATATGTTTGTGTATAGACATTGACATTCAATTATACTTTTCAATGAGCTAGCAAATTTCTCAATTTCTTTAATTTATCCATTATAACTAGTTTATCCATTTCTAACCAATCACTTCTTCAGCCTTCAGAAGAAATGCTTGGCTTGTTAATTAACATTGTTTATAAGTTTATCCTGGTAATGGTGATACCTTAATTACCAGAATTTTTTTAAGTTAATGATCATTTGTCTAATGCTGACCTTTCTATAACTGTCTTTTAAAAGAGCCACTTTGAAAGGGGAAATATAGTATTTTTAAAAATCACATTACCAGTTAATGCCAATACAATATATATTAAAAATCTAAAAACATTAATTTTTAAAAAGACTTACTCACAGTTCACCTTTCAGCTTGGTATTAAGGCAGAGTCATAGTGTTATATTTACTGAGAGCAACCTGTTACCATAGAAATGAGGCTGTCATATCGCCATGATGTAAGGGTTGGCAAATATTGTCTCTGACTTCGGCTACTATGGCTACTATTTGCAGTTCCAGTGACTGACTCTAACCCAGAGGGACAAGGAAGCCACAGCCTACCTTCTGGCCCCAACTGAAGCAAAGGGGTCCTGGGAAACAGCAGAGTCATTTGTCATTGTCATGTAATTCTGTCTAACTTGTCCTAGCAAAAATGGCATCAAAATGTGGTAGCATTTGAAAGGGAAAATTTTTTAATAATGGTGTTATATTAGGCTGGATCATATAAACTTCAGAAATAAGTATATAAAGATTCTTCTATGAAAATTTATTCATTTATGAGTTAATTATTAAAAGCATGTTATGCTAAAAACTGCATACTAGGCACTTTTGGGGTTAAAGGTACTAAACAGTAACACCAAATGCATCCTGATTGCTTTAATTTTCACAACAACTCTATGCAGTAGGTACTATGATCTCTTTTTCAAAAGGAAGACAGAGGCACAGAGAGCCCCAGAAGGTGCTGTGATTGGATACAGTCCAAGCCCACAGTGTGGGCTTTCAGTTCTGTGCTGGAAAGCTGGAGTGTGGAAGGTCACAGAAGCCAGAAGGAGAGAGTTTCCAGAATGGATTATCACCTAGGTTAAATGCTGCTGAGAGGCTAAAAGTGTGATCTGAGCAAGGAAAAAACAAAAAAGGAGATTAGACCCACTGTCATAGGTGACCTTCAAGAACAAAGGCTTCATAGTCTGGTAGAGGCAAGAGCCAGATTGAAAGTGGTTGAGGATGTAGAAGCAACATATATAGATTATCTTTTGAGAGCTAAAGCAAAAGAAAGAAGAAAAAGAAGATAATATATAATAGGGATCTTGAGAAGGAAGTGCTCCAGGGAAATAGGGCTGGGACATTTTGGTCAGTGAGGATGCAAGAGAAAGGGTGGTCTATTAGCAAAACAAGGTCCTGGAGAAGGGACCCTCTAGCTACCAGAGAAGGCAACAAAAAATAGTATCAGACAATGTCACGTATAAAAGACTAGCAGCATTTCTTCCTGAGCTAGGAGAAAGGTGAAGAGGGGGACGGAAGCAGAGGAGGTGCTGGGTTAACTACCCATGATGAGAGTGGAAACAGTGATAAAGTAAGGGGCAGGACCAGAAGAGGATGATGAAGGCTATGTAAGTGAAGGTCTAGAAAAAGGCACCTATAATACCATTGGTAATGGAGAAAGACTTCAGAATGAATGAATTTACAACAGATTTTCTCCATCTACCTGTTGAGATCGAAAATGGAGAAACTGGACTTCAGAACTGAGAATTAGTAAATCAAAAGCAGAAAAGGGCTAGAAAAGAAGGGTCTAGTGAGAAATTTAGTGGTATAATTCATAGTCAGAGAGTTCCATGAAATTCTAAGAAGCCTGTGGGCAGTCTTAGAAACTGTAATAATTAAAGACAAAGAACAAGTTCATCAGGAGTGAAAAACATAGGGGATATAGAAGAAATGAGTTTTCTGAGATCAGAATTTCAATATTCTAGACCTTGGAAGAAAAGAAAAAAGCCCACAATATGGGTATGTTTCTTGGTGAATGAAGTGAGGGTGGAGAGAAATGATATTGAAGTTGAGGCTGAGAAATTGAGGTCATTATACTGGAAAAGCATCACTACATAGACTAGATCCTCCAAGAGCAAAGTTTTCATAAATGTCAGAGGCAAGAACCAGACTGAAAGTGGCTAAGATGATTTATGATGATAGCAGGTATGATTTATAAGTTCCATGAGCTCAGTGTTAAGGAACTCTGGTTAAATTGCTCCTGTTGAAAGGGTATTTAATTGGAAAGATTTAGTATAGCTTAGTAAGCAAGTACTATGTATACATTTTGAAAATTACATACTCTAGTGAAGTTGACCTTTTTTGTTTTTTTTTTTGTTTTTTTTAACTTTTAGATGTGAGTTCTGGTAGCTCAATGGATTGGGCCTACAAAAATGGAATACCCTACACATTTGCTTTTGAACTACGTGACACTGGGCATTTTGGCTTTTTACTCCCAGAGACACTCATCAAACCCACCTGTACAGAGACCATGCTGGCTGTGAAGAATATCACAATGCACCTACTAAAGAAGTGCCCCTGAGACACCCCAAGGGGCAGGTCAATCACCAGAAAGAGCTGATTCTGTGCAAGATTCATTTGGAAGTGGGTGTACATTGTTACAGAGAAGGGCAACTGCTGAGAAGGAACCTATTGTGGACTTTAAAATCCTTCTCATGCAATCCCACTCTCCGTGGCAATAAAAAAAAAATGGTTAAAAAAATACATATATAGCCTACTTTGTTGTAAGAGAAGACATCCATTTCTATCCATTTAGAGTCTTATTTGTTTAAGTGGGAGGGGATATTTTCTAATTTTTTTGTCTCAAGAAATGTACATATTGGGGATTCTACTTCAATAAATCTCATGTTCTCAGTTAAAATCTAGGCTACTAATCATGTTTTATCACTTGGTTATCATGTAAAATGAAAATTTTTAGAATGGATATCATAAATATACAGCCTAATAAGACCTCAGATTATTCATATCACCCACTGGCATTAGCGTACCAAACACCTATAAAGATGTAGCAAGGAAGGGCAGTTATGTTCAGACTTCAAGAATGCCACTTAAAAAAAAATAGAGTCAACATTAACTGAGGAGCCAGTTAAGAGCTTTATACTTATTAGCAATCTCATCAATTCCTCAAATACTATTGGGCTTCCCTGGTGGCTCAGAACCTGCAATCCCAGCTCCCACAATGCAGAAGACCTGGGTTTGATCCCTGGGTCAGGAAGATCCCCTGGAGAAGGGAATGGCTACCCATTCTAGTATTCTTGCCTGGAGAATTTCATGGAAGAGGAGCCCAGTGGGCTACAGTCCATGGGGTCGCAAAGAGACAGACAGGCTGAGTGACTTTTCACTTTCAGATACTACTGTCATCCCCATTTTTCAAATGAGGAAATTGTGGTTTAAAAGGATGATATCAAGCAGGGGGTGGGGTGGGGTGGATTGGGTAATTGGGATTGGCATACATACCCTACTATGTATAAAATAGGTAACTAATAGCATTGATGACTGTATTGCACAGGGAACTCTACTCAGTGCTCTGTGTTGACCTAAATAGGAAGGAAATCCAAAAAAGAGGAGGTATTAATATATGTATATGTGTGGCTGAGTCACTTTGCTGCACAGCAGAAACTAACACAACATTGGAAAGCAACTGTTACAAAAAAATTTTTTTAATGTTTTTTAAAAAGGTAATATAGATTCCCATTTCCAAGAATATGATAAGTATCTGTACTGGTAGAAATAACTCAAACTTCTAGACAATAGGTAATTTTTAAAAATCATCTTTAAAACATCAGATTAAGAAGTAAAGAAGCCTCAGGGCAGGCCTTGAGTGAAGACAGGATCCTAGGAAGGTAAGGCATCCACTGAGAACATATCAGATCAGCTGAGTGCAGACTCTGATTTCCACCGCATTTCAGAGAATGGTCACAGAGAACAAAGCCCAGCGTGAGTCCAAGGTGGGAAATAGCAGATTCTCCTCTGACCAAAATTCTGGAATTTCAAAGTGCTAATCCTTCAGTGTAAATAAATGCCCATACTACCACCAACGGACCTCCAGGCAAATTAACTATTTCAGATTTTGACAAAAGAAGAGAGGGGACAGATTGCCACTGAGTATGTGGAACCATAGTTCAGCCTTCACCCAGGTTTGCAACCCAAATTCAGACTACCTAGATAGTCTGATAGGCCTCTAGCCAAGAGTTCAGTTCTGATTAATCCCAGACTGGTTATATATTTCAAGTATGTGATAGAAGCAAATCCTCTCAGAGGATTTAGCTGACCAAAACACATCATGAACACCAAGATAAAGAGATAAGACTTAAAAGTTCCAGAGAGAAAAAGAAGTGATCACAAAGAAACAGGACCAGAGTGTCATGAAACTTCTCAACAGCACCACAGATGCTGGAAGATAGAAAAATGTCTTTAGACTTTTGAAGGAAAAATCTATTCTAAAAATCTATAACACACCTTCCCTGACTGTCCAGTGCTTAAGACTGTGCTTCCACTGCAGGGGGTTGCAGATTTGATCCCTGGTTGGAGAACTAAGATCCCACATGCCAAGCAGGAAAAAAAAATCTATACCCAGCAAAACAATCAATGAAATGTGAGGGTAGAATATAGACATTTTCATATAACTGAAGTCCTAGTTATCTTTCTCTGAAAACCCCTGAAGTATATGCTCTACCAAAGTAAGGGTCTAAACAAAGATAAAAATGTAAAATCCTAGAAATCGGAAATTCAGCATAGGAGAAAAGAATGAAAAAAAATCTCTACAGTTGTGTGATTTGAATGTCCATGCCTTGCAGTTGGTTGCTTAATAAATATTTATATTTGGCTTTAAAAAATAAAAAAGAATAAACAAATCCCAGGGTAAAGAATCTGAAAAAGGGACTTTTCTGGTGGCACAGTGGGTAAGAATCCACCTGGCAATGCAAGGGACACTAGTTCAATCCCTGGTCCAGGAAGATCCTACCATGGAGGAACTAAGCCCGTGCACCACAACTATTGAGCCTGCACTCAAGAGCCCCAGAGCCACAGCTACCAAAGCCCACGCACCTAGAACCCCTGCTCCACAACAAGAGAAACCGGCATACCCCAAGGAAAAACAGCCCCCACTCTCCACAACTAGAGAAAGCCCGTGCACAGCAACGAAGACCCAGCACAGCCAAAAATAAACAAAATGATATAAAACAAAAGAATCTGAAAAATACATAAACATATAACTGAATCACTTTGATGTACACTTGAAACTAACATGACATTGTAAATTAATTATACCTCAGTTTAAAAATAAATTATGATTTGCCTCTCCATTTAAAAAAAAAATCAAGATAATGGTAAAGGGAAACTTTCCAGTAACAGCATGTGCCAGGCTTAGAGAACGATTAACTTGGCATAAGGGAAGGAAAACTAAAGACTTCAGAGGAAGTTTTCCAAGATATATATGAAACAGAACACTTAAACATGCTCAGAGGCAATTTTCACTTATATCCAAAAATTCAGGGACGACTTAGTAATGAAAGCACAGAAACCAAGCTAACCAAAAACAAGCAGCAATTGAGAAGAAATATAATCAGATACAGTCAGCAAAAACAAGACCAGGAGCTGACTGTGGCTTAGATCATGAACTCCTTATTCCCAAATTCAGACTTAAATTGAAGAAAGCAGGGGAAACCACTAGACTATTCAGGTATGACCTAAATCAAATCCCTTATGATGATACAGTGGAAGTGAGAAATAGAATTAAGGGACTAGATCTGATAGACAGAGTGCCTGGTGAACTATGGACGGAGGTTCGTGACACTGTACAGGAGACAGGGATCAAGACCATCCCTATGGAAAAGAAATGCAAAAAAGCAAAATGGCTGTCTGAGGAGGCCTTACAAATAGCTGTGAAAAGAACAGAAGCCAAAAGCAAAAGAGAAAAGGAAAGTTATTCCCATCTGAATGCAGAGTTCCAAAGACTAGCAAGGAGAGATTAAAAAAACACCCTTCCTCTGTGATCAATGCAAAGAAATAGAGGAAAACAACAGAATGGGAAAGACTAGCCATCTCTTCAAGAAAATTAGAGATACCAAGGGAACATTTCATGCAAAGATGGGCTCGATAAAGGACAGAAATGGCATGGACCCAACAGAAGCAGAAGATATTAAGAGGTGGCAAGAATACACAGGAGAACTGTACCAAAAAATATCTTCACAATCCAGATAATCACGATGGTGTGATCACTCACCTAGAGCCAGACATCCTGGAATGTGAAGTCAAATGGGCCTTAGAAAGCATCACTATGAACAAAGCTAGAGGAGGTGATGGAATTCAAGTTGAGCTATTTTAAATCCTGAAAGATGATGCTGTGAAAGTGCTGCACTCAATATGCCAGCAAATTTAGAAAACCCAGCAGTGGCCACAGGACTGGAAAAGGTCAGTTTGCATTCCAATCCCAAAGAAAGGCAATGCCAAAGAATGCTCGAACTACCACACAATTGCACTCGTCTCACACGCTAGTAAAAAGTAATGCTCAAAATTCTCCAAGCCAGGCTTCAGCAATAAGTGACCCATGAACTTCCAGATGTTCAAGCTGGTTTTAGAAAAGGCAGAGGAACCAGAGATCAAATTGTCAACATCTGCTGGATTATGGAAAAAGCAAGAGAGTTCCAGAAAAATATCTATTTCTGTTTTATTGACTATGCCAAAGCCTTTGACTGTGTGGATCACAATAAACTGTGGAAAATTCTGAAAGAGATGGGAATACCAGACCACCTGACCTGCCTCCTGAGAAATCTGTATGCAGGTCAGGAAGCAACAGTTAGAACTGAACATGGAACAACAGACTGGTTCCAAATAGGAAAAGGAATACGTCAAGGCTGTATATTGTCACCCTGCTTATTTAACTTATATGCAGAGTACATCATGAGAAACGCTGGGCTGGAAGAAGCACAAGCTGGAATCAAGATTGTCGGGAGAAATATCAATAACCTCAGATATGCAGATGACACCACACTTATGGCAGAAAGTGAAGAGGAACTAAAAAGCCTCTTGATGAAAGTGAAGGAGGAAAGTGAAAAAGTTGTCTTAAAGCTCAACATTCAGAAAACGAAGATCATGGCATCTGGTCCCATCACTTCATTGGAAATAGATGGGGAAACAGTGGAAACAGTGTCAGACTTTATTTTTTTGGGCTCCAAAATCACTGCAGATGGTGATTGCAGCCATGAAATTAAAAGACGCTTACTCCTTGGAAGCAAAGTTATGACCAACCTAGATAGCATATTCAAAAGCAGAGACATTACTTTGCCAACAAAGGTCTATCTAGTCAAAGCTATGATTTTTCCAGTGGTCATGTATGGATGTGAGATTTGGACTGTGAAGAAAGCTGAGTGCTGAAGAATTGATGCTTTTGAACTGTGATGTTGGGGAAGACTCATGAAAGTCCCCTGGACTGCAAGGAGAGCCAAACAGTTCGTCCTGAAGATCAGTCCTGGGTGTTCATTGGAAGGACTGATATTGAAGCTGAAACTCCAATACTTGGGCCACCTCATGCGAAGAGTTGACTCACTGGAAAAGACCCTAATGCTGGGAAGGATTGGGGGCAGGAGGAGAAGGGGATGACAGAGGATGAGATGGCTGGATGGCATCACCGACTCAATGGACGTGGGTTTGGGTAGATTCCAGGAGTTGGATGGACAGGGAGGCCTGGCGTGCTGCGATTCATGGGGTCGCAAAGAATCGGACACAACTGAGCGACTGAACTGAACTTAACTGTGTCACTTAGCTATAAATAATATTTATATAGTTAAAATGTAAGCTCTAAATACTGATTTAACCAAAAACTGATATAAATATATGAGAAGGATAGAAAGAGGTGAATGTATGTGAGAGGAGGGTGTACAGAGTTAAATCCTTGTCTTCTATAATAGGTCAATAGACAAGATCTAAAACCAAACAAAAAAATTTTTTAAATCAGTATTCATATATTATTTAGAAATATAAAGTAAGTACTAGAAGGCAATTTTAATGATTAAGAATTATTGGACTATTAACAGGGAACTGGCAATAAGGAGGATGGAGCAGGGGATTGCTGTTTTTGATATAAGCCTCGTTATGTTAGGGCTTCCCTGATGGCTCAGACAGTAAACAATCTGCCTGCAATGCAGGAGACATGGTTTGAACCCTGGGTCAGGAAGAACTCCTAGAGAAGGGAATGGCTACCCACTCCAGTATTCTTGCGTAGGAAATCCCATGGATAAAGGACCCTGGCAGGCTACAGTCCATGGGGTTTCGAAGAGTCAGACATAACTGAGTGACTAACGCTTTCACTTTTCACTTGTCATATTATTTGACTTTTTTTAATTATGAAAAATATTATGAAGTATATCCCTTTTAAAAGGAAGATTTTTAAAAATTTTTTATTTTATATTGGAGTATAACCAATTAACAATGCTGTGAAAGTTAGGAACAGTATTTTTTTTAAAACAAACTCTCAAACTACTCACCATCCTGTCTTTGATGTGTGTAAAATACATTATTTCAATAAAAATAATCAAAATTAAATTTAATATTAAATAAGATTATCTGTTGCCTGGCATAGAACCTAGACCACAGTAGAAAACCAAGAAATAGTAGTTTTATCTATGTTTTACAAAACTGATTTATCTTTTTTATCTTATAGTCCCTGTTATACGTTGTAGAAATGAATCTCAGGCAGGTTTGGGGCTCAGTCCCGCTAAAGATGATTACACCTGGGAATTTAAACTTCAACTCATTCCTTCTGGCAGTAAATGTTCAGAAATCATGTACATTTGGGGGTTAGTTTATACTATTTACTTCTACCCAGAGAATAGGCAAAAGCCAAAGTACAAAGAATCTGTCTGCAATGCAGAAGACCGGGGTTTGATCCCTGGGTGGGGAAGATCCCCTGGAGAAGGGAATGGCAACACACTCCAGTATTCTTGCCTGGAGAATTCCATAGACATAGTAGCCTGGCGGTCTACAGTCCCTGGGATTGCAGAATTGGACACAACTGAGAGAATAATGCTTTCACACACACAAAGTGTCCAGACACAACCAGGAGACCCTAAGGCTTATAAAGACCCAAGAATGCAAAGGGGCTGCTTCTCAAAGGATCTGGCAAAGATGCACACCATCACCTGGAGGCCTCTGGCGGCCTTCATGGACCCCTATCCTTTCGACTGGGAATCTGCTGTGTGGCCCCTGTTCTGGTGCTGCCTGTGTGCAGATCCAGATGCTTTGCCTACTGATACCTCTCCAGACATTATCACCCCTATGACAACCAAACACAGTCAACTCCTGAATATTCAGGGAGAAAAAAAGAATTTACAGATAATCTCCCAAATTCATTTTTCATTGTATTTTAAATTTCTAGGGACTTCCCTGGTGGTCCAGTGGCTAAGAAGACTCCTTGCTACCAAAGCAGAGGTCACAAGTTTGATCCCTTGTCAGGGAATTAAATCCCACATGTGGCAACTAAAACCCAGCACAGCCAAATAAATTTTTTTTAATTATGCTTTTTCCATACCCTCTAAAATAAGATCTGTTAGCAAGTTAATACCTAGAACTTAAATTTTTATTATTTATCCCTGCCCTTCATATAGCATAGGTGCTAAAGTAATTTTTTCAAAGTCAAAAAAGGGTGACAGAAAATATAGAATCTGAATAATCCACAAACTAGCTGGGTATATAATTTGTTATCCACAAATAGATTCAAGATGAAATTTTGCCTTGATGAACCTCATGTAAATTCTTTTCAATGCGTATTCTCACATTTCAGGAGCACTATATATATTTTACAGCTCAAGTTCTATAAGTGAGTATTTTAATATTTATGGCTATTTTCATTTTTAATCTTTTTAAACTGAGCTTCAAAATTCCGTACTGTTAGATAATGTATGTTCAAAGCATTTTCCTAGGTGCTGTGTGTGTGAGGAGGGTGTGCTGGAAACAAGAAGTATTATACTTACTTCTATACTTGCTTAGGAATGTAAATGGTTAACTTCAAATTTAAAATGTTTTAATAGTTTAGCACCTGAATTTTAACAGTTTAGCAAGATACATCCCCCTCTCCCCCACTTTTGCTAATAATTTAACAAATCCTGGTTGTGTTGGGTTGTAGCTCTCAACTCAGTGAGTGTTTTTGCTCCCAAGAAATACTATAATAAAATACCACAAATTGGGTGGCTTAAAAAACACAGAAATCTGTTGTGTCAGGGTTCTAAATGGCTAAAAGTCCAAAATCAAGGTGTCAGCAGGGCCGGGCTCCCTCTGAAACCTGAAGGAGAACCCTCTCTGGCTCTTCCTTGTTTCTGGTGGGTTGCTAGAATCTTTAGTGTTCCTTACTTGAGGTGCTTAACTTCAAACTCAGCTCCTCTCACCTGGCCTTCTCCCTGTGTGTCTCTGTCATCATATGGCGGTCCTCTTATAAGGCCACCAGCCATTGGGGACCCACCCTACTTCAGTATGATCTCAACTACTTCTATCTGCAATGACCCCATTTCCAAACAAGGTCACAGCCCGAGGTACTAGGGGAGTTAGAACTTCAAAGCATCTTTTCTGGGAGGAAGAGAAAACTCAACCCAGGACAGTGAACAAACATCCTGAGATACTGATGTTAATTAGTCTGTTCACAGACCCCAGAAGTGATGAATCTGGAGTTCCCTGGTGGCCTAGTGGTTAGGAGTCCAGGGTTTCAGTGCTGTGGCCCAGGTTCAAACCCGGGTCTAGAAACTGGGTGGCATTGCCAAAAATTTTTTTTAAAGGAGGGGGGTGAATCTTGCTTGAGCTTAATATTTTGTTCTCAAGGTTGCTGGGGAATAGATGCAGATAAGCATATTTTTAAGTCCTAACCCTCCCAATGAGACTGTTTTTAATAGACTGTTAATGGAAATAGAACAATCCACTCTTTATAGTTTACTTTTTTAAAACACTAAAATTATAGTTCAAATGATGATTTACTTTTCCTAACACAAGAAACTTGTTCATTTTAGGTAGGGTCATATATTATGTTAGCTCCACAATAATTATTTGGGGTTGCTGCATCATAAAAAGTATTTACAGCTAAGTTATACTAGATCAAATCTAATTGATTAAATCAGAATTCTGTGCAACATTAATTAAAGTATGCTGCAGATTAAGCAAAGTAATTACATGAGCGATTGCATTTAATGGAATATTTTTATGAATCAGAATCAGAATATTGCATAATAAACCTGAAAACAGCTACACTGAATACCAAATATATTTCACAAAACAAATTGCACTGAGAACTGCAAAGACATCTGAATAAATGCACATGAACCTAAAGGCGACTTGAAGTTCTTCTGAAGCAGGCTCCATTCTTCATTTCTACATACCGCCAATCCCAACCGCCACCCCCAGCATCTTTCCACATTGATCACTTTTAGGACCACTTCCTCTTTCCCCAGGAGAGGCCCTATGGGAGTTTCTGCCGTAGAGCATCCATGCTTATTCTACCAGCCCAGGCAAGGGGAGAGAACCATATCAGAAACACGAGATGTTATAGCATATAGACTCTGGAGTACTATTCACCTTATAATTTATGAGTTCAACTAACAGGATAGCTTCCCACAAAACACTGAAACAGTGTGTCTGAATGTTTAAACTGGCTCACAGTAAATGCTTCCCCAGTTGGCAAGATCTAAAAGATAACAAAGATATCCAGCCCCACCACCCCAAGAAAATGAGCCAACAGTTCAGGGTAAATGCTCTGGAAGAAATCATTTGCAACAACCAAAGGACTACTGTTAGGTTCAGTTATTGAATTTCTATTTCTGCAGTTATACTTCTGGCAGAAGCACAGATCTCTGCTACCCTAGGTAGAATTCTTCAGTAATGTAAAGCTGTATCCACTATTCTAAAGGAAGCTATCTGACATCTGCTCAGTAGAAACAGTGTTGCTGGATGTTTTCAGATCCAGCTGTCCTATCTCAAGCAACATTGGTCTGAAATCTTGTGTAAGGTTTTCATTTGGTAGAGCAGCAGACATAAATAGACACTTTAATGGCTTTTGCCAGTGTCAAGGGAATTTCATAGAAGAATGAATATTTGAAGTAAGTGCCACTGCTGCACCTATCACCAACTAAGATCCTACAGAGGTAGAACCCAGCTAAGCAGGAGTGTCCAAAAATCAATCAATCATTTAGAACAATAATAATAACTCTGAGTTACTATTAACTAAAGAATTCTATACTGGGAACTTGAAATCAATTTTTTTTACTGCATAAAATATGAACACTGGGCCTCCCTGGTGGATCAGACAGTAAAAAAATTCTGCCCGCAATGCAGGATGCCCAGGTTTCAATCCTTGGGTTGGGAAGATTCCTTGGAGAAGGTAACAGCAACTCACTCCAGTATTCTTGCCTGGAGAATTCCATGGACAGAGGAGCCTAGTGAGCTACAGTCCAGGGGGTCACCAAGAGTTGGACACAGCTGAGAAACTTTCAAATATGAACACTAGCCTTTATGTTTCCTTTACAATAACTTCAGAGTCTGTTCTTTTTTATTTATCATCTTTAAGCTGCTTTTATATAGAAGACTTTGAGTCACAAACATTTCAACCACAGATCTTATAGCAATCTGCATATTTTGTTAGCCAATTAATCATTCCAAGGATACTACTTAAGTGTTTCTCTTATACCTGGATACAAATTTTCAGCATACCACTGTCTTTCCCCATCTATTCCCCTTCTTTTAAAGGCTAAAGAGAATTCTAGCTTCATGTGTCTTATTCTCTTTTCTCTGCCTCCCTCCAAGGTGCATTTTTCACTAGCAGACCCTTCTTAAGTTTTTGCGATGGGGAACTGGGCGAAGAGGTGAAGAAAGCAGAAGAGGAGTGGGAGGCTCCTTTGACAGATGGGAACTTTTCCCAGGGCCTTTGAGGGCAGGAGGCACAGGCAGCTGCAGTTCATAGGATAACAGATAGGAGAGAAAAGAAGGAATTCTAGGAATCATTTCTGCGGCTTCCCTTGTGGCTTAGTGGCTACAAGTTCACTTTCCAATGCAAGGGATACCAGTTGGATCCCTGGTCCAGCAAGATCCCACATGGTGGGAACAACTAAGCCCATGGGCCAAACTACTGAGCCCACACACTTAGAGCCCGTGCTCCGCAACACGAGAAGCCACTACACTGGGAAGCTAGCGCACGGCTAGGAGGTAGCCCCCATCCACCACAACTAGAGAATGCCCATGCACAGCAACAAGGACCCAGTGCAGTCAAAAATAAAGAATTAAATATATATGTTTATAAAAAAGAATCATTGCAGAAGATTATATATGGCTTTGTCATAGTCAACAAGGACTTTGAAATTACTGGGCCATATTCATTTGAGTATATGAATATACATTATTTGAGAATGAACCATTTGGATCCTAGCTAAAAACATTAAACTCTATACTGAATGTTTATTATAATTTCTGTTTAGTTAGCACCCTAGAATACCCTTGCCCATGTCTAGGGAAATATGAAGATGTAAAAATCCTGGGTTCCCAAGGTGGAACCCAGAAATAAGCTTAGTATCATTTGCACAACACATAGAACACAAGTATGTGACTTAGGCTCCCCTGATAATAGGTCCAGAAGTGAGAGTCGCTATTCAACAGTCATTAAGTTTCAGTTATGTAAGATAAGCTCTAGAGATCTGTTTATAACATCATGCCTATAGTTAACAATACTGGATTACACATGTAAAAATGTAGTAAAAGGGTAAGTCTCATATGTTTGTAACAATTTTTTAATACAGGAAATTTTTTTAAGTGAGCAACTTGAGGAAGAGAAAGCACCACTCAGCATCCATGAAGTGGCAAAAATAGCAGCCAACCAGACAAAACTCTAATTTCAAAAAGATACATGCACCCCAATGTTCATGGCAGCACTGTTCATAATAGCCAAGACATAGAAACAAACCAAATATCCACTGACAGATGAATGGACAAAGAAAATGTGGTGTGTATACACACACATACATACCATGGAATGTTACCCAGCTATAACAAAGAATGAAATAAAGTATTTTGTAGCAACATGGAGTAACAGTCAAATTTGGCCCTGGAGTACAGAATGAAGCAGAGCAAAGGGTAATAGAGTTTTGCCAAGAGAATGCACTGGTCATAGCAAACACCCTCTTCCAAAAACACAAGAGAAGACTCTACACATGGACATCACCCAATGGTCAACACCGAAATCAGATTGATTATATTCTTTGTAGCCAAAGATGGATAAGCTCTATACACTCAGCAAAAACAAGACTGGCAGCTGACTCAGATCACGAACTCCTTACTGCCAAATTCAGACTTAAATTGAAGAAAGTAGGGGAAACCACTAGACCAGTTAGGTATGACCTAAATCAAATCCCTCATGATTATACAGTGGAAGTGAGAAATAGATTTAAGGGACTAGATCTGATAGACAGAGTGCCTGATGAACTATGGACGGAGGTTCGTGACATTGTACAGGAGACAGGGATCAAGACCATCCCCAAGAAAAACAAGTGCAAAAAGGCAAAATGGTTGTCTGAGGAGGCCTTACAAATAGCTGTGAAAAGAACAGAAGCGAAAAGCAAAGGAGAAAAGGAAAGATAAGCATCTGAATGCAGAGTTCCAAAGACTAGCAAGGAGAGATAAGAAAGCCTTCATCAGCAATCAGTGCAAAGAAATAGAGGAAAACAATAAAATGGGAAAGACTAGAGATCTCTTCAAGAAAATTAGAGATACCAAGGGAACATTTCATGCAAAGATGGGCTTGATAAAGCACAGAAATGGTATGGACCTAACAGAAGCAGAAGATATTAAGAGGAGGTGGCAAGAATACACAGGAGAACTGTACAAAGAGATCTTAATGACCCAGATAACCGAGATGGTGTGATCACTCACCTAGAGCCAGACATTCTGGAATGTGAGGTCAAGTGGGCCTTAGAAAGCATCACTATGAACAAAGCTAGTGGAGGTGATGGAATTCCAGTGGAGCTATTTCAGATCCTAAAAGATGATACTGTGAAAGTGCTGCACTCAATATGCCAGCAAATTTGGAAAACTCAGCAGTGGCCACAGGACTGGAAAGGTCAGTTTTCATTCCAATCCCAAAGAAAGGCAATGCCAAAGAATGGCAATGCCAAAGAATGCTCAAACTACTGCACGATTGCACTCATCTCACATACTAGTAAAGTAATGCTCAAAATTCTCCAAGCCAGGCTACAACAATACATGAACTGTGAACTTCCAGATGTTCAATCTGGTTTTAGAAAAGGCAGAGGAACAGAGATCAAATTGCCAACATCCGCTGGATCATGGAAAAAGCAAGAGAGTTCCAGAAAAACATCTATTTCTGCTTTATTGACTATGCCAAAGCCTTTGATTGTGTGGTTCACCACAGACTCTGGAAAATTCTGAAAGAGATGGGAATACCAGACCACCTGACCTGCCTCTTGAGAAACCTATATGCAGGTCAGGAAGCAACAGTTAGAACTGGACATGGAACAACAGACTGGTTCCAAAGAGGAAAAGGAGTCCGTCAAGGCTGTATATTGTCACCCTGATTATTTAACTTCTACGCAGAGTACATCATGAGAAACACTGGGCTAGAGGAAGCATAAGCTGGAATCTAGATTGCCAGGAGAAATATCAATAACGTCAGATATGCAAATGACACCACCCTTATGGCAGAAAGCTAAGAACTAAAGAGCCTCTTGATCAAAGTGAAAGAAAAGAGTGAAAAAGTTGGCTGAAAACTCAACATTCAGAAAACTAAGATCATGGCAACTGGTCCCACCATTTCATGGCAAATAGATGAGGAAACAGTGGAAACAGTGTCAGACTTTATTTTTGGGGGCTCCAAAACCACTACAGATGGTGACTGCAGCCATGAAATTAAAAGATGCTTGCTCCTTGGAAGAAAAGCTATGACCAACCTAGACAGCATATTGAAAAGCAGAGATATTACTTTGAAAACAAAGGTCGATCTTGTCAAGGCATTGGTTTTTCCAATAGTCATGTATGGCTGTGAGAGTTGGACTGTGAAGAAAGCTGAGTGCTGAAAAATTGATGCTTTTAAACTGTGGTGTTAGAGAGAACTCTTGAGAGTGCCCTGGACTGCAAGGAGATCCAACCTGTCCATCCTAAAGGAAATGTTGTTGAATTGTTCATTGGATGGACTGAATGTTCATTGGAAGGACTGATGTTAAAGCTGAAACTCCAATACTTTGGCCACCTGATGCTGGGAAAGATTGAAGGCGGAATGAGCTGAGCAGGAGAGGACAGAGGATGAGATGGTTGAATGGCATCACCAACTCAATGGAGATGAGTTTGGGTAAACTCTGGGAATTAGTGATGGACATGGTAGCCTGGCATGCTGTGGTCCATGCAGTTGCAAAGAGTCAGACATGACTGAGCAACTGAACTGAACTGTAGCAACATGGATGAACCTAGAGATTATCATACTGCTGCTACTGCTAAGTCACTCAGTCGTGTCCGACTCTTCGCAACCCCATGGATGGCAGCCCACCAGGCTCCTCCATCCATGGGATTTGCCCATGGACAGAGTACTGGAGTGGGGTGCCATTGCCTTCTCCGATTATCATACTAAGTGAAGTCAAAAAGAGAAAAGCAAATACCATTTATCATCACTTATATGTGAAATTTAAAATATGACACAAATGAACTTATCTACAAAACAGAAACAGACTCACAGACATAGAGAACAGAATTGTGGTTGCCAAGGGGGAGGGGGTTGAGGGAGAGACTAAGTGAGAGGTTGAGGTTAGCAGATATAAGTTTTATATACAGATGGATAAACAACAAGGCCCTACTGTATAGGGAACTATATTCAATATCCTATAATAAACCATAATGGAAAAATTATATGTGTATAACTAAGTCACTTTGCTGTACAGCCAAAATTAAACACATTGTAAGTCAGGTATACTTCAATAAAATAATTTTTTTTAAATAGCAGCCAAACTCACGCTACAAAACAGTGGTGGTGGGGTGGGGGCAGCTACAGTGAAGGTTACGGTTAAACTCAGCAGGCCTATTCTGCAGCCTGTAGTTGGACATCATCCCCAGATTCTTAGCTGTGAGCCTGTTCTCCCATAAATATTTATACAATAAACTCCTTTCCTGTTTCATCAGCCAGCACCAATTTTTGGTGCCATACAAAACATTTTATTAAAACTCTTTTGGGGTTGCATATGAGAAGAATGGCTCAGTTTTCCATAGTTATTCTGCTTTTATATTTAACCCAGGCATTATTTGCTGCATAATATTACTTGGAGATTTTAATCAGTGGCTTTTAGTTCAAAGTTAGATTGTATTTCCAAAATGTTAATGAAAATGGCATGAGGGTACCATGGAATAAAGTGTCTTCAAAATTCCAAATGTAACTACTCTAATAAAGAGAGGCACAGTGAGACAAGAAGTATGTTTGGCTTTATATTTAGAAAGAGAGAAGATTCTGACTGGGTCTCTTAGTCATACTCCAGAGGAGTCTTCCTTTAATATTTTTCTATGCAATAAGCACATATTACAAAGGACCTGAGCTTCATATCATTCATACCAACCAACAGTCTCTAATTTCTACAAATATGTAAAAACACAGGGTAGGAGATGCAGGCAAATTTTACTGGACCAAGGGGTGGGGATGGTGATGGTGGAGGATATTAACCTAATCAAAGCTTGCAGAGGTCCTCATCAATTATCGGTAAATGATCATTAGGATTTCACTTTGATCTACTTTTATCATAGTCAAGCTACTGGTCGCCTTGTTTAGCCAAAGGAAAATTTTTTTTTTTTTTTTTTTGTATAGCACACTGTTGACAATGCAAGTCAACTTAGAAGAAAAACATTTCAGTAACTATCTCATCTAAAAAAAGGAGGAAATGATTTAAATACAGGCTTTGCTGAGAAGAAATCTCCCTGTTTGGTATTCCTGGGGATAATAAAGATTTTATTCTTAAAAGCCTAAACTAACAAGACTAAACTCGTTTCCGGATACATTTACCGTTTTGCATGTGTGACAAATAAGCAATCATGCCAGAGCAAATCCATGCCTCAAAGGAATTGATGTAGTTTCCCAAAGGTTTGTTGAGCAACTACTCTGTGCCTCCTGCCCAAATGATTCAAGAGAAAAATCAAGAAGGTATAAAGTTATCAACAGTGCCTCCTCTCTTGGCAACCTCTATCTCCTCTACATACCCAGCTTCCTCTGTTGCCTCCCACTGCTCAAGAAATCCCACCACCACCACTACCATGAGCCCCAGCTGAAGCACCCACCTATGGTCTGCCTTTCCAGATAGGTCTCTACCTCTAGATCTCTCTCCACTCCTCTTCCTGAAAAGACCAACTCTTCTGTTCCCCGAAGGAAGTGCTCTGGAAGGAAGTGCTCTTATCTGTCTTTTGAAAGGTTATTAGTCAGCTCTTGCAACCATAGCAAAATAGTGCAGACTGGGTGACTCAAATAGCATCATTTTTTAACAGATCCAGAACCTGGATTCCAAGACCACAGTTCCTGGCCTTTCTTTGATGCATGGTAGCTTGGCAGGTTATAGCCCATAGGGTCACAAAGAGTTGGACAAAACTGAAGCAATATAACATGCAAGCACACACGAGGTGGGGGAAAGAGACAGAGAGTGAACACTCTGCTATCTCTTTTCATAAGGACACAAATCCTATTTAATCAGGGCCACACCCCTGTGACCTCATTTAACCTTAATTGCTTCCTCAGAGGCTCCATCACCAAATACATCCACACTGGGAGTTAGGGCTTCAACACATGAATCTGTAGAGGGTGGAAACACACATATTCAGTCCAGAACAGAGGACATACAGTTAATGCAAATAAACCACATGATGAAAGGATTTCAGCCCTCTTTGCACAGAATGCACCTTCTGGCAGGGAATAATCCCTCAATTACCATGAGAAAGAATTTCTAGTGATTCAGTGGGTAACTTTGATGAGGGTCAAAGGAAAGAGTGAAAAAGGCTTGGAACTCAACATTCAAAATGGCAACTGGTCCCATCACTTCAAGGCAAATAGAAGGGGGAAAAGTGGAAGCAGTCACAGATTTTATTTTCTTGAGCTCCAAAATCACTGAGGACAACAACTGCAGCCATGAAATTAAAAGATGCTTACTCCTTGGAAAAAAAGCTATGATCAACCTAGACAGCACTTTAAAAAGAAGAGACATCACTTTCCCACAAAGGTCCTTTATGTTCAAAGCTATTGTTTTTCCAGTAGTCATGTACAGATGTGAGAGTTGGACCATAAAGAGGGCTGAACACCGAAGAATTTATGTTTTTGAACTGTGGTACTGGAGAAGACTCTTGAGAGGCCCTTGGACAGCAAGGAGAGCAAACCAGTCAATCTTAAAGGAAATCAATCCTGAATATTCTTTGAAAGGACTGATGCTGAATCTCTTATACTTAGGCCACCTGATGTGAAGAGCTAACTCATTGGAAAAGACCCTGATGCTGGGAAGGATTGACAGCAGGAGGAAAAGAGAGTGGAATGGATGAGAGAGTTAGTTAGATAGCATCACTGACTCAATGAACATGAGTCTGAGCAAACTCCGGAAGGCAGTGAAGGACAGGGAAGCCTGGCATGCAGCAGTCCATGGGGTTGCAAACAGTCAGATATGACTTAGCAACTGAACAACAAAACAGGAGGGAAGTACAGCCTTCACTTATCACGTGGCCCCCGTGTCCTCCTGACTCCACTGGGTGCAAGGCTCACTCTCGTCCTGGTCTGCAGTTGTCTCACTGTTCCCGCATCTTCAGTGTAGGTCAAGAATATGCAGTAAACCACTCCACTGATGGCCAGGCACACAGTCACACACTCCATCCCCAGACCTTCAGGCCACAGGTCATCTCTGGTCCCGAACTTTGCCAAGGCTACAAGTCCACAAATAAGAAGGGGTACATCATGTCCCCTAGTCTGGTAGTACACCATACAGCCATGCCTGGCCCATATCATTTATGCTTGTGCATATACAGCAACAGACAAACTTGCGTATTCTTAACTTGTAAGCTTTTCCTTCCACCTTTACCTGCCTTTGGGGGAGTTAAATTATATTACCTTGTAGTAGATACAGATGGTGTTTAAAAATCTTAAAGGCTGCATTGCCTGTACCTCAGATATAGAGAAAGAGCCAAGATGTGTGTGTAACATTACTTTTTTTCCCCCTGTCCTACTCTCACATAGGAATCTGATCAAGTGCTACATCAGTAGCCACCTAACGTCAACATGGAAAAAAATCATCTCCAGAACATTTACTAAATATCTGTGTATTTACATTCAAAGAATCTCAACAATGAATTTTGTGATAATACTTGAAAACTGGTTTTAGTTTTATAAAGCACATTATACTTTCTAGGAATCTGACAACATCCCTGGGAATTCAGATAGTAACATCAGAATGCTACTTATGCAGGAAGCCTAGTTCAATAATTACATGCAGATTGATTAATTGCAATATGATCATTTGTAAAAAAGTGAGAAAATATTTAAGTGATTTGAGTATGGTTTCTTGTCCAGCTAGTGGCAAAGCAGAGAATATAAGCCAGGTCCTCAGGTTTTTTAAATTTATAAAAATTGCTAAACACACAAAGGTACTATAACATCATAAACTTCAACCCATCATTCAGTTTCAACGACTATCACCACTTTATTTTGCCAAACATTTCATCTTTCCTCCTCTGACTTTTTTCTTGTTGTATCATTTTAAAGCAAATCCTAAATATATTTCACCCACACATACTTCAGTATCTATTTCTAACATGTATTTTAGTATTTATATGTTTATATTTTATGTGTATTTGTAGTAGATCAATTTCTTAAAACATGGCCAAATGACTTGGACACCTAATAAAATATGCTAGTACACTTTTTTCCCCTCTATGTACTTCTCCCCCTCACAACAGGGAGACCAAATCAATTTTAATTGGTCAATAAACAGAAGAGTAAAAAATAAAATGCAATCATCTTGAAGGTAGAAATTTAAAGTGTCAGCTTTAAGGTTATTTTAAAACATTTGAATATGTTCCATTTCCATGAAAAGTGCAAGCAAATCCCACCATTTCCCTCCAAGAAATCAGGTCCCTGGAAAAAGTCATGGTGTAGGAATGCCTATCTAGATACTTCAAAACTCCTAATGTTGTATCAAGGCTATATGTATATAATTGGTTATGGAAATTATGGAGGTGTTTAATAAAATGTAAATAATTCCTGACTGTGTCACCTTGTTAAATATTTAGTATATAATTTAACAAAGGTTCTCTGATATTACTGTCTTATGAGTTTATCAAATTTTCAATTTATTCTCATTTTAGTATGGAATTTTCATTTCACACTCATTAAAAGGCAATCCAGGGTGGAAGGGAGCTTCAAAAAGGAAGAGAAATATGTATACCTATGGTTAATTCATATTGATGTATGGCAGAAACCAAACCAATATTCTAAAGCAGTCATCCTTCAACTAAAAATACCTTTTATAATTTTTAAAAAGGAAATTCATTCACTACAGAGGCAAATAACTGACCTGTAGAGTAGCCATAATGCCTGGCAATGGAGGCAACCATATATAAGTGGTTTATTGAAATGACATGACAATACATTATGTTTGAATGTTGTGCTTCATCAGTGATGCATAGTTTAGTGTGTTAGGCAGAATGGCAATGGACAGGATACTAGGACACATTAACGCCACATTTCTAGCAATTCTTGTACATACATCTGCAGTGCATTGACACCAATCATTAGTTTTCAAACAATACCTGGAATCAACAGAATCAGCAACAGCTGGGAACATTAAAAATGCAAATTTTCATGACCTCACCCAGACCTACTGAATCAGAAACTTGGACTCAATTGTTTTAACAAGCTCTGCAGGTGATTTTAATGCAAGCTATGGTTTGATAACCACAGGCTCATTATTTGTGCCTGATTTTCAGTGAACAAAAAAACAAACCCCAAACCCTGCCCTGCACACCCTGATCATAGTTGCCAGATTTAGCAAATAAAAATAAGAGGACACCAGTTACATTTCAGATAAAAATGTAAAATTTTAGT
Source organism: Ovis canadensis (assembly GCF_042477335.2). NCBI lineage: Eukaryota > Metazoa > Chordata > Mammalia > Artiodactyla > Bovidae > Ovis > Ovis canadensis. Next base: position 54,556,267 of record NC_091253.1, on the reverse strand, counting down.
ATAATCATGTTCTTGCAGTTACATCCCATATACATATATATATATATACACCATTCATGCAGAGGGCTATATAGGCATCTCCGTGCATAGTTACACTAAAAAATTATTTGTTGCTTATCTGATACTCAAATTGAACTTTTCATCCTGTGTCCTGAGGTTTTCTGGCCTCCATACCCAAGGATGTTCTGATCTGGCCAGCCCTCGGCTTTCTCCGCAGGGTTACATCATCCAATCCCATTTGAGAGTTTATCACCTTACCAGCCTCTCACCACCACAGGCGTCACATGATGGTTGCTTTCAGAGTGACCGTCCCTCGCCTGTAAAGAGTATGCACACTAATTGGTGCATGTTTAACATGGTCAAACAGAACAGACTCACCTACATTTATACTTGTGGCCACTCTGGAGGTAGAAATATTGGGTGTCAGCTGAAGACAAGAGCTAAAGAAACATACACCAAATTTCACCTAGCTAACTTTAATCAATGAAAAACTTTTTTTTCTGTTTAAAGAGCTTTACATTTCACACACGATTCTGGATTCCTAATAAGGAATAATTAACTGTGGATGAAAAATGTTTGTGTATCTCTTAGCAGAGCTGTATGCTGATGGTGGGTCCTTTCCTGCAACTGTTCTAACTTAACTAAGTCAGACAACCAAAGCCCAGCAACTGTGAAACATAAATCCTTCCCAAATTGGTTTTATAGTCATTTTTCATTTTTAAATTGTCACCCTGTTTCGTTTTTGAATTTACATAAAATAGATTTTAAACACATGGTTCAATGTTTTGACAAACACGCATCTTCACCCCATTAATATATAGAACATTTTATTTTCTTCTCTCTAGAAAAAGATCCTCAGGCCCCTTTCCAGTCCACCACCACACACACCCCAGAGGCAGCCACTGCTCTGATTTTTATCACCCTACATTAGTTTTTTGTGCTCTAGAACTTCATATAAACAGAACTGCTTTCACTTTCACATATTCAAACCGTTTGGCTCTGTGGCAGGGGACTTTTAATGTATTTTTATTTCTCTCCTCTGAAATTCTGTGAAAAGATCTAAAGTTAGGATCTCAGGCCTCACTCTCAAGAGGCAGGATGGGTGCTGGATATTTTTCTGGTCTGTAAGGAACAGAAATAGGCCAGGGTTCCATGATGGCCTCCTGAGACAGGTCCCCAAGGCAGGAAGCACCTGGGTCAGGGAACCCAGGAAAGTAGGCGGGGGAGGGTGACGGTGGGGATGGCAACCGGAGGAGCTTGGCGGGCTGCGGTCCAGGGGGGTCACGAAAGAATCTGACGCGGCTAAACAACAACCAGGAGAATGTCTAGGAGCTGTGCGGGATGGGGAGCTCCTCCAGCGCCCCCGTGGGCTGCGTGAGGTACTGCACCATCGCCTTAAGGTCAGCTCCCATCCCTAGACTTCTAGGCCTACAGCGGTTGCCTGTGTACTCCATGGATCTGTAGTGAAAACCAGACTCTGCAGCATGGGAAAGTGTTCCTATGTCTGTACTTTGGGGACAGACTAGACTAGACCAGACTCCCCACAGCAACAGCAGAGAAATGTAGCTGCCCCTGCTCCAGCTAATATAAGTTAAACATACGAGTTACTTAATATTTTAGTGCTTTTCAAAGTACCCACTGGAGTAGTCTCTAATTATTATTTTAAAAGTCTGCAACCCAGACAGAACATAAAATTTTAAATGCCAGCAGTATGTAATCTAATATTATCCTCTATTTCACTTTTGCTCACATTCCCAGGGGGAATCTAGGGATGAAAAAAATATATAAATCCAAACAGACACATTGCTAGAATGGTTAATTTAAATTGGTATATACAAATGTTATATATGAGACAAATTTAGAAGAAAAAAAAAACAAAGAATAAAATGTATTGTAAAGACATCCCCCAAGATGTTGACGCTCATCACAAATAATCAAAAGCCTTTCTGCTCCCCCATCCGGAGTTGTTCTTAGACTTCTAGAATTTCCCAAAGGCAGACTTACCTGTTGCTCCTTCCATGAAGACTCCAAAGCTGTTCTTGCTCACTGGGTGGTAGAATCTATTTCTGTCAGGTTCCCAAGACCATCACCTCCCCCAGTCAGAGGAGAGGCCTTGTAGGACCATCACACAAGACAAAAAGCCTTCCTCCTTCTTTGCTGTCGGAGGCTGAGTTCTCCTGGAGAGCGTTCTGGCAGAGTTTGTAGAGCAAGATGCTTGTCAAGGATCAACAGCTGTGAAAGGAAGGGGCGCAAGCTGACTTAGAGGAAGTAGGAGAAGAGCCAGGCAAGCCCAACAAACATGGCTGAAAACTCTGGGCTGAGAACTCCTTGACCCCTGACCTGTCTCTAGATCCCTCTCTCTCCATCACCCCATGCAGGCAACTCCAGGAAGGGTGGAATCTCAGGCCAATCAGCTCAGGAAATGAGGCACACCTGAGGAGCTGACCATAGAAACCAAACCTGTAAGCAATTATGCCCAACTCTCCCCTCCCCGCTCCCCTGGCAACCACTCATCTACCTTCTGTCTCTATGAATTGGCCTATTTTGGACATTTCAGATAGATGGAATCATATGGTAAGTGGTCACTCATTTCTGGGTGTGTAATTTCAAGGGACATGTCCAGCACTGGTTCTCAGATTTCCCCAGGAGGATGAAGCTTGCTGCCCACAGTGGTGTGGTGATGGTGGTTTATTTGCTAAGTCATGTCTGACTCTTGTGACCCCTGTGGACTATAGCCCGCCAGGCTCCTCTGTCCATTAGATTCCCAGGCAAGGATATTGGAGTGGATTGCCATTTCCTCCTCTGTGGGAATCTTCCAGACCCAGGGATCGAACCTGATCCTGCGACTCCTGCATTATAGGCAGATTCTTCACTGCTGAGCCACCAGGGAGGCCCCACCCACAGTGGTGATGGGTAGTTAATTGGCTGCTTTTCTTTTCTGATCTCATTCTCCTACTTCCCACCCCCTCCCGCCCCCATGTTTCCTAGAATCCTGTCTCAGAGAAAGGTCTTGGCTCAAATCCTTGCTTTAGGATCTGCTTCTGGGAGAACCTAAACTGAACACTAGATATATCCAGTTAAGTAATCCACTTATCAGATATACACTGAACATTTCCTCTGTGCTTGTTACATTGCTTGGTAACTTGATATTTTGTTAGTTATATCTCAATAAAAACAAATTGCAATAAATAAATGAGGGAGCTGGGATGTTTATATTTATATTAATACATTTTTGCTGCTGCTGCTGCTAAGTCGCTTCAGTCATGTCCAACTCTGTGCGACCCCATAGACGGCAGCCCACCAGGCTCCCCTGTCCCTGGGATTCTCTAAGCAAGAACACTGGAGTGAGTTGCCATTTCCTTCTCCAATGCATGAAAGTGAAAAATGAAAGTGAAGTCACTCAGTTGTGTCCGACTCTTAGCGACCCCATGGACTGCAGCCTTCCAGGCTCCTCTGCCCATGGCATTAGCTCCATTCAATAATCAGGGCTACTGGGGAATGGGATGTTTATTTCCACAGCTTATTCAAGCTCAGGCAGATCAGACTCTGAGATCAGGGCTGTGTATGTGTGGTTAGTCATCAGTCGTGTCTGACTCTTACGACCCCATGGACTGTCACCCACCAGGCTCCTCTTTCTCCTCTTTCTGAGATTCTCCAGGCAAGGATACTGAAGTGGGTAACCATTCCCTTCTCCAGTGGTGCCTTCTGGCAAAAAGATGTAGGTACCAGCCAGCACTTTGCAGTATGGAGGCAGGATGCACAGAAATGTCAGGGATGAGGGGCTGCAGGTGGGGCACAGATAGGACCTGCTGCATTTGGTACATGAGATGGACCTCACATACCTGCCCAGCATATTCACAGATGAGCCATTCTGTGAAGAAGGAGGGTTCACTTAGAAGCTTCCAAATCTAAGAACTTATCTTTATAAATGTATTCCTAAACAGATCAGTACATGGATGACGTGTTTGGGGAGCCCCTTTATCTCAGTTGTAACCCCAAATAAAGAAAAGCTGAGGAAGGAGAAAAGCACAAAGCTTTCAGGCCAAAGTGTAACTTTAGGTAGAATAAGGACCCCAACATCCCCAATTATGTCTGCATCCTAATCCTCAGAATCTGCAAATGTTCCATTTTAAGGTAAAAGGGACTTTACAGGTGTGGTCAGATTAAGGATCTTGAAATGGGGAAATTATCCTGTAGTACCCAAGTGGGCTCAATAGAGTCACACTTGTTTTTAGGGTTAGCTTTTTATTTTTTCAATATTTATTTCTTTATTTGGCTACATCAGGTGTTAGTTGTGGCACACAGGATCTTTAGCTGTGGCATGAGAGTTCTTTAACAGGCTTTCCAGGTGGCTCTAGTGGTAAAGAACTTGCCTGCCAATGAAGGAGACATAAGAGACGTGCATCGATCCCTGCATTGCAAAGATCCCCTGGAGGTGGAAATGGCAACCCACTCCAGTATTCTTGCCTGCGAAATCCCTTGGACAGAGAAGCCTGGTAGGCTACAGGCCATGGCATCCCAAAGAGGTGGACACAACTGGAGTGACTTAGCACACATACATGAGGGTTCTTTAGTTGCAAATTTGAGATCTTTAGTTGCAGCCTGTGGACTCTTAGTTGCAGTACATGGGATCTAATTCCCCAACCAAGAATCTAACCCCAGGGCCCCTGCACTGGGAACACAGAGTCTTAGCCACTGGACCACCAAGGAAGTCCCAATTTCACAATTTTTATAAGAGGGACAAAGGAAAATTAGAACCAGAGAAGGAGATTGTGAACACAGAAGCAGAGATCAGAGTGATGTACTTTGAAGATGGAGCGAGGGGCCATGAGTCAAGGAGTATGAACACCACTAGAAGGAGAAAAAGGCAACAACACAATCCTTCCTCAGAGGTTCCAGAAGGAACCGGTCCTGCCAATATCTTGACTTTAGTCCATTAAAACTGACTGCAGACTGCTGACCTCCGCAGCTGTAACAGGGTAAATGCACTTTGTTTTCAGCCACTAAATTTGTGGTAGTTTATGGCAGTGGTGCCATGTACTCAGTCATGTCTGACTCTTTGCAACCTCGTGGATGGTAGCCTGCCAGGATCCTCTGTCCATGGGATTTCCCAGTCAAGAATACTAGAGAGGGTTGCCATTCCCTGGAAAAGAGAATCTTCCCAACCCAGGAATCAAACTCAAGTCTCTAGCGTCTCCTGCACTGGCAGGCAGATTCTTTATCATGGCATCACTTGTGGCTGTAGTAATAGGAAACTAATACAGGGACCATTGGAGAATACTTTCCCAGAACGGGTTTGAAAAATAATTGCCATCCTTTCTTTTCCAGAATACATTGCAATATGTGAAAGAGCCCTTTTTTTTAAAATTTATATTGAAGTTTCTTTGCAGAGTTGTCTTAGTTTCTAGTGTACAGCAAAATGAGTCAGCCACACTTCTACACATTTCTGCTCTCTTCTGGACGTCCTTCACATTCAGCACCCCACACTGCACTAAGTAGAGTTCCCTGTGCTATACAGTGTGTTTTTATTATCTATTTTATACAAACTATCAATAGCGTATATATGTCAATCCCGATCTCCTAATACCTCCCAACCACCCCTTTCACCTGGTTATCCATATATATATTCCCTAAGTCTGTGCCTCTATTTCTGCTTTTCAAATAGGATTACCTATACCATTTTTCTAAATTCCACATTTATGACTTAATATATGGTATTTGTTTTTTCTGACTTATTTTACTCTGTATGACACTCTAGGTCCATCCACATTTCTACAAATGACCCAATTTTGTTCCTTGTTATGGAGGAGCTCACCCTTATGACAGAAAGTGAAGAAGAACTAAAGAGCCTCTTGATGAAAGTGAAAGAGAAGAATGAAAAAGCTGGCTTAAAACTCAACATTCAAAAACAAAGATCATGGCATCTGGCCCCATCACTTCATGGCAAATAGGTGGAGAAATAATGGAAACAGTGGCAGACTTTATTTTCTTGAGCTCAAAAATCACTGCAAATGGTGACTTCAGCCATGAAATTAAAAGATGCTTGCTCCTTGTAAGAAAAGCTATGACAAACCTAGAGTGCATAATAAAAAGCAGAGACATCACTTTGCCGACAAAAGTCTGTCTAGTCAAAGCTATGTTTTCTCCAGTAGTCATGTATGGATGTGAGAGTTGGACTGTGAAGAAAGCTGAGCACGGAAGAACTGATGCTTTTGAACTGTGGTGTTAGAGAAGACTCTTGAGAGTCCCTCAGACTGCAAGGAGATCAAACCAGTCAATCCTAAAGGAAATGAGTCCTGAATATTCATTGGAAGGACTGATGCTGAAGCTGAAGCTCCGATACTTTGGCCACCCTTTGCAAAGAGCCAACTCATTGGAAAAGACCCTGATGCTGGGAAAGACTGAAGGCAGGAGGAGAAGGGGACAAGAGAGGATGAGTATATATATACTGAACTGAGTGTATATACATATATATTATATATATATAATGAAATATTCAGTTCAGTCACTCAATTGTGTCCAAGTCTTTGTGACCCCATGGACTGCAGCAAGCCACGTTTCCCTGTCCATCACCAACTCTCAGACTTACTCAAACTTACTCAACTTACTCAAACTGATATCCATTGAGTCAGTGATGCCATCCAACCATATACTACATTTTCTTTATCCATTCCTCTGATGGACATTTATGTTGCTTCATGTACTGGCTATTGTAAATAGTGCTTCTGTGAACACTGGGTTGCACGTATCTTTTTGAATTATGGTTTTCTTGGGGTATATGCTCAATGTCATTAGCTATTAGAGAAACACAAATCATAACTGAAATGAGTTATCACCTCACACTAGTCAGAATGGCCATCATCAAAAAAATCTGTAAACAATAAATGCCAGGGAGGGTGTGGGGAAAAGGGAACCCTATGTGCTTCCCTGGCAGTTCAGTGGTAAAGAATCTGCCTGCCGATGCTAGAGACGTGGGTTCAATCCTTGGGTCAGGAAGCTCACCTGGAGAAGGAAATGGCAACCCATTTCAGTATTCTTGCCTGCAAAATCCCATGGACAGAGGAGCTTGGCGGGCACTGTAGTACCTGGGGTCACAAAGAGTCAGACACAATTTAATGACCAAACAACATCATGTACTATTGGTGGGAGTGGAAATTGATACAGCTACTATGGAAAACTACTGAGGTTCCTTTAAAAACTAAAAATAGAACTACTGTATGATTCAGTAATCCCCCTCCTGAAAGGATCTTAAAAATTACATATAAAGAAAATAAAATTTTTATACCTGAGTGTACTTAATCTATTTTTTAATCTCCTAAAATACCATACTCCTACTTTCTTTGTATGATTCCTTTTTAAAATAAATATGATTTGAAAGTATTTGTGTGTGTGGTTTTTAAAAAATTTTATAAATTGAAGGTTGAAATTTACCTTTTAGGCTTTGGATTTACAAATCATGTCATGCCAAGTAAATATTCTTCCTGTAATGTTGATGTATGAAAAAACAATGGATGAATTCCATGAAAATAACATGCTTACAACTCTAAAAATAGTGTAAAATTCAGTAAATTAAACAGAAATATTCCTACTACATATCATCAAATATCTGAGCAAATTCAATGTGAGTTGAAGGAAGAGGGCTGCCAGGCATAAAGGGGAGAGTGTGAGGTTCCTAAAGATGGGAATGGGACACAGGGTGAATAAGGTCTTAGAAAAATATAAGAAGAGAAAAAGGAAGGGGGTTTACAGACATAAAGGAAATAAAGTGTTCCAGGGACATCTGGTAAAAGGCCCATGTAACTTATCTCTGACTCCAGCCCATTCCCCACCTTGTCACCAGGTAACATATAGTAAAGTTTACTCCTGTCATTGCCCTGCTTAAAATGCTCTATTAAAAAGTGTTAGGTTAAAATAAAACAGAAGAGCCACACTCCATAATCTCAATAGCCTGCAAAGCCCTGGAGGATTGAAAGCCTTATCACCAGCATCCCAATCAGGCAAGACTCTGCATTGTTGCTAAGACATCCCATTGTCTCTCATGCCTCAGGGCCTTTGTGAATACTGTTCCCTTGTCCTGTTTGTCCTCATCAATTATCATTTCAATCCATCCTAAATACCATCTCAGTGAAGTTTCTACTAGAAGAGTTAATCCGTCTTGGGTGCCAAGCATCCATCCATTGCATTCTTGCCAGGAATACCAAGAACACAAAAACTCTGACTGCCCTTTACCCTGGTTAGTTCTCAGCTTTGTGCTTACAGAGAGCCGTTTTGAGGGCTGATGCAGCATCTTGCTTGCTGCTCACTATAAAAATGGTAAATTCCTTAAGCTCACGGTTCCTCTCCTATAACACAACACTTGGCATGTGCAAGCATCCATCTAGCCCCACCTGCATGCCCCATGGGATTGGGGAGGCAAGGGGTTCTGATGTCAATATCGTGCTAGTGCTGGTCACTGTGCTGTGACTAATAGTCATTTGTCTCTGTCCTAGAAATCGTGTATCTTCTCCCAGTATCCATGAAACATTACCAGTCTAGCCTGTTAACTTCCAAGTAGGGTTGTTGTTTAGTCACTATGTCATGTCCAACTCTTTTGCAATCCCATGGACTGTAGCCCACCAGGCTCCTCTGTCCATGAGATTCCTGGACAAGAATACTGGAGTGGGTTGCCATTTCCTTTCCCAGGGGATCTTCCAGACCCTGGGATCAAACCCAAGTTTCCTGCATTAGCAGGCGGATTCTTTACTACTGAGCCACTAGGGAAGCCCCTCTAAGTAGGGCAAAATCCCATATTCTTCACAGACGTTGATAGTTTCCCTTCTCTCCAGATAAGGTCTGTGGCCTCTTCTATCTGTGATCCCACAATATTTGCACAAATAAAATATTATTACAGGAGGGCATGGTTTACGGCACATGGGAAATGTTAAAATAAAATGTATCAAATAAATATTTTCAGTGTAGTAAAGGTCTGTGCTCTGAGAACTGCTTCACTGTCGCCTAAAACTGGACCTATTTAAATAGAATAGACAAAGGGAGACTGTTCTTTCATTGTCTAAGGCGAAAGTGAAAGTCGCTGAATCGTGTCTGACTCTTTGTGATCCCCATGGACTATGCAGACTGTGGAATTCTCCAGGCCAGGATACTGGAGTGGGTAGACATTCCCTTCTCCAGGGAATCTTCCCAACCAAGGGATCAAACCCAGGTCTTCCACATTGCAGGTGGATTCTTTACCAGCTGAGCCACAAGGCAAGTGTTCCTGAAATGACTGGTGCTCTGAAGATCTTGGAGAATCAAAGAGTGACAGTATTAGGCTCTTTCAATCTTGCTTCAGGTTCCCCCAGTGGCTCAGATGATAAAGAATCTGCCTGCAAAGCAGGAGATGCAGTTTGATCCCTGCATTGGGAAGATCTCCTGGAGAAGGAAATGGCAATCCACTCCAGTATTCTTTCCTGGGAAATTTCATGGACAGAGGAGCTGTCTGGCAGCGGTCCATGGGCTTGCAAAGAGTGGGACATGACTAAGTAACCAACACAAACATACAATCTTGCTCAAGTCAATTACATTTGGCCAGCATGATCCTGTTAACAATTCCGAGGCTTAAAAAAATCCGTTTGAAAGCATAGTTTTTCTAGTCCGTAGTATATGTTTTCTGTCCTTAAGAATTGAAGGTTGAGTCTACATTTCAACATTTTGAATGATTTTTTTTTTCTTCTGAATGTTGTAAGCTGGGGGGAATAAAAACTCTCATTAATTATTGAATTTTTTCCCAGTGATTCTATCATGTTTTTGCAGCCAGAAGGCATGGCAGTATATTAATAAGCTGAAAAAAATAAATGCATTAATAGACTCTTACTTGGTTATGAGATCATGAAGAGAAACTGAAAAAAAATGCCAAGTAACAAACAGAAGCAGCTGTTAGAAAGCCCCGGTAGTGGGGATATCATGAAATAATAAGCATCTCTAGCCAAAGGCAACAGGTTGGTGTGCCAGGTGGAAGCCAGAGTCACCTCACTAATGGATAGTACAAGAAACACTTCCTCCTGCCCAAGAGGTGGGAAAGTAGGAATAATGTACTCTATTCACTTCAAAACTAGTTGAACGCTTGTATTTAAATTAACTAAAGTCAAAGACTCTCATGTTTGAAATCAGATTTATGTTGATGAAATATGCAACTGATTTTTAAGATAGCATATGCACAAGGCTAGGGGCTTTCCTGGTGGCTCAGATGGTGAAGAGTCTGCCTGCAATGCAGGAGACTTGGGTTTGATCCCTGGGTTGGGAAGATCCCCTGGAGAAGGAAATGGCAACCCACTCCAGTATTCTTGCCTGGATAATTCCAGGGACAGATGAGCCTGGCAGGCTATAGTCCATGGGGTCACAAAGAGTCAGACAGATTCCATCCCTCAGTCCCTGATGGTATGGTGACCCATGAGGTCACCCCAAAGTTACAGCGCTATATGTCTGTGTTCCAAGCAGCACCGTTCACCTCACACCCTGGCTCCAGAGCTCGATTTAGGTGGAGAGTTGAATAAGATAAGGATGTTTAGCCAAAACATTCCAAAATTTGGAGTGGCTTGAGAGAACATTGCACATTTTATTCAATCTTAATCTGCCTTCCTTATTTTTTCCAACATTTGAAAGAAGGAAACAGGAACCATGAAAATACCATTAATCAAAGCAACATGAAAAGAGAGGGAGGATGAGTCTTCTAATAATTGGAGGAAAGGATATCTTCATAATTTTGGCACCTATGCTGTACTCCCCTTACTAAGGCTCAAACCAGAATCTGCATCTTGGGGCTCTGGGAGGTGGGTAGATATCCCATGAGCTTTATTCAGGATTTCAGTGCTGCCTCCACTACTGACACAGTTCAGTTCAGTTCAGTTCAGTCACTCAGTCGTGTCTGACTCTTAGAGACCCCATGAATTGCAGCACATCAGGCTGCCCTATCCATCACCAACTCCCAGAGCTTGCTCAAACTCATGTCCATCAAGTCGGTGATGTCATCTATCCATCTCACCCTCTGTCTACCCTTCTCCTCCTGCCTTCAATTTTTCCCAGCATCAGAATCTTTTCCAATGAGTCAGTTCTTCGAATCAGGTGGTCAAAGTATTGGAGCTTCAGCTTCAGCAGTAGTCCTTCCAGTGAATATTCAGAACTGATTTCCTTTAGGATGGACTGGTTGAATCTCCTTGCAGTCCAAGAGACTCTCAAGAGTCTGCTCCAACACCACAATTCAAAAACATCAGTTCTTCGGAGCTCAGCTTGCTTTATGCTCCAGCTCTCACATCCATACAGGACTACTGGAAAAACCATAGCTTTGACTAGACAGACCTTTGTTGGCAAAGTAATGTCTCTGCTTTTTAATATTCTGTCTAGGTTTATCATAGCATTTCTTCCAAGGAACAAGTGAAGAAAGAAGCAAAGAAGAAGAAAAGGCAAAGGTGAAAAGGAAAGACGTACTCACCTGAATGCAGAATTCCAAAGAATAGCAAGGAGATATGAGAGCCTTCCTCAGTGAACAATGCAAAAAAATAGAGGAAAATAGTAGAATGGGAAAGACTAGAGATCTCTACAAGAAAATTAGAGATACCAAGGGAACATTTCATGCAAAGACAAGCACAATAAATGACAGAAGCAGTATGGACCTAACAGAAGCAGAAGATATTTAAGAAAAGGTGGCAAGAACACACAGAACTACTGACACAGAGGAGTGGGAAATGAAATGACCTAGGCATGTTCTCTATTTTGGCCATTGTCAATGGCACACACTTATCCTTTTTTCATTCATTTGTTTATTTATTTATTTATTTAGGGCTATGCTGGGTCTTCACTGCTGCTCTCAGGCTTTCTCTAGTTGTGGTGAGTGGGGGCTACTCTTCCTTGTGGTGTGTGGGCTTCTTATTGCAATGGCCTCTCTTGTTGTGGCACACAGGCTCTAGGCTCAAGGGCTTCAGTAGTTGCAGCTCATGAGCTCTAGAGCACAGGCCCAGGAGTTGTAGTGCATGGGCTTAGTTGCTCTGCGGTATGTGGAATCTTCCTGGACCAGGGATCGAACCCATGTTCTCTGAATTGGCAGGCAGATTCTCATCCACTGCACCACCAGGGAAGTCCCACCTCCCCTTTTTACCACAAAGCTGGAACAGCAAGGTACCTTCTCCTTCAAAGCTTCATGTGCCAACTGTAACTCTCACTCCACCAATAACCTTCATGATAGCTCAGGGGCCAGGAAAAATGAAATTGTGTTAAACCATTAGCCTTGAATAATTAGATCGTTCATTTAGAGAACTCTAGATTCAGTGGTGGATGAGAAATGGGAAAGGCTGTTGAAAACAAAAACAGTTCAGGAAAAAAGAAAAACTCACCAGTCTCAATACTTCCCTCCCCTGATCATCTTCCCTGTTCTACAAGGCAGGGTCCTTTACCTCCACTCCAAATTCCTATCACCTTGTGGAATCCCATTGACAGCTCCAACAGGGAAGATGGCTGTGATCCCAGACTGTCAAGGATGTATGTTTTGACATGTTCTGTGCTGCAATCTGATCTAGTGGCGTGAAGACCAATGACATCATCCCCAGCACCATCTTGTGTGCTTGGGTAATAAGATGAGGACCACTGACAAAGACATCACAGGTACCCCAAGGAAATTTCTGGTCTATGCATCCTAATAAGAGTCTCTCTTACCGGTCATTCAGGGTGGTGCTTATATCCACTAGTTGTGGGTTTGGGTTATTCTGAGTTAACCCAGATAAAGCTTTCTGGGGGTTTTGCTTCTATCCTTTCAAATTGGGAAAATAACTAACAAGGGAAAGCTGTTTTTAACTTCTTCATTTGTAGTAAGAAAAGTAATATAACAGGACTCAAAAATGAGGGTCACCTAGTTTCCGCTCTGCTCCCGGGTTCTCTACAGCAGTATCTGCACAAGCCCCACCCCAGGGTGGAAAGGTAGGGGTCACAGAAACAGCCTTACATACATGTTTCTCAGAAGTCGACTTACTAGAATTCCTAATCATCGGAAAAGACTCTGATGCTGGGAGGGATTGGGGGCAGGAGGAGAAGGGGATGACAGAGGATGAGATGGCTGGATGGCTTCACTGACTCGATGGACAAGAGTTTGGGTGAACTCCGGGAGTTGGTGATGGACAGAGAGGCCTGGCGTGCCGCAATTCATGGGGTCGCAAAGAGTCGGACACGACTGAGCAACTGAACTAAATCTTAGCTAATTTATGTGTGCTGTGCTCAATCGTGTCCATCTCTTTGCAACTCTATGGCCTGTAGCCTGCCAGACTCCTCTGTCCATGGGATTCTCCAGGCAAGAAGACTGGAGTGGACTGCCATTTCCTCATCCAGGGAATCTTTCTGACCCAGGGGTCGAACCCTTGTCTCTTGCATCTCCTACGTGGGCAGGCAGATTCTTTGCCATGGCACCACCTGTGAAGCCCCTTGACCAATTCATAAGTACCATTTAAAACTCAATTACCCTGAGCCACATTTCTCACGTAATTCTAAATAGCTGTTATCCCTGATCATCGTATTTATGTTAATAGCACCAATATTCTTTTGTTTACCCAGCCATAAAGTTATCAGATTATCTCTGACTCCTTCATGAGGCCCCTTCCCCACCCAATCAATTGTCAAATCCCTGTTGGTGGTAGTTGAGTCTTTCAGTCATGTTCAGGTCTTTGTGACCCCACAGACTATAGCCTGCCAGGCTCCTCTGTCCATGGAATTTCCCAGGCAAGAATACTGAAGTGGGTTGCCATTTCCTCCTCCAGGGGATCTTCCCAACCCAGGGTTCGAACCCATGTCTCCTGCATTGCATGCAGAATCTTTACCACTGACCCACAGGCAAAATCCCATCAAGTCCCCTGATTCCTTAATAAAATAATCTTCCCTTCTACTAATACCCTAGTTCTGATCCTCCCTGGCTTTAAATGGTCTCCCAGCTCCAGGCCCTCCCTACCTCCATTTGGCAAATGGCAGTTTGATTAATCTGCCTGTTTCATCATTTTGGTTTTAGGACCCACGTATTTAAAAGTTCTTCAGGACTTTTTTTTTTTTTTAAGATTTACTTATTTATTTTTTACAGCTATGAAGATTGCTGCATGCAGGCTTTCTCTAGTTGCAGCAAGAGGGGACTAGTTGCAGTGGGAGGGCTTCTCATTGTGCTGGTTTCTCTTGTTATTGGAGCACAGGCGCTAGGGCACTCAGGCTCAGTAGTTGCCTCACAGGCTTAGTTGCTCCTCTGCATGTGGATTCTTCCCTGACAGGGATTGAACCAATGTCTCTTACACTGCAAAGCAGATTCTTAACCACTGGACCACCAGGAAAGCCCCGGGACTTTCTATTTTCTGCAGCAAGGTTTTTCAGCTGGTAACACACAGCACTTTGTCCCTGTTCATTGCATGCTTTGCAAACATCCTGCCACCTTTTGACCAATAAGGTAAATGTAGGTTTCCCCAGCATTCAAACTTTTAACAGCAGTTTCTGTCAAACAGAATGCTGATCTGAGCAACTTGGAGGCGGTGTTACCACTTGAGTGGGAGGAAAGAGGCTTGAAGTAACATCAAGAATGTGCCAAGGAAATGATCTTGGGATTACTGGAACTTGTGACATCAGCAGGTGTTTAAGATGCACCATCTGAGAGTAAATAGCTCCATTCCCAAAGAAACACGCTGAAGGCCAACCAAGTAAGCAGTGCGGTATCTATGGATGCTTTCAAAAACAGTTAGACCTTCATTGCACCACACCATGGCTTGTGCTATAAGTGCTGCTGGCTCGTTTACTGTTTCTAGACTTTTAATCTTTTCCACTGTTGCAGCACCAGCCCAAAAGACAGACTCACTAGCCAATAAGACTTAAGTCCAAATTTTTTACCACAATCTACAAGGTGCTTCTCACTTTGACCCCAACCTTCCTTTCCTGCCTCAGCTCCCAACACTTTCCCCTTGAGTCACATGGGACCACATGTTGCTCTTTGACTAAACCAGCCATGGTCTTTGGGACTTTGTATGCAGGAGAAATGCTATGTTCTTATTTTTTCTATACTCATTCATCAAGACCCAGTTACAATGGCATCTCCTCTCTGGTGTTTTCTTTGACTCTCCCCATGAGGGGTGATGGCTCCCAAATCCTTCACATGGATTTTCATGACAACATGTAAATTAATACCTTCACTTTTTGTAATCAGTTCAGTTCAGTCACTCGGTCATGTCCGACTCTTTGCGACCCCATGGACTGCAGCACACCAGGTTTCCCTGTCCATCACCAACTCCCAGAGCTTGCTCAAACTCATGTCCATCAAGTCAGTGATGCCATCCAACCATCTCATCCTCTGTTGTCCCCTTCTTCTCCTGCCTTCAATCTTTCCCAGCATCAGGGTCTTGACTCAGTTCTTCGAATCAGGTGGCCAAATTATTGGAGCTTCAGCTTCAGCAGCAGTCCTTCCCATGAATATTCAGGATTCATATCTTTTAGGATTGACTGGTTTGATGTCCTTGCAGTCCAAGGGACTCTCAAGAGCTTTCTCCAACACCACAGTTCAAAAGCATCAGTTCTTCAGCGCTCAGCTTTCTCTATGGTCCAACTCTCACATCCATACATGACTACTGGAAAAACCATAGCTTTGACTAGACGGACCTTTGTTGGCAAATTGCTGTCTCTGCTTTTTATTATACTATCTAGGTTGGTCATAACTTTTCTTCCAAGGAGCAAGCGTCTTTTAATTTTGTGACTGCAGTCACCATCTGCAGTGATTTTGGAGTCCAAGAAAATAAAGTATGTCACTGTTCCTGTTGTTTCCTCATCTATTTGTCATGAAGTGATAGGACCAGATGCCATGATCTTTGTTTTTGAATGTTGAGTTTTAAACCAGCTTTTTCACTCTCCTCTTTCACTTTCATCAAGAGGCTCTTTAGTTCCTCTTCACTTTCTGCCATAAGGGTGGTGTCATCTGCATATCTGAGGTTATTGATATTTCTCCTGGCAATCTTGGATTCCAGCTTGTGCTTCATCCACGTTGGCATTTCTCATGATGTACTCTGCATCAGTTAAATAAGTAAGGTAACAGTATACAGCCTTGACATACTCCTTTCATCAACAGGTAATCAGTGCACTCTGCTATCTCCAAGGCATCAGAGGTTGTGTGTCTGAGATACTGAGAGGTTTGCTTCATTCATATTTGAGCTCTCAATTCTTGAGATATTACAAGCCCTCAATAAATGTTTGTAGGACTGTTTTTCCTGAGATTTCATAGGCCATCTATGACCCGTTGCTAACTGCTCTTTTGAAAATCACTTCCCACCACTCTGCTTACATGTGCTTTATACTCAAACCCAGTCAGACCTCTTGCTATTCCTGAAACATGACTTCTCCATTCCCACTTCTACAAATGTGCTCATGTAACTCAAAGGATTCTTATATTGGGGACATCCATCCTCTCTCCCTGAAAGCCTTCCACAATATTCTGCCTATCCCAAACAACCTCACTCAAATCCAAGTTCTCCCAAGATGCCATCCCACATGCTCAAACGGAGCATTTTCTCTGGCCGTCTCCATGTTTTGATTACATGGTTTTCAGGACACTTAAAACAACCTTCTCTGGATCATAGTCACTTGAATATCTTTTTACCTTCCTTACTAGGTTACAATCTCATTGAAGTAGGAAAAATGCCTTATTAGTTTTTGTTTTCTCAATGATACAAATAAACTTACTTGTAAAACCAAAACAGACTCACAAATTTGCAGAACAAACTTACAGTTACCAGGGAGGAAGTGTGGGGGAAAATGATAGACTGGAAGTTTAGGATGGACAGATACACACTGCTATATTTAAAATAGATAGCCAACAAGGAAGTCTGCTCAGTATTCTGTAATAACCTAAATGGGAAAAGAATTTGAAAAAGAATACACATATGTATATGTATGACTGAATCACTTTGCTGTACAACTGAAACAAATACAACATTGTTAATCAACTATGCTCCAATATAAAATAAAATTATTTTAAATTTTGTTTTCACATTAGCACCTATGCAACATTTTGCCAACAGAAGGTAGTTTTTCAAATGCATGAATGAATGAAGTGATCATTTGTGCAATGCCTCATACGATACACTGTATTCTATTTACATCTGCCATCATACAATTAAGCTGTGGTTTATGTAATAGGAGTCACTGCAACATTTCCTGGGCACATTATGCAATTGTTATCATGGGAAGCAAATTCTTATATCATGTTTTCAACACTATTGCAGGCCTGTTTCCTTAATAAGATAAATTTTTTAAACACTACACAGGATGAAGATGTTAACAAACCTTATCATTTCACAATATGTATGTGCATCAACTCACCATGCTATACACCTTAAACTTTCACGTTAGATGTCTATAGTACCTCAATAAAGCTGAAAAAACCTACACAGGTATTCTCTTCTTACTCCGGAATGTGAAAAATCATAATTTATAACACAGGTTAGAGGACTGACAAGTCCTAATACAAGTGAATTCCTTCTTTTCCACCTGCAGGGAAAGTTGATTTCTCTCTTTACTTCAGTTCACATATCTATTATAGCAATAATTTCTATTGTTTTGTAATTATACGTATCTACCTTATGTCATCTGCTAAATTTTGAGCTTCTCAAGCCCAAGAATCACGTTTTATCTATCTAGACCTATTGGTCAATCTATAATAATCAATTTGCATATATAAATATATGTATATATTTTATTTACTTTATATACTTATGTATAAACATATTTATATACTTAATATTTATATAAATTTATAAATAATATAAATTTACATAACTAATTTGACTGGCAATACTTTCCATTTGACAAATATCAACATTACTAAAATAATGAATGGACATTTTAAACAGTCAGCACTTTTTATCACTAGCAATTTGTTTTTAGAACTACTAAACGAGAGAAAAAAAATAAAATAAAGCAAGGCTATTAAGACCCATTGCCCCTAAATAGTAATTGAAAATGAATACAAAACTCCTATGAAGTAATTTTTTTAAAAGCCAAAACTCAATCATGATTCAATTTTTTAAATTTATTTTTTAATTGGAGGGTAATTGCTTTACAATATTGTATTGGTTTCTGCCATACATCAACACGAATAAGCCATAGGTATACATACGTGTCCCCTCTCTGTTTAATCTCCCTCCCACCTCCCACCCTATCCAACCCTTCTTGGTTATTACAGAGCTTCAGTTTGAGTTCCCTGAGTCATACAGCAAATTCCCATTGGCTATCTATTTTACATATGGTAGAGTATATGTTTCCATGCTATTTATCATGATTCAAATTTGACAGGACTTTGTAGTTTAATAGTATTGGTCCATAATTTGATATTATTTAGCCACTGGGGTAATAACGATCCTCCACTGCAGTTTAGAGCAATGCTTCCCAATCTTGGTTAATGAAAAGACCCCTTTTTAAACATCAGAATCCTCCAGACTCATACACTTGCCCTAATTTGTGCTTGTTGCTGTTCAGTCACTCAGTCATGTCCTACTCTTTGTGACCCCATGGACTGTAGCACGCCAGGTTTCTTTGTCCTTCACCATCTCAGGAGCTTGCTCAAACTCATGTTCATTGAGTCAGTGATGCCATCCAACCATTTCATCCTCTGTCATCCCCTTCTCCTGCCTTCAATCTTTCCCAGCATCAAGGTCTTTTCTAGTGAGTCGGCTCTTCCCATCAGGTGGCCAAAGTATTTGAGTTTCAGCTTCAGGATCAGTCCCTCCAATGAACACCCAGGACTGATCTCCTTTAGGATGGACTGGTTGGATCTCCTTGCAGTCCAAGGGACTCTCAAGAGTCTTCTCCAACACCACAGTTCAAAAGCATCGATTCTTCAGAGCTCAGCCTTCTTTATGGTCCAACTCTCACATCCATACAGGGCTACTGGAAAAACCATAGCTTTGATTATATGGACCTTTGTTGGCAAAGTAATGTCTGCTTTTTAATACACTATCCAGGTTTGTCATAGCATTTCTTCCAAGGAGCAAGCATCTTTTAATTTCATGGCTGCAGTCACCATCTGCAGTGATTTTGGAGTCCAAGAAAATAAAGGCTGTCAGTATTTCCATTGTTTCCCCATCTATTTGCCATGAAGTGATTTATTTTCTGAATGTTGAGTTTTAAGCCAGCTTTTTCACTCTCCTCTTTCACCTTCGTCAAGAGGCGCTTTAGTTCCTCTTCACTTTCTGCCATAAGACTAGTCTAGTGTCATCTGCATATCTGAGGTTATTAATATTTCTCCCGGAAATCTTGATTTCAGCTTGTGCTTCATTCAGCCCAGCATTTCACATGACGTACTCTGCGTATAAGTTAAATAAGCAGGGTGACAATATACAGCCTTGACGTAGTCCATTCCCAATTTTGAACCAGTCCGTTGTTCCATGTCCAGTTCTAACTGTTGCTTCTTGACATGCATATAGATTTCTCAGGAGGCAGGTCAGGTGATCTGGTATTCCCATCCCTTGAAGGATTTTAAACAGTTTGTTGTGATCCACACAGTCAAAGGTTTTAGCATAGTCAATGAAACAGAAATAGATGTCTTAACTGGACATTACATGAATTCAAAGTACATGTCCAAATCATTTCAGGTGGCCCTTTATTATTTTTTTTCCTAATGTTTACTTATTATGGCTGTGCTGGGTCTTTATTGCTTGTGGACTTTTCCTGTAGTTGCTGCAAGAGGGGCATATTCTCTAGTTGCGGTGCGCGAGCTTCTTATTGCCTGGCTTCTCTTGTTGCAGAGCACAGGCTCTGGGGCCTGTGGGCTTCAGTAGCTGCTGCTCCCGGGTTCATGAGCATAGGCTCAATGGTTGTGGCACACTGGCTTTGTCGCTCCAAGGCATGTGGGATGTTCCTGGGTCAGGGATCGAACTCATGTCGCCTGCATTGGCAGGTGGATTCTTTACCACTGAGCCACCAGGAAGCCCTGCCCTTTACCTTTGACTCATTTTGTATGGAATAGAAGTCATAAACAGGAAAAAAAAAAAAGAAAAGGAAAAAAAATAGTTTTCTCATCCCTTGTGGCAGCATGGTGAGAAGTGCAGAATCTAACAATGTTGGCAAACTTATGCCCTGTCCACACTTTTCTGATTTCAACAAGTACTTCTCTGAGAGAAGACCAGCCTGTTTAACTGTACACAAAGTAATAGCAGATCCTCTTTCTTCCGTCCTTCCCATGTGGCAAAGTTCAATGGAAATGGCTGACAACCCTCAACCTTTTTTTATTTAGGATGAACATTTTATTAATAAACACAGTGTAACTTTTAGAAAGGTGATACAGGATCAAAGAATGCATTGGTGATTTTGTTTCCACTATTATATATAAGATCTGTCATCTTATAGAAATCTCTTAACTCTGTTCGTTTCTGTTTTCCCTTCCTTGAAAATCTCTTGTGAGTTCCACCATCTGTTTTTATTTATTTTTTAATTGGAGTATAACTGCTTTACAATGTTGTGTCAGTTTCTCCTATAGGACAATGTGAATCAGCGAGAAGTATACATATATCCCTTCCCTCTGGAGCCTCCCTGGTCTTTAACTTACGTTGCGTGCTCAGTCACTTCACTAGAGTCTGACTCTTTGCAACTCCATGGACTGTAACCCACCAGGCTCCTCTGTCCAGGGAATTCTCCAGGCAAAAATACTCGAGTGGGTTGCCATGCCCTCCTCCAGGGGATCTTCCTGACCCAGGGATTGAACCCACAACTCCTACGTCTCCTGCGTTGCACGCAGATTCTTTACCCACTGAACCACCTGGGAAGCCCTAATTTATTTTATCCAGGACAAAATAAATATGTCCACTTCAGACAGGCTGGCCTCCTTCACACCAACAATTGTCTCTGAAATTCTACAGGTCATCCAGGTTCAATGAACAGGGAAAAAAAAGCTTCACGATCTGCAAATTCTCAGAATCATCCCTTCTTTCTCTTTCTGTTGGCAAACCACAAAGAAATTAGGAGTAGAGGCCAGGAGTCCCTGGTTCCAGACAAGTCCCAACTCCTCTGAAGGGAGAAACCCTACCTGCTGGAGCTGACAGGGCAGCGTATTGACAAACTAGAGTGTGACTACAGTAAAATGGTCTTGGTTATCTGGTAACACAGAAACAGGGTCTAGAGGTAATCTCTAAAATATTTTGATCACCAGCCCAGCCACTGGAATGGAAATTTAGTCTCCTATGCAGATCTTTGATGCACCATTCTGGCCATTGTTTTCTGTTTTTATTTTGCTTTAATATGACTTAGATCAAAGACCACCTCTCTATAAAGCTTTCTTGTCAAAATTCATTGTCCTCTCCACTTTATATCCATAAATGTACTTCTACTGAATATGTTTCATTATATTTCATGTTGTGACTAGTTGTTTAAAATGTTTCATATTGCAAGTCTCTTGAGAGCAGCCATTAATTTTAATCATATTTGTACCCCTTAAGTTCTGTGCTGGTGCTTAGAAATAGCAAGTATTCAATACATGTTTGTTGATTTGGAGTAAAAACCTGCTAAGTTGATATTTAGATTAATAACAACTATAAGAATAGTGAGTCTGTGTCACGTGATCTTTAAAACTATGTGGCAGGGCTTCCCTGGTGACTCAGCGGTAAAGAATCCTCCAGCCAATGCAGGAGACGTGGTTTCGATCCCTGATCTGGGAAAACCCCACATGCCTTGGAGCAACTAAGCCCCTGCGTCCCAACTATTGAGCCTGTGCCCTAGAACCCGGGAACCACACCTTTTGAGCCCTTGCACCACAACTACTGAAGGTGGAGCGCCTTAGAGCCCGTTCTCTGCAACAAGAGAAGCCACAGCAATGAGAAGCCTGTGCACAACTAAAAAGTAGCCCCCGCTCGCGACAGCTAGAGAAAGCCCTGGCAGCAACAAAGACCCAGCACAGGCAAAAAATTTTTAAAAACTACATGGCGGCTAAGAAGTTCAGGCTTTCATGATAATGAACATGGACATCTTTGGAAACATTTTATCCACGATATATGAGAAGCACTTTGGAAACCTTAGACCATTATAAAAATACTAGTGGTTTCTATTAGGCTCTGAGATGAACAAAATATATAGCATTTCTATAGCTAGGTAGTGTAGTGAGGCAATTTTGTTAAATGTGGTTATTTAAAATAAAATGTAGTGTAATAAACATCATGGCTATGATTAATTTGCATTTCACTGAAATCAGAATTCATCATTAGGATCATATGAGCTGAAATGTACCTTTACCAATAGCACATGGTTTTGCTAAAAAAAGAGAGAGAGAGAGAGAGAAGAACAAGAAAGCAAGCTGTTTTCAAAGAGTTTGACAGCCCACATGAAAAAATTACAATAAAGTAATAGTGGTATTGTAAACAACTGTTTTTCACAGAGACAAGTACCAAGGACCACTACTTGCCAACACCCGGGCCCAATGGAGGGGTGTCTCTATGGCTACTGCATTTGAAAATATTAAAGCTGCTTAGCTTCAAAAAATAGCATTTATTCATACTTTTCCTTTAGCACAGTTAGTAAGGTGACTAACACTGGCATAGTTTGTATATCTTCTACATGGTTTATTTTAAATTGTTATGGACATGGCACATCAGAGAACCTAGGAAGTCCAACAGTTACAGAAAAAATCATTTCAAAAAGATAGTAATGGACAATTAGGGGGAGCGGGGAACCTTCCATTTTTGTGAGCATACAAGGCAAAAACCTGATGACATTTGCAGCAATGCACTATTGTAAAGCTTAACAGAGGATCCCTCTGCAATTAGCAAAGGAAGATCATAAAGACCAAGATTGTAGAGAACTTAAACACACTGCTACCATTAGAAAATCATAAACCCTGGGGAAAAAAAAAGAAAATCATAAATTCTGACCCATTGGCATTTAGTCTGATGTGCTACTGTTATTGAACAGCTAATATTTGAGGGACTTCAAACTTCACCCAATGGTAAACACTTTGAACAGAATGAAGTAGAAGTCTAAAGTTATGCAGCATTTTCAGAAAAACAGGGGTAGAACTCATAAAAGGTCTCAGCAGTTCAGATATATTTCACTGAGTCTAGGTTTCCCATTCTTCAAATTATTTTAAGTGGAAAATAGAAATATTTTCTAATCTCAGTTCAAAAAATTAAGCAAGGCAAACCACTCAGAAGCACTCCCTAAAGTCAGCACTCAAGTGGGAAAGAATTTAATATTGGATCTGAGGAAGTATGTAACCAAAGTCAATGATACTTGCCGAGAAAAGACAAAATTCTATGAACTTTAATTTTAAGGAATAATATCTCATGTGATCATACATTCAGTTTTCCATTATAATTTTTATGAAATAATATTTGAAATACACTGCAAGTTATTCATGTTTTTCAAGGTATTAAGTAAGCTGTTAATATAAAATTCTCGGTAAATGAAAATGCCACATTACTGTATTTCAGTGTTTTCTCTGTCAGGCCATCTCCTAAATCTGATGTCTCATTAACTTATTTTTATATACCTCCTTTATTACTCACATGGAAAAACTAGAAAATATAGACAAGCAAAAAAGAAAAAAATTGTATATTGTTACCATCCAGAGATAAGCAATATAAACATTTTTATTTATGTCCTTTCAGACTAACTAAAGCTCAATACATTCATCATATTGTAAGTTGATTTTTCCCCAATTACTACAATATGAACATCTTTCCATATCAGCATATAGACATGCCATCGTTTTTTTCCTTTTTTTAAAATTGAAGTATAGTTGATTTACACTATTAGTTTCAGGTGTACAACATAGTAAATCAACATTTTAATAGATTATAATCTATTTAAATTTATTGTAAAATAATGGATATATCCTTGTTGCTTATTTTACTAATAATGGTATTAATAATTACAATTGTTGCTTATGTACTATTACTATGTACATAGTAGTTTGTATCTCTTAAGCACTGGTAACCACTAGTTTGTCCTCTATCTGTGGATCTGTTTCTGTTTTGTTATATTTGTTCATTTATTTTTTAGATTCCACATATGAGTGATAACATACAGCATTTGTCTTTCTCTATACATATAAGTGTATTTCACTAAGCATTAATACCTTCTAGGTCTGTCCATGTTTTTGCAAATGGCAAAATCTCATTCTTTTTTTACTGCTAAATAGTATTCCATTGTGTGTATGTATGTACATGTGTGTGTGTGTTTATATATACATATATATGTAGCATTTTCTTTACCCATTTATCCATTGATGTACACTTAGACTGCTTCCATATCTTGCCTATTGTAAATAATGCTGCTATGAACATTGGAGTCCATGTATCTTTCCAGATTAGTGCTTTCATTTTCTTTGGAAATATATCCAGGAGTGGAATTGCTGGATCATATGATATTTACATTTTCACTTTTCTGAGAAACCATCATACCATTGTTTTATTTAACCAATTCTGCATCAGTAGATGTTTAGGTTGTTTATTATAAAGAACTGTGATAAGCAATCTATCCTCTATCCTGTACCCAGAATGAATTTTTAAAACATAAATTAGGTAAGTTATTCCCCTACTGATCATTTCATTTTTCTCTTGGGAAAAAGACTAACTCCTCCCTTAGCCTATAAAACCCTACCTAAAATAGGACCCTGGCTCCTGGCCAAGAACCTCTTCCCCTTCCTCCTCTCACTTATTTACTCTGGCTTCACGTTTCTCTGTGGTCAGACACGTCAACAGTATGATTTCTGCATCAGGGCCTTTGAACACATTTTTAACCAGACACTCTGTAGCAAACTCCTCACCATCCAGGCTTCTGTGCCTTGTGGGGCCTTTGCTGACTACCCACCCAACCACCTCTTTTCAGTTATTTCACTTCATACTGCCTGATAATACCATATTTCTTTATTTTTCTGAATATTTTCTGTCACTCTCCCTAGTTTACATATAAGATGCTGTATGTACTCTTAGTGGAATATCAGACTTCCCTGGTGGCTCAGATGATAAAGAATCCACCTGAAAGGCAGGAGACCCAGATTCAATCCCTAGCTTGGGGAAATCCCCTGGAGAAGAAACTAGCAACCTACTCCAGTATTTTTGCCTGGGAAATCCCATAAACAGAGGAGCCTGAGCCCGGTGGGCTACAATCCACAGGGGCTGCAAACAGTCAGACACGACTGAATGACTAAGCACAGACACGCACAGACACACACACACACACACACACACGCCCCTCAACAAGTGTTTGAATTAATCAGTTAATTCAGGACAGAAACTCAACAAATGCTGTCGTTCTTCTTTTAATTGTCTCCTCAGAGGCAGCAACTGCAGAGAAAAACACATTAGTTTAGGAGTAAACCAGCCTTTTCTAATCCTGGGCAGATTAAACGTGTCAGGGAAACCTTGCCTCACTCGTCACCCTTCTCTCCTTTCTGCCACTGCCACACCCTTCCAGACAATACCCAGAAATTTCCCTCAGTGGTAACCACCGTAGTGGTTACTAGATTATTCACATCATTATTTGTTTAAAACATTTCTCCTCCAGGAGACCAGAACTCTGTAATAAGACTAGGTCGTATTCCCTGCTGAGTTCCCAGCTCCGGGAGTAATGCCTGGCATGAAATAAGTACACAGAAATTTCTTTTACTTGTTGAATGAAAGAAAGATTAGTCTTCTTTTGACTGCAAACGCTGGGGTTTAAAAATAAATTATAAAGCGTTAAAATTTTTATTTTCTTAAAGCTGCACCAGAACTCTTCTTAGGAAGGGAAACACCTTGGTAAGGAGGAGGAGGTGAACACCTGTGGTCTGTGGGAAGGTGCTGAGGCAACAGAAATGACTTACAGGTTCTGAATGACACAGCAAGAGGAATTTGTTTTGCCTCAGAGTAGCAGGAGGAGCTCAGGTGATGAGAATGTGAAACCAGGGCACCAGGTAAGATGGAGAGAGTGAGAGAGAGTAAAATTTCCCTTGGAATTCTCTACTTCCATCTCTCTCTTAGATCTTCAGTAAGGTCCACTTACTATGCAAACTGGGGCTTCCCACGTGGTGCTAGTGGTAAAGCACTATTCTGTACATTTGTGTAATCTTAGAACACTGCCTGATGCAGGAGACTCAGGAGATGGTTTCAATCCTTGGGTTGGGAAGTCCCCCTAGATGAGGAAATGGCAACCCACTCCAGTATTCTTGCCTGGGAAATCCCATAGACAGAGGATCCTGAGTCTCGTGGCTACAGTCTATGGGGTTGCAAAGAGTCGAACATGAGTGACCACACATGAACACACGGTGCAAATCACCTTGCGGGAGCTGTGTGGGTAAGAAAACTGGGAAAGAGCCTGAATGTGACATCTGAGTCATGCATTGCTGAACAGAACCAAACACACGAGACACCAGAACAATCCATAAACTGAGGAAATAAAAGTTTGGAGCCAGAGGACTTTAAGACAGTTAACTGCCTAGGTATTTAAGGAAACCAGCCACAAGCCTTGGAATTGGAGAACTGATTTCATTCCACATAGACCTCAAGGGACAGGGACACCCCTGGATTAAAACAACCAGGGACTCCTCTTTCTTGTTACCCCAGTTCTGGTTTAGGTTGCAGCTCATCCTTTCAGCAATGTGGAATTTGGGGTCTGAAAGATTGAGAAAAATGGGGAAAGAAAAAAAACGAATGAGAGACCCTTTTCTTCTATCAGATAAACTCAACCTCACTAAAATGTCCCTTCCTCCTTGTCTTAGAAGACAGAACATAGCAATTTCGTGATTGAAAGTCCTTTGGGGAAAGGTACTCTATAAATAAGCAACATATCCTTTGCAGTTATAATTGTCACTCAAAGTAAATGCCACATGGTTTCCTTGATTTTACTTGATTACTCAAACAGATTTTTGCCACTTGGAAATTTCTTTGGAGTATGAATTGCATTACTGTTTTCAGCTCCCTACCTAAGGAATCTGTAAGGACAGTCCTATGAAAATCTTTGATAATGACTCATGAGCGACCTGCCAGGAGAAAAATATCTGATATCAAGAGTACTATTCTGTACATTTGTGTAATCTTAAATCACTGCAGGAGGAAGGAAACAGTTGCCCAGTCAGACATAAATTGTTAGAATAAATATATAAGCTGGGTCTTTTCATTTTCACAGAGCTCAATAGGCTGAAACATGCTTTATACAAGGTTATGTTACAAGTGTGGACACATAAGGGTTTCATGGCTGCCAATGGCTGCTGTTTTCATTGGAACAACCCTGATTCTTCCCAGAAAGAGAGTTTGCAAACTTTCTTGCCAAAGTTTGGTCAACTCATAACTCAACACACACTAACATATTCACTCTACTTCCACTGGCCTCGGAATTTAGAACATGCAGGGCCAACTGGATGGACCACTTACATCCAAAGTAGCTTTATTGATTATAACTAAGGTGTTGTTGTTTCAGATTTTCTTTTTTTTTTCTTTTTGATGTG
Organism: Ovis canadensis; assembly: GCF_042477335.2. Classification (NCBI taxonomy): domain Eukaryota; kingdom Metazoa; phylum Chordata; class Mammalia; order Artiodactyla; family Bovidae; genus Ovis; species Ovis canadensis. Next base: position 54,528,831 of record NC_091253.1, on the reverse strand, counting down.
GACCATTTTAAAGTCTTTATTGAATTTGTTACAATATTTTTTCTTTTTTTTTAGTGTTTTGGTTTTTTGATTCCAAGGCATGTGGGATCTTAGCTCCCTCACCTGGGATCAAACCCACATCCCCTGCATTGTAAGCAAAGTTTTAACCACCGGACCACCAGGGAAGTCCCAACTAAGGTGTTTTAAGGCAGGAAATTTGTGGTAATATGTTATGGCAGTAGGAAACTAATACAATGGGTAATTCTGGTTATCTTTCCTGGGGGATTTCAAAAGAAAGGGGGTTTGATATTTCCCAAATTTTATATACAGACATACCTCAATTTATTGTGCTTCAGTTTATTATGCTTTGCAGATATGGCATTTTTTCATATATTGAAGGTTTATGGTAACCCTGCATTGTCCAAAAATAGTTTGCAATTTTTGGCAAGAAAGTATTTTTAAATTAAAGAATGTCCACTATGTTTTTTAGACAGAATTCTAATTTATATTAGAATAATGTAATTATTAAATTATATATTATAATGTAAATTTAACTTTTATATGCACTGGGAAACCAAAAAAAAAGGTATGACTTACTTTATTGCAATATTCGCTTTATTGTCTGGTCTAGAACTGAAACTGCAGTATCTCCGAGGTATACCCATGATGTATATACATTCAGTTCAGTTCAGTCGCTCAGTCGTGTCTGACTCTTTGCGACCCCATGAATTGCTGCATGCCAGGTCTCCCTGTCCATCACCAACTCCCAGAGTTCACTCAGACTCATGTCCATCGAGTTGGTGATGCCATCCAGCCATCTCATCCTCTGTCGTCCCCTTCTCCTCCTGCCCCCAGTCCCTCCCAGCATCAGAGTCTTTTCCAATGAGTCAACTCTTTGCATGAGGTGGCCAAAGTACTGGAGTTTCAGCTTCAGCATCATTCCCTCCAAAGAAACCTCAGGGCTGATCTCCTTCAGAATGGACTGGTTGGATCTCCTTGCAGTCCAAGAGACTCTCAAGAGTCTTCTCCAACACCACAGTTCAAAAGCATCAATTCTTCGGCGCTCAGCTTTCTTCACAGTCCAACTCTCACATCCATACATGACCACAGGAAAAACCATAGCCTTGACTAGACAGACCTTTATTGGCAAAGTAATGTCTCTGCTTTTCAATATTCTATCTAGGTTGGTCATAACTTTCCTTTTAAGGAGTAAGCATCTTTTAATTTCATGGCTGCAATCACCATCTGTAGTGATTTTGGAGCCCCACTGTTTCCACTATTTCCCCATCTATTTCCCATGAAGTGATGGGACCAGATGCCATGATCTTCGTTTTCTGAATGTTGAGCTTTAGGCCAAGTTTTTTACTCTCCTCTTTCACTTTTATCAAGAGGTTTTTTAGTTCCTCTTCACTTTCTGCCATAAGGGTGGTGTCATCTGCATATCAGAGGTTATTGACATTTCTCCTGGCAATCTTGATTCCAGCTTGTGCTTCTTCCAACCCAGCATTTCTCATGATGTATGCTGCATAAAAGTTAAATAAGCAGGGTGACAATATACAGCCTTGACGTACTCCTTTTCCTATTTGGAACCAGTCTGCTGTTCCATGTCCAGTTCTAACTGTTGCTTCCTGACCTGCATATTGGTTTCTCAAGAGGAAGGTCAGGTGGTCTGGTATGCCCATCTCTTTCAGAATTTTCCACAGTTTATTGTGATCCACACAGTCAAAGGCTTTGGCATAGTCAATAAAGCAGAAATAGATGTTTTTCTGGAATTCTCTTGCTTTTTCCATGATCCAGCGGATGTTGGCAATTTGATCTCTGGTTCCTCTGCCTTTTCTAAAACCAGCTTTTATATATTTATTTTTTACTTAGGTCCTTCTTTTTTAACTAGAGGATATTGCTTTATTATATTGTGTTGGTTTCTGTCATACATCAACAGGAATCAGCCACAGGTATACATATGTATGTACACATTACCTTCATAATCATAAAAATATCAGGTTTATTATTTTCTCCCAAAATACTAAAATGGTAATGAGAGCTGTGGTAGAAAGTTTTAAGCACTGAGGCTCAAACTGACAACACTCCAATCCTTAGAGTCTAGTGTCATTTCTTGAGAAAATCAACTTATGAAGATTCATGAAATGAAAAGTGGCAGAGTTTATTTTAATCAAGAGCTCATAAACAAATGAAACTCAATTTATTAGACATTTATCGAGGACCTGTTGTATATCAGGCATTATCTGGATCCATCAGGTGTATCTTTTTAACAGACTTCTTTAAAGGACAGAATATAACATTCTCTCTGCACAGGCCAGTGTGCAGCCACTTTCTGACATATTTCCAGTGCCTGAGCTTTGTGCCTGGTGGCTGTGGTGGTGCTTCCAGCAGTCAGAGCTGCTGGGGGAGGAGGTTGTCAGACATGGCCAGAGGTGGAGCCAATGGTCTTGGGACAGTGGAGGAGGTGATGGCACTGGGTGATGGCAGTGGAAGAGAGGGGATAGCAGAGATGATGGACTATTTCATAATTCCTTAATTAGGACACTGAAAAGGCACCTCCAAGATATCCTTATTTGTGGCAACATGTTGATTTCCTTATTTTTCTCTGGTAATTTCTGGCCAGGTCACGAGGACCAGAGGGAAGCTAATGACATGGCTGAAGGGAGAGGTCAAGTAACTAGCTTTTTCTTCATTGTCTCTCAGCCCCACAGCACGTTACACAAAGCTTTGTCTAATATAACTCTCCGTATCCTGTCTTCTCTCTCCAGGCACCCTTTGGTGAAAGGACACCATCAACCCCTCAAGCCTTCACACCTCAGTCCTCTGTCTCCAGGCTGTTCCTTCAGCTTAGAATATCCTTCTCCCTATTTAAAAATCATTTTATCCTTCGGAGCTGCTCAACTCCAATGCCAACAGCTTCTTGCAACAGTAAGTTAAACCGTGTGCCAAGGACTTTGATATCCAGTATATTATTGGATCCGTTCGATTTGCGCGTTGCTTTCTCACCTGACAGTGTGCTTATTCGAACCTGAGATCAGTCCGCTATTGCCTGTGGCTGCATAAAATCTCCCTTCAGTGGGTGTCTCTTACCTCTTTGCTCCCACAGCTCGAGGCGTAAGTATTATTATTGATTTTACACTGCTTCATAGTTAGCTACCATTTTACATATTTGCATTCTCCCTTTGGACTCCACTGGTGATACATGCATACAAAGAAAACACAAATATATTTACAGATCAGGGGTTTCTTCTCCAGTTTCTTCTCCTAATGATGAACTTTGACAGAGTCACAAGGTTTCAAAGAGGTTAGAATTTTCCCTCTGTGCTACCACTGCCAATTAATGTAGACAGTTCATTGATGTGTCACACACTGGAGTCAGGAAATGGTACTAAAATGATAGCTTGCTGCTACTATTTTGTGTAAAGCCTTGAGCTAGTAAGACCTGTTGCTTAATGAAGTGGAGAAATGAACCGTGGAGAAATGAATCTTGGAGAAATAGCTCTAGGATTTCCAGGTGGAGTCATAAATACCATCACTGGAGGAAGTATAGGGAATTCAGTCAGTTCAGTCGCTCAGTTGTGTCCGACTCCTTGCGACCCCATGAATCGCACCACACCAGGCTTCCCTGTCCATCAACAACTCATGTGGTTCACCCAAACCCATGTCCATCAAGTTGGTGATGCCATCCAACCATCTCATCCTCTGTTGACCGCTTCTCCTTCTGCCCACAATCCCTCCCAGCATCACGGTCTCTTCGCATGAGGTGGCCAAAGTATTGGAGTTTCAGCTTTAGCATCAGTCCTTCCAATGAACACCCAGGACTGATCTCCTTTAGAATGGACTGGTTGGATCTCCTTGCAGTCCAAGAGACTCTCAAGAGTCTTCTCCAACACCACAGTTCAAAAGCATCAATTCTTCGGCGCTCAGCTTTCTTCACAGTCCAACTCTCACATCCATACATGACCACTGGAAAAACCATAGCTTTGACTAGACGGTCCTTTGTTGGCAAAGTAATATCTCTACGTTTTAATACGCTATCTAAGAGAAAGCAATGGCAACCCACTCCAGTACTTTTGCTTGGAAACTCCCATGGACGGAGGAGCCTGGTGGGCTGCAGTCCATGGGGTTGCTAAGAGTCAGACACGACTGAGCAACTTCACTTTCACTTTTGACTTTCATGCATTGGAGAACGAAATGGCAACCCACTCCAGCGTTCTTGCCTGGAGAATCCTAGAATGGAGGAGGCTGGTAGGCCGCCGTCTATAGGGTTACACAGAGTCGGACACGACTGAAGCGACTTAGCAGCAGCAGCAGGTTGGTCATAACTTTCCTTTTAAGGAGTAAGCGTCTTTTAATTTCATGGCTGCAATCACCATCTGCAGTGATTTTGGAGCCCAAAAAAATGAAGTATGACACTGTTTCATTTCCCCATCTATTTTCCATGAAGTGATGGGACCAGATGCCATGATCTTCGTTTTCTGAATGTTGAGATTTAAGACAACTTTTTCACTCTCCTCTTTCACTTTCATCAAGAGGCTTTTTAGCTCCTCTTCACTTTCTGCCATAAGGGTGGTGTCATCTGCATATCTGAGGTTATTGATATTTCTCCTGGCAATCTTGATTCCAGCTTGTGCTTCTTCCAGCCCAGCATTTCTCGTGATGTACTCTGCATATAAGTTGAATAAGCAGGGTGACAATATACAGCCTTGACGTACTCCTTTTCCTCTTTGGTACCAGTCTGTTGTTCCATGTCCAGTTCTAATTGTTGCTTCCTGACCTGCATACAGATTTCTCAAGAGGCAGGTCAGGTGGTCTGGTATTCCCATCTCTTTCAGAATTTTCCACAGTTTATTGTGATCCACACAGTCAAAGGCTTTGGCATAGTCAATAAAGCAGAAATAGATGTTTTTCTGGAACTCTCTTGCTTTTTCCATGATCCAGCGGATGTTGGCAATTTGATCTCTGGTTCCTCTGCCTTTTCTAAAACCAGCTTGAACATCTGGAAGTTCACGGTTCACATACTGCTGAAGCCTACTTGGAGAATTTTGAGCATTACTTTACTAGCATGTGAGATGAGTGCAATTGTGCGGTAATTTGAGCATTCTTTGGCATTGCCTTTCTTTGAGATTGGAATGAAAACTGACCTTTCCAGTCCTGTGGCCACTGCTGAGTTTTCCAAATTTGCTGGCATATTGAGTGCAGCACTTTCACAGCATCATCTTTCAGGATTTGAAATAGCTCCACTAGAATTCCATCACCTCCTCTAGCTTTGTTCATAGTGATGCTTTCTAAGGCCCACTTGACTTCACATTCCAAGATGTCTGGCTCTAGGTGAGTGATCACAGCATCATGATTATCTTGGTCGTGAAGATCTTTTTTGTACAGTTCTCCTGTGTATTCTTGCCACCTCTTCTTAATATCTTCTGCTTCTGTTAGGTCCATGCCATTTCTGTCCTTTATCGAGCGCATCTTTGCATGAAATGTTCCCTTGGTATCTCTGATTTTCTTAAAGAGATCTCTAGTCTTGTCCATTCTGTTGTTTTCCTCTATTTCTTTGCATTGATTGCTGATGAAGGCTTTCTTATCTCTCCTTGCCATTCTTTGGAACTCTGCATTCAGATGCTTATATCTTTCCTTTTCTCCTTTGCTTTTGGCTTCTCTTCTTTTCATAGCTATTTGTAAGGCCTCCTCAGAAAGCCATTTTGCTTTTTTCCATTTCTTTTCCATGGGGGTGGTCTTGATCCCTGTCTCCTCTACAGTGTCATGAACCTCTGTCCATAGTTCATCAGGCACTCTGTCTATCAGATCTAGTCCCTTAATTCTATTTCTCACTTCCACTGTATAATCATAAGGGATTTGATTTAGGTCATACCTGAATGGTCTAGTGGTTTTCCCTTATTTCTTCCATTTAAGTCTGAATTTGGCAATAAGGAGTTCATAATCTGAGCCACAATCAGCTGCTGAATGCAAAGAAATAGAGGAAAACAACAGAATGGGAAAAACTAGAGATCTCTTCAAGAAAATTAGAGATACCAAGGGAACATTTCATGCAAAGATGGGCTCAATAAAGCACAGAAATGGTATGGACCTAACAGAAGCAGAAGATATTAAGAAGAGGTGGCAAGAATACACAGAAGAACTGTACAAAAAAAATCTTCATGACCAAGATAATCATGATGATGTGATCACTCACCTAGAGCCAGGCATCTTGGAATGTGAAGTCAAGTGGGCCTTAGAAAGCATCACTATGAACAAAGCTAGTGGAGGTGATGGAATTCCAGTTGAGCTGTTTCAAATCCTGAAAGATGATGCTGTGAAAGTGCTGCACTCAATATGCCAGCAAGTTTGGATAACACAGCAGTGGCCTCAGGACTGGTAAAGGTCAGTTTTCATTCCAATTCCAAAGAAAGGCAATGCAAAGAAATGCTCAAACTACCGCACAATTGTACTCATCTCACATGCTAGTAAAGTAATGCTCAAAATTCTCCAAGTAGGCTTCAGCAGTATGTGAACCGTGAACTTCCAGATGTTCAAGCTGGTTTTAGAAAAGGCAGAGGAACCAGAGATCAAATTGCCAACATCCGCTGGATCATGGAAAAAGCAAGAGAGTTCCAGAAAAACATCTATTTCTGCTTTATTGACTATGCCAAAGCCTTTGACTGTGTGGATCACAATAAACTGTGGAAAATTCTGAAAGAGATGGGAATACCAGACCACCTGACCTGCCTCTTGAGAAACCAATATGCAGGTCAGGAAGCAAGTTAGAACTGGACATGGAACAACAGACTGGTTCCAAATAGGAAAAGGAGTACGTCAAGGCTGTATATTGTCACCCTGCTTATTTAACTTATATGCAGAGTGCATCATAAGAAATGCTGGACTGGAAGAAACACAAGCTGGAATCAAGATTGTCGGGAGAAATATCAACAACCTCAGATATGCAGATGACACCACCCTTATGGCAGAAAGTGAAGAGGAGCTAAAAAGCCTCTTGATGAAAGTGAAAGAGGAGAGTGCAAAAGTTGGCTTCAACATTCAGAAAACGAAGATCATGGCATCTGGTCCCATCACTTCATGGGAAATAGATGGGGAAACAGTGGAAACAGTGGCAGACTTTATTTTTGGGGACTCCAAAACACTACAGATGGTAACTGCAGCCATGAAATTAAAAGACGCTTATTCCTTGGAAGAAAAGTTATGACCAACCTAGGTAGTATATTCAAAAGCAGAGACATTACTTTGCCGACTAAGGTCCGGCTAGTCAAGGCTGTGGTTTTTCCTGTGGTCAGGTATGGATGTGAGAGTTGGACTGTGAAGAAGGCTGAGTGCCAAAGAATTGATACTTTTGAACTGTGGTGTTGGAGAAGACTCTTGAGAGTCCCTTGGACTGCAAGGAGATCCAACCAGTCCATTCTGAAGGAGATCAACCCTGGGATTTCTTTGGAAGGAATGATGCTAAAGCTGAAACTCCAGTACTTTGGACACCACATGTGAAGAGTTGACTCATTGGAAAAGAATCTGATGCTGGGAGAGATTGAGGGCAGGAGGAGAAGGGGACGACCCAGGATGAGATGGCTGGATGGCATCACGGACTCGATGGACGTGAGTCTGAGTGAACTCCAGGAGATGGTGATGGACAGGGAGGCCTGGTGTGCTGCGATTCATGGGGTTGCGAAGTTGGACACAACTGAGCTACTGAACTGAACTGGACTGAAATGAACTGAACTGAACTGATAGAGCTTCTCCATCTTTGGCTGCAAAGAATATAATCAGTCTGATTTTGGCGTTGACCATCTGGTGATGTCCATGTGTAGAGTCTTCTCTTGTGTTGTTGGAAGAGGGTGTTTGCTATGACCAGTGCATTCTCTTGGCAAAACTCTATTAGTCTTTGCCCTGCTTCATTCCGTACTCCAAGGCCAAATTTGCCTGTTACTCCAGGTGTTTCTTGACTTCCTACTTTTGCATTCCAGTCCCCTATAATGAAAAGGACATCTTTTTGGGGTGTTAGTTCTAAAAGGTCTTGGGGGTCTTCATATAACTGTTCAACTTCAGCTTCTTCAGTGTTACTGGTTGGGGCATAGGCTTGGATTACCGTGATATTGAATGGTTTGCCTTGTAAATGAACAGAGATCATTCTGTCCTTTTTGAGATTGCATCCAAGTACTGCATTTCGGACTCTTTTGTTGACCATGATGGCTACTCCATTTCTTCTGAGGGATTCCTGCCCGCAGTAGCAGATATAATGGTCATCTGAGTTAAATTCACCCATTCCAGTCCATTTTAGTTCGCTGATTCCTAGAATGTCAACGTTCACTCTTGCCATCTCTTGTTTGACCGCTTCCAATTTGCCTTGATTCATGGACCTGACATTCGAGGTTCCTGTGCAATATTGCTCTTTACAGCATCGGACCTGCTTCTGTCACCAGTCACATCCACAACTGGGTATTGTTTTTGCTTTGGCTCCATCCCTTCATTCTTTCTGGAGTTATTTCTCCACTGATCTCCAGTAGCATATTGGGCACCTAATGACCTGGGGAGTTCCTCTTTCAGTGTCCTATCATTTTGCCTTTTCATACTGTTCATGGGGTTCTCAAGGCAAGAATATAGAAATGGTTTGCCATTCCCTTCTCTAGTGGACCACATTCTGTCAGACCTCTCCACCATGACCCTCCTATCATGGGTGGGCCCACACGGCATGGCTTAGTTTCACTGAGTTAGACAAGGCTGTGGACCGTGTGACCAGATTGGCTAGTTTTCTGTGATTATGGTTTCAGTGTGTCTGTCCTCTGATGCCCTCTCGCAACACCTACCGTCTTACTTGGGTTTCTCTTACCTTGAGCGAGGGGTATCTCCTCATGGCCGCCCCTCCTGACCTTGAACATGGAGTAGCTCCTAGCCCTCCTGCACCCGCGCAGCCGCCGCTCCTAGGAAGTGGAGTAGCTCCTCCTGGCTGCTGCCCCTGACCTCGGGTGTGGGGTAGCTCACCTCTGTCACCGCCCCTGACCTCAGACGTGGAGTAGCTCCTGTAGGCCGCTCCTGTGCCATCGCAGCCTGACACCCTCGGTTGCCCCCTCTGACCTTGGTGAGGGGTGGCTCCTCTTGGCTACTCTTCTGCGCTGTCTGTCGCAGCATAATTAACTTCAATAACCAAGCAGAGACCACTCCCATCCCTACCAGTTGAACTTACTTTTCTCTTATAAAACATGGGGAAGAGGGGTTTGGGGATGACAGATTCTGGGAGACTGGTTTAACCTGTTGGCTCTAATATTCAGGCAAATAAAAGCAATGGAAGTACAAACCAGATTTGAGACTCTGCATGCAGTTACTAAAGAGATTCTCTTTGTGACCCCATAGACTATAGCCCACCAGGCTCCTCTGTCTATGGGATTTTCCAGGCAAGAATACCAGAGTGGGTTGTCATTTCCTTCTCCAGTAGATCTTCCTGACCCAGGGATCAAATCCACATCTCCTGTGTCTCCTGAATTGGCAGGCAGATTCTTTACCCTTGTGCCGCCTGGGAAATTAAAGAGATTCAAAGCCAATTAAAAGCAGCACTGATATAAATGAAAACTATTAACATGTCAATTTCACACAAACATTTTCCGTCATTTGAAGAGCAAGGGGGTCTGATCATTCTTAGAAGAAATAATTTGTGGATGCCTTTCAGGAATGGCATCTCCCCAAATTATTTTGTTTATTTGCCACTAAGTGAGGCAAGACTCTAGAAACAAGTACATATTTACAAAATAAAAACTCTAACATAAGCAACACAAAGAGATAGCTCTTTTGTCAAAATCTGTTTATTTCCAAAGTTCAGGGTTATATTCTATGCTTTGAAAATTTTCTCTTCCTGTTTCTCTCTTTGTGTGTAAAAGTAAATATTTTTTCATTTATTTTACCATATCATATATTTTGCAAAACTACATAAATATTTAAATTAGAAATAAAAAAGAGAATGTATTTCCCCAAAAATAAAGCTTCCTCATACCAGATTTTTTTTTTCCTAAAACAAGTGTTTCCAGAAACAGAGACTTCTTTTTGTGGAATGTGTTTTTCCACTTGCAAGAAGGAATGAATTAAAAGAGCCATAACTGTCTGTTGCTGGCTAGAGCAGAAAGTAGGAAAAAACAGTCATTTCCCCCCCCTCCCCCGCTACACTCTCTCAATGACCTCCTCTTCTCCATCAGGAAAGCATGATTATCCTAGCATCCATGCCCCCTGATCTCTGTGGTCAGAAGGAGGAGGCTGACGAAGACCTGGTACTGAATTCCCTGAAACAACACATACCTAATCTTCAACTATAAAAGCAGAAAGGAAAGGCAATCATGTACAAATACCACCATTTTTCTTCCCCAGTCTTTCTCTCTGAAATATATAACCAGTTATACACATGTTAGCCCTGGGCACATTTTAGAATATGAAGGAATTTTTAAAGGAAAGGAAAATGAGAGTCCATTTTATGAACTCTAGATTCTACTCACCCTTGCCAATGGCCAATTTTGTCATTTAGCAATTGTGTCACAATTTCAAAAATGAATGGTTTCCAAGAGTGTTGGTGGACCAGGATCCTTCTAGCTTTCATTTTAGAAGGAAAAATAAAAATGGAAAAAAGCAAGGGGAAGGAGTGGAGCAGGAGTAGGAAAGTTTGCAGCCGTATTCTTCAGGCTAATGTTTATTAACATAACTAGATTCCAAGTCAAGTTTAACTAACCAGGTCCTAATTATATTTCGTGGAGCAAATTTAACCCTCTACAGCAGTAGTGCTCAAACCATCAGAATCACTACAGGATCTTGTTAACACACAGCTGGGCCCTTCTCTCAGATTCAGAACTTCCTTGCTGGCTCAATGGTAAAGAGCCTGTCTGCCAATGAAGAAAACACAAGTTCCATCCCTGGGCCAGAAAGAACCCTGGAGATGGAAATGGCAACCCACTCCAGCATTCTTGCCTGGGAAATCTCATACACAGAGGAGCCTGGTGGGCTACAGTCCATGGGGTCACAAAGGAGTCGGACACTACTTAGTGACTGAAACAACAACAAACCTGGGAGTCTTGGATTTAGCAGGGCCCAAGCATCTGCCTTTCTAACAGGTTCCCAGGTGATAATGCTGCTATTGGTCCAGGGACCCCACTTTGAGAGCTGCTGTCCTTTAGCAGCAGCTATTTGCAATCCTGCCTTGCATCAGAAGATTCTTCTTAGAGGGTTTATAAAATCCTGATTCCTAGGCCCCATCCTAGATCCACAGAAATAGAATCTCAGGGGTAACTCTTGTCAAAGACAAATCTATATACCAGTTAAAGCAGTAAGGATAGAGTTTATTCAGTAATAACAACTGTAACAGGGAAGAGAGTCCAGCGTGAATAGAAATCAACTTAGTGGAAACTAAAGACAAGAGACTTCTTTTTTTTTTTTGGTATGTGTTTATTTTATACTGGGGTGTAGCCAATTAACAATGTTGTGGTAGCTTTAGGTGAACAGTGAAGGGACTCAGCCATCCATATACATGTATTCATTCTCCCCCAAACTCCCATCCAGGCTGACACACTGAGCAGAGTTATGTGCTATACAGTAGGTCTTTGTTGGTTATCCATTTTAAATATAGCAGTGTGTAGGTGACTTTCCCAGCTATCCCTTCCTCCTGACAACCATAAATTCATTTTCTCAGTCTGTGAATCTCTTTCTGTTTTGTAAGTTCATTTATATCATTTCTTTTTAGATTTCACACATAAGGGGTACCCTGTGATCTCTCTCCTTCTCTGACTGACTGACTTCACTTAGTATCACACTCTCTACGTCCATCCATGTTGCTGAAAATGGCAGTAACATCCTTTCTTTCTTTTTAATGGCTGAGTGATAGTCCATTGCATATATGTACCACATCATCTTTACCCCAGTGTTCATTGCAGCACTGCTTACAATAGGCAAGACATGGAAACAACCTAAGAGACTTCTTAAAGATAGGGTATTATAGGGAAAGGAATCAAGTGGTGTTAAGGGTCCACGTGACTAGGCCATTGGGTTTGTTAATTGATGCTTACCCAGGGGAGAAGCAAACTTCTCCTAGCTTTACAACAGGAGGTTGAGACATCCCTGGTGGCCTAGTGGTTAAGACTTTGCCTTCCAATGCCAGGGGTGCTGGTTTAATCCCTGGTTGGGGAGCTCAGATCCCATACGCTGATGGCCAAAAAAACAAAATATGTAGAGTGAAAACCCAGCAATATTGTAACAGATCCAGTTGTTGTTGTTTAGTGGCGAAATCAAGTCTGACTCTGTGTGACCCCATGGACTGTAGCCCACCAGGCTTCTCTGTCCATGGAATTTTCCAGGCAAGAATACTGGAGTGGGTTGCCATTTCCTGCTGTAGGGGATCTTCCCAACCCAGGGATCGAACCCAAATCTTCTGTGTCTCTTGCATTGGCGGGCAGGATCTTTACCACTGCGACTCCAGGGAAGCCCAACACATTCAACAGAGATTTGAAAAATGGTCTACATTAAAAAAAAAAAAAGTATTAAAAAAAACAGGAGGCAGTGGTGCAAGTTGATGCCCTGAACCCACCAAAGCTCAGCCTTTACTCTCCCTAAAGGACTGGGAGCCAGATTGAAAGGTAGCTCCTTAAAAGTTTACATTTCAAAGAAAGATTCTTGAAATTCCTTTTTTTCCCCTCCTCATCCCCCGACCCACAACTTTTTTTTTTTCTCCTTGAGATTCTTGAGAAAATAGTTCTAGGTGGTAGAGATTAATGGTTCAAAGTGGGATTGAAAGGATTTATAATTGCAAGCTTCCTAAAGTCAGGCTTCCCCTGGTGACTCAGATGATAAAGAATCTGCCTGCAATTCAGGAGACCTTGGTTCAATTCTTGGGTCAAGATCTCGTGGAAAATGGGATGGCAACCAATCCACTCTAATATTCTTGCCTGGAGAATTCCATAGATAGAGGAGCCTAGCAGGCTGCAGTCCATGAGGTCACAAAGAGTCAGACACAGTTGAGCAACTAACATTTTTCCTAAAGTAACTGCTCTAAGAAGGGGTTTATGAAGTCTATCCGCCTATCACCAGTTTGAGTTGGAACAAACAGTAAATTGTCCTCGCAGCCCTGAGCTTGCTCAGGAAGGAATTTAAGGGGACACAGCCTTGAGTTTTTAGAAACTAGTGTAGTGTTTCTTCAGTTCTCTAGAATATGAGGTTGATGGGGTGGGAGAAAGCAAATCATTTATGCTGAGAGTCTGGTTAAGAACAGGCATCAGAAGAGCCTGACTGGACTTTGGTCAAGGAAAGAATCTTTGTTAGTGCAGGCATCTGTACACTGAAACTGTGAAAACTGTCCATAGATGATTTTAATGACCAGGGTTGAAAGGTAATTCATACAGTAAGGAGATTTACAGTTCTAGATGAGAGGTAAGGTTTGCTTAAAAGTATTTCTTTTATAAGTCATCCCTAATACTTACACAACTTCAGGGGTAATCGGCAAACAGGAAAGATTTCTGCACTTCTCTATGATGTGGACACATAGCTTTTCAGAGCAGCTACAGTCACCTCGTATTTTATAGAGCAACATTTCAAGAAGTTCCAAGTCAAGGAAGATAAGGGACTGAGAAGTAACTGCCAAAAGCACCCTGAACCTTTTTCCCAATATTTAAAAGCATGTACTTAAGGACATGTGATTGCTAACTGTGGAAGACCTAGGCCAAGCCCCTGTGTCTCCCAAGTCCAGAGCCACTGCTACACATTCCCAGGGAAAATCAAACCAAGTGACACCCCCTGGCTGCAGCATTTTTGCTCAGGGAAAATTATGTTTAAATAAAGAGTAAGCGTGGGGCTTCCCAGGCGGTGCTAGTGGTAAAGGACCCACCTTCTAGTGCAGAAGACCTAAGAGAATCAGGTTCAATCTCTGGGTCAGGAAGATTCCCTGGAGAAGGGAATGGCAACCCACTCCAATATTCTTGCCTGGAGAATCCCATGGACAGAGGAGCCTGGCAGGCTGCAGTGCATGGGGTTACAAAGAGTCAGACAAAACTGAAGCAACTTAGCACACACGTGTGCAAAGAGCAAGCACAGTCTTGATTGGGATAAGAATTCCAAAGGACATGTAGGCTAAGAGGGCAATTTCTTTGATGATCGTGGGAGTAGAATTCTTTGTGGGATCTGCTGAGGACTGAATTGGGTCCTCCTGAAATTTATGTGTTGAAACCCTAACCTCCAATGTGACTATTTGGAGATACAGCTTTAAGAGGTAATTAAGGTTGAGGTGGCTCAGATGGTAAAGCATCTGCTTGCAATGTGAGAGACCCGGGTTCGATTCCTGGGTTGGGAAGATCCCCTGGAGAAGGAAATGGCAATCCACTCCAGCACTCTTGCCTGGAAAATCCCATGAACGGAGGAGCCTGATAGGTTACAGTCCATGGGGTCACAAAGAGTTGGACACAACTGAGTGACTTCACAAGGTTGAATGTTAAGGTTAAAAGCAGAGAGGTTACTTTGCTGACAAAGGTCTATATAGTCAAAGCTATGGTTTTTCCAATAGTTGTGTACAAATATGAGAGCTGGACCATGAAGAAAGCTGAGCACCAAAGAATTGATTCTTTTGAACTGTGGTGTTGGAGAAGGCTGTTGAGAGTCCCTTAGACAGCAAGGAGATCAAACCAGTCAATCCTAAAGGAAATCAGTCCTGAATATTAATTGGAAGGACTGATGCTGAAATTGAAGCTCCAATACTTTGGTCACCTAATGCAAAGAGCTGATTCATTGGAAAAGACCCTGATGCTGGGAAAGATTGAAGGCAGGAGGAGAAGAGGACAACAGAGGATGAGATGGTTGGATCGCATCAGCAACTCTATGGACATGAGTTTGAGCAAGCTCTGGGAGTTGGTGATGGACAGAGAAGCCTGGCATGCTGCACTCCATGGGGTCACAAAGAGTCTGATGCAACTGAGTGACTGAACTGAAGGGTGAGTGAAGTCATTAGGGTAGAATCCTAATCCAATAGGATTAGTGGTTTTATAAGAAGAGAGATAGGGAGAAAGAGAGAGAAAAGAAAAAATGAAAGGAAGAAAGAAAGGAAAGAGGGGAAGATGTCTCCATGCCCACACACTGAGGAAAGAAGAGAAGACACAGCAAAAAGGTGGCCACCTGTGAGCCAGGAAGAAGGCCATCAGTTCAGTTGAATCACTCAGTAGTGTCCCACTCTTTGCAACTCCATGAATCGCAGTACGCCAGGCCTCCCTGTCCATCACCAACTCCCGGAGTTCACCCAAACTCATGTGCATCAAGTCGGTGATGCCATCCAGCCATCTCATCCTCTGTCATCCACTTCTCCTCCTGCTCCAATCCCTCCCAGCATCAGGGTCTTTCCCAGTGAGTCAACTCTTCTCATGAGGTGGCCAAAGTGTTGGAGTTTCAGCCTCAGCATCAGTCCTTCCAATGAACACCCAGGACTGATCTCTTTTAGGATGGACTGGTTGGATCTCCTTGCAGTCCAAGGGACTCTCAAGAGTCTTCTCCAACACCACAGTTCAAAAGCATCAATTCTTCAGCGCTCAGCCTTCTTCACAGTCCAATTCTCACATCCATACATGACCACTGGGAAAACCATAGCCTTGACTAGCCGGACCTTTGTTGGCAAAGTAATATCTCTGCTTTTTAATATACTAACTAGGTTGATCATAACTTTCCTTTTAAGGAGTAAGCATCTTTTGATTTCATGGCTGCAGTCAACATCTGTAGTGATTTTGGAGCCCCAAAAAATAAAGTCAGCCACTGTTTCCACTGTTTCCCCATCTATTTCCCATGAAGTGATGGGACCAGATGCCATGATCTTCGTTTTCTGAATGTTGAGCTTTAAGACAACTTTTTCACTTTCCTCCTTCACTTTCATCAAGAGGCTTTTGAGTTCCTCTTCACTTTCTGCCATAAGGGTGGTGTCATCTGCATATCTGAGGTTATTGATATTTCTCCTGGCAATCTTGATTCCAGCTTGTGCTTCTTCCAGTCCAGCATTTCTCATGATGTACTCTGCATATAAGTTGAATAAGCAGGGTGACAATATACAGCCTTGACGTACTCCTTTTCCTATTTGGAACCAGTCTGTTGTTCCATGTCCAGTTCTAACTGTTGCTTCCTGACCTGCATACAGGTTTCTCAGGAGGCGGGTCAGGTAGTCTGGTATTCCCATCTCTTTCAGAATTTTCCACAGTTTCTTGTGATCCACACAGTCAAAGGCTTTGGCATAGTCAATAAAGCAGAAATAGATGTTTTTCTGGAACTCTCTTGCTTTTTCCATGATCCAGCGGATGTTGGCAATTTGATCTCTGGTTCCTCTGCCTTTTCTAAAAGCAGCTTGAACATCTGGAAGTTCACGGTTCACGTATTGCTGAGGCCTACTTGGAGAATTTTGAGCATTACTTTACTAGCATGTGAGATGAGTGCAATTGTGCAGTAGTTTGAGCATTCTTTGGCATTGCCTTTCTTTGGGATTGGAATGAAAACTGACCTTTACCAGTCCTGTGGCCACTGCTGAGTTTTCCAAATTTGCTGGCATATTGAGTGCAGCACTTTCACAGCATCTTCAGGATTTGAAATGGCTCAACTGGAATTCCATCATCTCCACTAGCTTTGTTCATAGTGATGCTTTCTAAGGCCCACTTGACTTCACATTCCAGGATGTCTGGTTCTAGGTGAGTGATCACACCACTGTGATTATCTCGATCGTGAAGATATTTTTTGTACAGTTCTCCTGTGTATTCTTGCCACCTCTTCTTAATATCTTCTGCTTCTGTTAGATCCATACCATTTCTGCCCTTTATCGAGCCCATCTTTGCATGAAATGAGCATCATCACCAGAAACCAAATCATCCACCACCTTGATCTTGGATTTCCGTTTTCCAAAAACTGTGAGAAGTGGGTTTCTATGGTTTAAGCCACATGGTCTGTGGTAGTTTGTTACAGCAGCCTGAGCTAAGACAGGATCATTTGTTTGTTCACTCATTTATTCAACAACTGTCTTTCAGCCACTCTGGAAATAAAGTTCCAGCCTTTGAGGAGCTTATATTCTAAAGAAGGGCAAAAAAACCAACAAAAATCAAAGTAATATGTAGTGTGAGAAATGGTAACTGCCATGGCTCTAGATTAGTGATCACATCATCATGATTATCTGGTCAAAGATCTTTTTTGTACAGTTCTTCCGTGTATTCTTGCCACCTCTTCTTAATATCTTTTGTTTCTGTTAGGTCCATACCATTTCTGTCCTTTATTGAGCCTATCTTTGCATGAAATGTTCCCTTGGTATCTCTAATTTTTGAAGAGATCTCTAGTCTTTCCCCTTCTGTTGTTTTCCTCTATTTCTTTGCATTGATCGCTGAAGAAGGCTTTCTTATCTCTTCTTGCTATTCTTTGGAATTCTGCATTCAGATGCTTATATCTTTCCTTTTCTCCCTTGCTCTTTGCTTCTCTTCTTTTCACAGCTATTTGTAAGGCCTCCCCAGAAAGCCATTTTGCTTTTTTCATTTCTTTTCCATGGGGATGGTCTTGATCCCTGTCTCCTGTACAATGTCATGAACCTCATTCCATAGTTCATCAGGCACTCTATCTATCAGATCTAGGCCCTTAAATCTATTTCTCACTTCCACTGTATAATCATAAGGGATTTGATTTAGGTCATACCTGAATGGTCTAGTGGTTTTCTTCACTTTCTTTAATTTAAGTCTGAATTTGGTAATAAGGAGTTCATGATCTGAGCCACAGTCAGCTCCTGGTCTTGTCTTTGTTGACTGTATAGAGCTTCTCCATCTTTGGCTGCAAAGAATATAATCAATCTGATTTTGGCGTTGACCATCTGGTGATGTCCATGTGTAGAGCCTTCTCTTGTGTTGTTGGAAGAGGGTGTTTGCTATGACCAGTGCATTCTCTTGGCAAAACTCTATTAGACTTTGCCCTGCTTCATTCCGTACTCCAAGGCCAAATTTGCCTGTTACTCCAGGTGTTTCTTGACTTCCTACTTTTGCATTCCAGTCCCCTATAATGAAAAGGACATCTTTTTTGGGTGTTAGTTCTAAAAGGTCTTGGAGGTCTTCATAGAACCATTCAACTTCAGCTTCTTCAGCTTTACTGGTTGGGGCATATACTTGGATAACTGTGATATTGAATGGTTTGCCTTGGAGATGAACAGAGATCATTCTGTCCTTTTTGAGACTGCATCCAAGTACTGCATTTCGGACTCTTTTGTTGACCATGATGGCTACTCCATTTCTTCTGAGGGATTCCTGCCCGCAGTAGCAGATATAATGGTCATCTGAGTTAAATTCACCCATTCCAGTCCATTTTAGTTTGCTGATTCCTAGAATGTCGACGTTCACTCTTGCCATCTCTTGTTTGACCACTTCCAATTTGCCTTGATTCATGGACCTGACATTCGAGGTTCCTGTGCAATATTGCTCTTTACAACATTCGACCTTGCTTCTGTCACCAGTCACATCCACAACTGGGTATTGTTTTTGCTTTGGCTCCATCCCTTCATTCTTTCTGGAGTTATTTCTCCACTGATCTCCAGTAGCATATTGGGCACCTAATGACCTGGGGAGTTCCTCTTTTAGTATCCTATCATTTTGCCTTTTCATACTGTTCATGGGGTTCTCAAGGCAAGAATACTGAAGTGGCTTGCCATTCCCTTCTCCAGTGAACCACTCTCTGTCAGACCTCTCCATCATGACCCGCCCATCTTGGGTTGACCTGCAGGCATGGCTTAGTTTCATTGAGTTAGACAAGGCTGTGGTCCTAGTGTGATTAGATTGACTAGTTTTCTGTGAATATGGTTTCAGTGTGTCTGCCCTTTGATGCCCTCTTGCAACACCTACCATCTTTCTTGGGTTTCTCTTACCTTGGGCGTGGGGTATCTCTTCACGGCTGCTCCAGCAAAGCACAGCCACTGCTCCTTACCTTGGACGAGGGATATCTCTTCACTGCTGCCGTACCTAACCTTCAACGTGGGATAGCTCCAGTATTCTTGCCTGGAAAATTCTATGAGCAGAAGAGCTTGGTGGGCTCCAGTCCAGGGGCCTCAGAGAATCAGACATGCCTGAGTGATCAAGCACATGCATGGTAGCACGCGTAAACACACACACACTTACACCCAGGAGCTTGGATTTTCTCTTTTGACCTTTGGTTCTGGGTCTTTCTAGGATTCCTTTTGGTTCTTCAGTAAAATTCACAAAGTTTGCTCACTGACCTGTCTCTATTCTGATATATTATCAACTTGCCTAATAATGTAGGGCTGTTGGCACCGTCTTCCTCCAACTCCAGCTTTCCTTTGGCTGTATTTTCTCACGCTTGAAGGTGCACATAAATCCCCTAGGAAGGCCTTTAATTAAAATGTTGGTTCTGATTTGATAGATCTGGGGTAGGTCACAAAAAGTCTGCATTTCTAGCCAGCTCCCAGTGCTATCTATCCTCAGCCAATATTTTGAAGAGCAAAATAGGATTCAAAGGATTTTACACACTTTAGATATTCTTTTTGTGAAGAAAAAAAATCAGACAAATGTATACAATTGAGGTAGTAGATAGAGAGGCCCCAGGCAGCTGTAGCTGGTCTCTTGCTGATGCTTCAAGATGGGGTACCAGGAGGAGCATTGGCCCCACTCGGGTGCATTCTTGTGAATTTCCACCCCCCAACACATGCACAGAGGAGGCCCTTAGTCTAGGGGGAGGACAAAAGGAGGGAGAGGCCAGCAGGAATCCATCTTAGCTGAGAGATGTGGAGACGACTGGCCAGAGATAACCCAGAAACCTGCCCCCAGGTAAGCAATCTAAGCCACCCCATTGGGTGCAACTCACTCTGCGCTCACCTGTGTGTACTTTCATACGTATTTTGCTTTTTCCAAATGTACTTTGCTGCTGACAAAACTTTTATCTTTTTCATAATCTTGGTCTCTTTGCTGAATTCCTTCTTCAAAGAAGATAAGAACCAAGGTCCTTATTCCAGCTTTTCAGTACTGGAATCACTGAGAAATCTATTCTTCAGTATTTTTCTCTTGAGTGAGAATTTTTGACCCCAATAAAGAAATCAAATTATTGTTTCTTCTTTTTCTAGACAGTTTTTATAAAATGCACAGGTATTCTTTGCAAAGAAGAGAGAATAACATTTACTTTTGTAATAAGCAATGTATTTACAGGGGTCAAAATATAAAATACATAAAATGGTCATCAGTGGTATATTCCAACTCTCACTCCTGAACACTTAATTCTCCTCTTCTATATTCTTCCAGAAACAGTCTAAGCAAATAGTATAAATACACATGCATGTGTGTGTATGTATATATACAAACTTTTCCCCCATTTTTGCACAATTCATAGTGTTTTAAGTCTACTATTCTAGTTTGCTTTTTTTACATCTAATATGTATGAGGTGTAATTTCATATCAGTACATTAAAAGCATTCTCATTCCTTATTATGGTTTTGGAATATGCCATTAGATGCATGTGCCATAGTTTATTTAACTAGTCTCAAAAGGTAGCTTTAAATTAATATAATTGGAACTGGCAACTCTAAAAACTGCAAATGAAAACAATTATAATTCAGTTTTCCAACCACAGAGGAAACATATTTATACACAAGTTAAAGACTAAATTGTTCCTATAATAAATGCAAATTTGTCTTAAGTATTTAAAAAACTTAAGAGATTTTACTTACCTGCACATCAGTGGTGATATTTTGAAAAGAAAATAATCTTGACATCTTCTAGTATGTAAGGAACTCCTTTGGGATTATGAATAGTGTGTTAGGAAATTGCAGAAACACTTTCAGTTTGAAAACAGTGGTAAATCACCAAAATGAGCTTTGGAAGTAAGTGTTCCTATAGTTGTTTAGTCGTTAAGTTGTGTCCGACTCTTCTGCCACCTCATGGACGGTAGCCTGCCAGGCTCCTCTGTCCATGGAATTCTCCAGGCAAGAATACTGGAGTAGGTTGCCATTTCTTTCTCTAAGAACGCTGGAATCAGTTGCCATTTCTTTCTCTGGGATATCTTCCCAACCCAAGTATCAAACCTGCATTTCCTGCTTGGTAGGCAGATTCTTTACCACTGAGCCACCTGGTGTTTCAAAAAATATAATTGATTGCAGTGGAATGATTAATACACTTCAAGAGTCTTCCTTACTTACAGGTGAGTGGGATCTTGTGTAATAATCAAAAAAATTCCATTCATGGCCTATCTGGATGATTGAACCTCTTTTATTAACCAGACACATGCCCTCACCAATCCTACTTACATTTTTTTTCTTTTTTTACTGCTTGATACAGCAAATCTGTTTCTTTCAATTACCTAAAATATCTATCTTCTGTCCAGTGGGTCCTGATTTAGTAGTTTCATTGAGATAAAATTGATATTTGGTGTTAAAAATACAGGGCTTCCCCAAGGGCTCAGCAGGTAAAGAATCCCCCTGCAATGCAGGAGACACAGCAGACTCAGATTCAATCCCTAGGTTGGGAAGATCCCCTGGAGAAGGAAATGGCAACCTACTCCAGTATTTTTGCCTGGGAAATCCCATGGACAGAGGAGCCTGGCGGGTTACAGGCCAATAGGGTGCAAAGAGTTGGACATGGCTGAGCAACTAAGAAGGCTTCTTAAATTATCATATGGTAAAACTGACTTTTTCCAGTGAGCATTTCTATAAATGTGAACACATGTATGTACAGATTCATGTAATCACCACCATAATCAGAATACAGAACATGTTAAGCACTGACATCCTCTCTCCCCATGCAAAAGAAAACAAAATTAAATAAAAAACCTTCTTTGTGCTATCCATATGTCCATAAACACATATTTTCACCCCAGTAGTTTTGTACTACTGTTCATCCATTTACTCAGTGAAAAAGATATGAATTGTTTCCAATTTTAGCGAGTATGAATAGAATTTCTATAAATGTGTGTGTTAGATATATGAGTGAAAGTCACTCAGTTTTGTCTGACTCTGCGACCCCATGGACTATAGCCCACCAAGCTCCTCTGACCATGGAATTCTCTGGGCAAGAATACTGGAGTGGGTAGCCATTCTTTTCTCCAGGGGATCTTCCCATCCCAGGGATCGAACCCAGGTCTCCCACATTACAGGCGGATTCTTTACCATCTGAGCCACCAGGGAAGCAAAAACATACGTGTACATGCTTTTTTTGTGGCTATAACTGTTAATCCCCCTTGGATAAATAGAGAGGGATTGCTGGGTCACAGGGTAAGTGTTTAACTTTATAAGAAACTACCAAACTGTTTCTCCAGAGTTGCTGTGTACATTTTGCATTTCTGACAGCAATGTGGGTTCAGATTCTTCCACAAGCTCTCTGGCACCTGATATTGTCCATTTTTTTAGTCATTTTAATAGCTGTGTAGTAGTATCTCATTAGGAGAAGGCAATGGCAACCAACTCCAGTACTCTTGCCTGGAAAATCCCATGGACGGAGGAGCTGCAGCCGTGGGCTGCAGTCCGTGAGGTCGCTAAGAGTCGGACACGATTGAGCGACTTCACTTTCAATTTTCACTTTCATGCATTGGAGAAGGAAATGGCAACCCACTCCAGCTTTCTTGCCTGGAGAATCTCAAGGATGGGGAGCCTGGTGAGCTGCTGTCTATGGGGTCACACAGAGTCAGACACAACTGAAGCGACCTAGCAGCAGCAGCAGCAGTATCTCATTGTGTTTTTAATTTGCATTAATGGTTAATTTGTGACCCTTTGGACTGTAGCCTGCCAGGCTCCTCTGTTAATCGGGTTTTTAAGGCAAGAGTACTGGAGTGGATGCCATTTCCTTCTCCAGGGGATCTTCCCGACCCAGGGATTGAACCTGAATTTCCTCTGTCTCCTGCATTGGAGGTGTATTCTTTATTTATCCGCTGAGTCATCAGGGAAGCCCTTTTAATGCTTATTTGCATTGTATATCCTCTTTAGTGAAATGTCCAAGCTTTTCACCCATTTTTGAAAATTGGGTTGTTGTTTTTTTAGTAAG
Source organism: Ovis canadensis (assembly GCF_042477335.2). Classification (NCBI taxonomy): domain Eukaryota; kingdom Metazoa; phylum Chordata; class Mammalia; order Artiodactyla; family Bovidae; genus Ovis; species Ovis canadensis. The sequence goes on along the minus strand of NC_091253.1, from coordinate 54,505,870 downwards.
TTTCAGGAATTTAAAAAATATATATTCTGAATACAAGTTACTTGTCAGATACATGATTTTCAAGCATTTCCTTCCATTTTGTAACTTGTCTTTTAGCAATGTGTTTCACAGAGCAAACGGTTAATTATGTCAAGTCTAATTTGTTAATTTTTTTCTTTTATAGATCATGATTTTGGTGTCATGAAGAAGAAACTTTTGCCTAACCCTAGCTCATGAAGATTTTATCCTATGTTTACTTCTGAAAGTTTAATAGCTTTATATTTTACATTTAGGTCTATGACCTATTTTGAGTTCATTTATGTACAAAGTATGACCTTTAGGTTGAGGCTGTTTATTTCTCCCACATATGGATGTCTTAATTTTTTCAACACTATTGATTGAAAAGACTATCCTTTCTTCACTGAATTGTCTTTGAACCTTAGTCAAAAATCAACTGGCTATATTTCTATGAGTCTATATCTGGACTTTCTATTCTGTTCTGTGACCTGAATGTCTATCTTCTAGCCAATGCTGGATGTCTTGATTATCACAACTTTATATTAAGACTTCATATTGGGTATTATGATTCATCCATTTCTATTCTTTAAAAAATTCTTATTACTCTTCTAGTTACATTGCCTTTCCATATAAATCCTAGAATCAGCTTCTCTATAACTATAGATTTGAAATTATACTGTACCTATAGATGACATCTTTACCATGTCTTTCCATCCATGAATATGATGTCTCCCCATTTCTTTAGGTCTTCTCTGAGCTCTTTCATGAGCACTTCAAAATTTTCATCATACGATCTTGTATATTTTGTTAGATTTACAATTAAACCTTTTATTTTTGCCTTTATTTTAAATGGTATTTTTAAAAGGCTGGTTTCCAATGCATATGAATAATATGTAAATATAAAATAGATTTTTGTACATTGATTTTGTATCCGACCTTATTAAACTCAGTGATAAGTCCTAGATATATTTTGGTAGATTCCTTGAGATTTTTTGCATAGACAATTATGCTGACTGTCAATGAGGAAAGCCTGTTTCCTCCGTTCTGTGTGCGTCTGTTTTGTTTTATGGTGCTGGCTGGGACCTTCAGTGTGACGCTAAATAGGAGTAGTGAGAATGTACACCCTTGCCTTGTTTCCAATATTAGCATTCAGGTTTTCACTGTTGAATTTTTTCACATTTGAGTATGATGTTGACTATAGCTTAAAAAAATTTTTTTTCAAGGATACATATTTTTTCAATTTTCTTCATTATTCAATATTTATTGAGCAGTGACCTTTTTTTTTAATTGGAGGGTAAGAGTTGGGTTTTTTTCTAAGATGTCCCTAATCGAGTTGAGGATGCCTGCTCAGAGTTTTTACAATGAATGAGCGTTGAATGTTACCACTTGCTTTCCCCTGACCTGTTGATAAGATCATGCAGTTTTTATCTTTTCTTCTGTCAGTGTGGTCAGTTACATTGCTTGGTTTTCTAATATTGAACCTATCTGCATCCTCAAGATGAACCCCTCCTATTGGTTGTGGTGAACTTTCATACACTGCTGAATCTGATTTGCTAATATTTTGTTGAGGATTTTTACGTCTGTATTCATAGGGGTTATGGTCTGTAATTGTCTTTTTGTATTATTTTTATCTAGCTTTGGTTTCAGGTTTATGCTGGCCTTATGATTTGAGAAGTGTTCCCCTCGTCTATTTTTTGAAGGAGATAGAGTTGATGTTATTTCTTCTTTAAATGTTTGATAGCTTCACTAGTAAATTCTATCTGGGCCTAGAAATTTCTTTCTTCAGAAGGCTTCAGATTACAGTTTCTTTAAAAGACAGGCTTTAAATAAAAATCTCCAAGTAAAAATTTTCTTTAAAAACCTGACCTCCAGAAAATTAATTCTCACTTAGTAATTAATGTGTACTTGTTGTTGGCAGTTGTTTCAAAAGAAATAAAAGATACGGGTCTGCTTCCCAGGTGGCACAGTGTAAAGAATCCACCTGCCATTGCAGGAGACATGGGTTCGATCCCTGGGTCAGGAAGATCCTCTGGAGAAGGAAATGACAACCCACTCCAGTATTCTTGCCTGGAAAATCCCATGGACAGAGAAGTCTGGTGGGCTAACAGGCCATGGGGTCACAAAGAGTTAGACACGACTAAGCAACTGAGTAATTAATGTGTACTAGTTATTGAGAGTACTTTCAAAGGAAAGAAAGATAAGGGCCTGCCTTAATATAATTATGGCACAGCATTGGTCAAAAAGCACTTATTCAAAATGTGACTAAGAAAGACAGGATAGAACAATGGATAAGAGCATGCATGAACTTTGGCAAGGGACAAGTTTATATTTGATACAATTAACTTCTCTAACCATTTCCCCCTCATTTGTAAAAGAAGAATAATAACATGTACATGGCTGAGTTGTAAGAATTAAATGAGTTAATGCTTGTCAAGGGCTTCATACAAAGTAAACACCTAATAAGTAGTAGTTAACATTAGTGTGACTTTACAGGAAAAATTATAACAATGTATACAGAAAAGAACAGTACCATGGATTGAAAGTAAGTGCTTTCCATCCCTCTAGAGAGAATTATATAACTTTAAATTTTTAATGAAATCTAAGTGCTTATATTTTCAGTTTTATTATTCTGTAAATATTTAGCACTGAATGATTTAAAATTTGTGGAAAATTATATTACTTCCAATTTCCAGCTCTAGATTTTTTTTTAACCACAACATTTAATTTTTTTGAAACTTCACATTATCAAATACCACCTCTTGGTATTTGATATAGATATAAATTTAATTGCAAATTTGTTTGCTCTTCTTATATTTTCTAGATGAATTTCTTCAACCTACCATGCTCTTCTTTTATCTGTGCTGTTCAGTGTATTTTGACACTTTTTCTGCAGAATAGTGAGCAGGACCTCTGAGTTTAAAAACACATTTTATTCATTTACTTCCTTATTAAACAAGGTGAAAACAAGCAGACTGATAAATAAGGAATATCAAGTTTTCAGACTAAACTCTTTAAATGAAAAGCAAGAAAACACGAGAAAAATGACTTTGGAGATGGCCTCTCTCATTCATGTCATTATCGTGGTCTCAGCAAAACTGATTATGTTTCTGAATTTAATCCATGTTTCCCATCTTTTACTAAGTTGCCTTCTTTGTGTGTGTTAGTTGCTCAGTCGTGTCTAACTCTTTGAAACTCCATGGACTGGAGCCTGCCAGGCTCCTCTGTCCATGGAATTCTCCAGGCAAGAATACTGGAGTGGGTTGCCATTTCCTTCTCTATTGCCTTCTTTATCTTTTCTTAAATCCCTGGTCTCAAAAACTTGCAGTCTGATTAAGCACCACCATGGTTATATACTTAGGTATAAAGTATGAGGTAGACAAAGATATGCGTGCATGCTCAGTTGCTCAGTCGTGTCCGATTCTTTGCAACCACTCCCAGGCAAGAATACTGGAGTGGGTTGCCATTTCATCCTCCAGGGGATCTTCCTGACACAGGGATTGAACCCAGGTCTCCTTACATTGGCTAGTGGATTCTTTACCACTGAGCCACCTGGGAAGCCCAGACAAAGTTATACAAGGCTAGAAAAGGGAGGGATTTGTGCTGTTGGAGGTAAAAGGAGAAAACTTAGAAGTGGATGAATTCCACTGAGGTTTGGAAGGTTGGGAAGACTTTGGGGAGAGCAAAAAAAGAGAGGTGGTAGTGGGTGCTCTGGACTGCTAAATGATGAACAAAGGCATACAGGGGCAGGAAAGCTTTGTGTTTGTATGGACGTGTGGTGTGGGGATGAGAGGAAGGGAGGAGGTGGGCATGAGGGAGGAATGGGTTGGAACTTGAGAACCTACATCTGTATTTCAGTGGAGGAGGGAGTGGACAAGGAAGGAGGTTACAAGACTGTTCAGAGGCAGTATGGCTTAGTTGTTTAGAGTACGGGCTCTGGAGCCAGACTTTCCAAGTTGGAATTCTGGCTCTACCACATATAATTTGCATGATGTGGACAAGTCATCTAAATTTTATTATGTCTGTTTCTTCATCTATAAATCAGAAATAATAATGGAAACTTCATTTGAGTTATTGTGCTTGGCTTATAATATGGTGGTGGTTTAGTCGCTAAGTTGTGTCCGACTCTTGCGAACCCATGGACTGTAGCTGCCAGGCTCCTCTGTCCACGGGATTCTTCAGGCAAGAATACTGAAGTGGGTGGCCATTTTCTTCTCCAGGGGATCTTCCTGACCCAGGAATTGAACCCAGGTCTCTTGCATTGCAGGCAACTAAGCTATGAGGGAAGCCTATACTATATGTAAGCTCAATATAAATGTTAATAATTATTGCCATTGCCATTGAGACATTAGTTGGAAGGTCAGAGAAGCATCAGATTACAGAATGTTTTGAGATCACATGAGACTACTGGAGGCATCATAGCTTCTTTTTAGTCAAGTGAATATGATGCTATTTTTGGATGTTAACCAGTCTTGGCTTTTAACATCAGATATACTCAGCATTAATTAAAATTTTATTCACATTTTATTTTCATGCTACATCTATATTTAAAAGGATGATAAAGCACACCAACCAAGACTCTAAGATCTGGGTCAAAGTCTTTCATTGTTTGATATTATTTAATGATCTGGAACCCAAAAAGTCAAGGCAACTAATATACAACAAAGTTATAGACGAAAGAGAAAATGATGAGTGGTAATTAATGATAGGAAGGTGAGATTACAGACAGAGGCAAAAATAGACTCAGTAAAGCAATCATGTATAAGAAAAATATATTTTAACATTTAAAGGATAGAAATTGGTAGAATTTAAGTGTGTGGAAAACAATGAGTCAAATATAAGTAAATACTGAAATTGAATTTATTTAAATAGATTGGATAAGCACCAAGCAGCAACATTAATTTTTAAAAAAGGAAACATACGTACAGGGAAATATACTCAAATTTAATGTAAAAATTGTCTGAGCCTGACATCCCTTCCACTATAATTGAAAATAAAAGAGTAAAAATATCATCTTTCCCTTATCTTTAAAAGGCATCTGCTTTACCGTCATACTTACTTTTTGCTCCAGACAGGTAAGAGTTAATGTCTTGAGTTTCAAGTTGGGTAACAGGTGTCCAACTCCCAAGGCTGTGCACCAACCCCCCATAACCCACCCCATCCCACCCCTATCCCCACCACAGTTTGGATGACATTTAGACTCAGCAAAGGGGAAGATGGATTTTCCTCTGGGAGAAAGGAGGGTGGAGGCCATTACTTCTGATCGTCAGGTCATGTTTCATAGGCGTAGATTCTTCTAAAAATTGTACCCTCACCCTCAGACATGCTCTTATCCCAGTCTAGGCCATCTCAATAAACAGCATTTCTACTCATCCGTGGACTCCAGGCAGAAACATGGCATTCATCATGATCTCTCCTTTCTCTTTTCTTCCCTCCAATTCATTACTAGATCCTGTCCATTCTGCTACCAAAGTACAACTCAGATCTGTCCACTCTGCTCCATCGCCACTGCCATCACTCACAGCACTGGTCGAGCTAACATTTATCCAAGTTAGAAAAAGGAGCCCCCTCCTCTTGGCAGATGCTGGGGCTCAAGTCCAGCCCCATTTTGCTCTGTGCAGGGTGTGGTCTCCCAAGCTTTGCATGACAGTCCAGGACCCCAGCCTAAACCATGTGGCACTGTTGTAACCATCTCCTCACTGTTCTGTCCACATACAATCTCATCCCCTTCTAATTCATTCTACAGATAGAGGGACTACTTTTATCTTGCCAATTTCATAACTTAACTCAATAGATTTCCATTGCTAGTGGGCTGAAATCCTAAACCCTTAACATGAAGTCCATAACCCTTAACATGCCTGTATGACCTAGTTCCCTCTTTATCTTTACTAGCACCATTTCCCCTTGATAACTTTCAGCCATGCTGCCTTATTCTGGTTCCTGAAACTTGCAAGCATCTCCCCAACCCCAAGAGACTGCCAGGAATGTTCTTTTCCAACTTAGTTTGACTAATTTTTCCTCTTCCTTCAGGCCTCAGTTAAATGTTACTTCAGGGAATCATCTCTGAACCCCAAATCTAAAGTAGATCTCCTCATAGCACCTTAATCATACATTTGTGATTATATATTCACTAATGATATACTTTAGTATCTTTTTCCCTACTATATACGGCAAGCTCCTAAGTCACATGTGATCTTGGCTTAACCTAGAGTTTTTCATTCAAAGTTTCAAGTTTCTACCAAATGCATTTTCTGTGCCAGTGACTACACTAGATGCTAGGCTTATAGAAATGGATAGATGACGTTTTTGCTCTGTATTATCCATTAATGAGTGTCAAGTGCATTTATTAGGATAAGGCTAGCTGCTCAATATACCCTTTTATTTTGCCCATGTAAAGTCCAAAACAAATATTGGCTGACTCTCCATCAAGTTGTAATTTCAGGGACCTTGGCTCCTTGTAACTTGTGGCTCTGCTGTCTTTAGCATGTGGCCAATGAAGGGAAAGAGCATGGAAGACTGCCGGTGGAAGATTTTTTTTTTTTTTTAATGAGCTAAATCTGGATGCTAAGTTGCTTCAGTCCTGTCTGACTCGTTGCAACCCTGGGACCGCAGCTAGTCAGGCTCCTGTCCATGGGATTCACCAGGCAAGAATACTGGAGTGGGTTGCCATTTCCTCCTCCAGGGGATCTTCCAGACCCAGGGATCAAATCCATCTCTTATCGTCTCCTGAATTGGCAGGCAGGTTCTTTACCACTAGTGCCACCTGGGAAACCCAAATCTGGATGGCTACACTTAACTGCAAGGGAGACAAGAAAACACACTATATGTCTGTAATGAAGAGTAAATAGATTCAGTGATCAGCTAGCACCTTCAACAATACCTGGTACAACACTGGCATGACAAAGAAACAAAAATTAGAAATGGAGCTTGTTCTCAAATCTTATTACCTATGAGAGTGAAGACAGAAATCAATGGTATGTCTGATCTAGTATACCAAATCTCTAACTTCCAGGAATCTATATAGAAACAGCTATTAAAAAAAAAAAAATGAAAGAAACAGCTATTGGAGTGAAATTAACCAATTTATGGATTTGTCTCTTAGGATAAGAAAGTTTTAAAAAACTAATCTATTAATACTAGCCCGCTTTAATTCTGGATCACCTTCAAGGTTTCCATTTTTATTTCCCATGGTTTTTAGCCTGCTCCAAATTACAGCCTCTCCTTTTAAGTTTAGTTGGCTGCATTAGGACAAGTCCACAGTCAAGGCCCCTGGAGGAGGGCATGGCATCCTCCTCCAGTATGGTCCTACCGAGTCGGACACGACTGAAAGCGACCAAGCAGCAGCAGCACAGTCACGGGAATCGAATTGATCAGAACAGTGAGAGACATATTCTAATAATTTGAGATCTAGTATTGATAGAGCCACACAGTAGCTTTGAACTTAGAAAGATGTGCACCTAGATCACCATGTAAACGAATTCTTCCCATTTAATGGTTTTCCTTGTTATTTTCTGTTCTGAATGAAAACACTGTGGAAATCTGAATAATTCTTTGGTATCAAAGTAGGCACACGGTCACCTGTGTGTCTGCGGTAATGTTTGTACTTAAAGCTTTTCCATTCTGAAACTGGTTTTCATGTCCTCGACCGAACCTTAGTATTAGAGGTACAGACAATACAAAGCTCTAAAGGGCCTCGTCAATCAGAAGCATTCATCTGTTCCTTAACTTTAGTCTCAATTCAGAAGAAATCTCAAACCTAGAGATTCCTGATTTACCCTACGGAGATGAAGAAGTGATGAAACATTCGTGCATCCTCGTCAGATCGGCTGTACTCTTCACAAGAGAGAATCCTGAGGTAGTCGGGGGACACGGTCTTGGATCTAGCAGTTTCGTGCAGCTGGTAATTAAATTTAAGAGTCGAGCGCTGCAGGTGGAAACAGTGCCGCCGAGCACCGGCCACGCGGCAGGTGGGACGAGTGCGGTCGAGCTCGGGCCCTGAGGGTGTTTCCGTGAGTCCCGGGGCGGAAGGGGCTGCGCGCGCGCCCACTCACGGGCACTCTGGAAAGTCTGCGAAGCGCCCGCAGCGGAGCCCGGAGCCGCGTCCGCTCGGCGGCTTCGGCGGCGCCGGGGGTCATCGGAGCGCGAAGCGCCCAGCGCGGCGCCGCAGGACGCCCGCCACGCCCCGCGCCGCCCTGCAGGCGAACGCGGGAGGAGGCGAGGCCCCGCCAGGCCGCCGTAGCGCTGCGGCTCGAGCCGCTCCTCCCGCGCCGCCCTCCGCCCCCTGCCTCCCGGCGCCGCGGCAGCTCTGGGCAGCCAACGCCGCCGCCGCCGCTTCCTCCTCTGCAGCCGTTCGGCCGCTGCGTGACGCGTCGTTTCCTCCCAACATGGCGGCCGGGGCAGGTCGGCGGTGATGGAGGCCAGTCCGCGGCCGCGGCGGGTGCTCGTCCCCACAGGAGCCAGAGCAGCCCTGCTCTCTCCGGGCCTCTGATCCGCCGCCTCGTTTCTCAGTCCCCCAGCCTGACGGCCGCCGGGCTGGGCTCCCTCGCCGTCTCCCGGGCGGAGGGGCGAGTGAGGGGGAAGGTGGTGGTGGTGGGGCCGGGAAGCGACCCCCGGGCCGGGAGAAGCAGAGGTCCCACGGGCGCGGCCCTTTGGGGGACGGCTACGACCTGCGCGCCCCTCGCCCGCCCCGCAGCCGGCCCAGCTCCCCCGCCCCTTCCTGATCCCGCCGCTGCCCTCCACGCCTCCTCCTCTCCCCCACCGCCACCCCCTCTCCTTTCTCTCGGCTCTTCCTCTCCCTCGTCGTCGTCCTCCTCCCCTCCAGCCGCTGGGATCCGCGGGTCGGACGAGCCGCCGCCTTCTTCTCTGCGTCCATGTATGAGGGGAAGAAGACGAAGAACATGTTCCTGACCCGGGCCCTGGAGAAGATTTTGGCCGACAAGGAAGTGAAGAAGGCGCATCACTCCCAGCTGCGCAAAGCGTGCGAGGTGGCGTTAGGTGAGCGGGGAGGAGGCCCGAGGGATGGGGGTGGGGAGGGTGCGGGGCGAGGGGAGGGAGGCCGGCGCGGGAGGTGGGGTCGCCGGGGGCGAGCTGGGCCAGCGCCACTGACCTCCGGGAGGCCAGGCGAAGCTCTGGGGTTGCGTGGCAGGAGTTGACAGTAACTCGGCTCGATGCGGGGCAGGGGCAGGGTGGAGGAGGAATGGCAGTGAGCCGGGCCCGGTAACGCGGCCGGGCTGGGGGGTGGCGGGGGTCGCCTGGGGAATCTGCGAAGGTTTGGTTGGTGGACCGTGCGGTGCGGCCGGGGCATCACCCTTTGTGAAGAGGCAGGACAGGGGCTGCTGTTTATTCGCTGAGAAAATTGAGGTGGAGCTGACTTGTCAAGATGGGGCGTGGGAAGGGTTCCGTCTCGTAATTTCAAATAACTTTTCGTTTAGCGTGGTACTTTGGGAAGAGAGGCTGAAGTTGTTCCCTTGTTGACAGTGTCGAGAAGGGGTTTGCGAGAGGTGCAGCCTGTACTGACATCTCTGCGCCTCCGCCACGGGAAAAACAGAGAGTAATGTTGTATCCGACTGGGCTGACCTGGAAGAACAAGACCTGAGGTTAAGGGGTGGGGGTGGCGAGATAAAAGCGGGGAAGGAAAGGACCTTTAGATAAGCTGGCTTTAGTGACAAGGAAGGGAGGCTTTGAACGGGGGAAATGAACAAGACAATGACACCCACCAGCCACATGTCTGGACCGTGACAGCTGCTCGCAAGCTTGAATTGTGATTTACAGTTCAGACGAAAGGGATCTAGTGTCGTGAAGCCCATAGCAGGGTAAATGCAAACAATACCTACAGCGAGGACTGGCAGATGAGGAATTGTTCAGGAGGACCACTGATGGATCTTTTGCATTCATCAGGAATGAAATCCTTTAAGGAAGGACCAGGACGTTAAACGCAAAGATGAATTCCTAATGCTTGGCTTTAGTTTATAGCGCTGGAAACAGACTAGATTAAGTTGACGAGAAAAGGAAGCGTGTTAAGTGGGTTTGGAAAAAAGCATTCTTAAAAGGGGCAAAAATCCAGAATAACTTGGATGTATGCTAAAGGGTCAAGATAGCTCAAAAGCAACTTTGCCTTTTAATTATTAAAATAAAGACTTTTTAACTTACTGTAATAAGCGGTTTTTTATCTCCTTTTTGGATCCTCTAAAGTGATGTGAGAAGTATTATTGAAGAAATTTTCATTAAATTTTTTTGAATTTTATGTATAATGAATTAAAAAAATTTTTTATCCCTTCATGGATCAGAAGTTCACCTTTTGTTATTCTTGTAGCTAGCAAAAGACTATTCTAAATTTATGAGAGGATGTTGTACAGTGGTAAAAATTGAATTTATAGCTGGGTCTTAAAAGACAAGTTGAAGCAGGATGAGGGAAGGAGTGATTTGGGGAGTTTTTTTTTTTAATTGTTATGTGTAGGTTTTTAAATAACTTGTAGGTTAAAGAAGTTAAGAGTTCAAACTAAAGTTTTAGTTTTTGAGGTCAGATTTTCTGTGTTAAAATATACCTTTCATATACTAAAGTATAAGTATTAGAGTATTAGACTAAGGAAATAGAGTGTTATGTGTGTGTATACATATATATATATATATATATTTTTTTTTTTTTTTTCCCCCCCTCTCCAAAATGCTAATATAAGTATCTGTTCTAAACGGAATGCTTACTGGAAGGAGACTCAGATCCTGGCTTTAAATTGCAGTTCTGTTACATTGCAGCATAGTCAGGTCTCTGGGCCTCAGTTTCCTTCTCTGTACAGTTAGTTAGGATGTTGAACATAGTGGTTGTAATGTTAGGTTCCCCTCTAATGTGCCACGAATGTGAACACAATTGTTTTGTTAACTTGTACATTGAGAGTATCCCTGTCACTCTTGATTGGCATCTTTAGAGGCTTTAATGGCTTGGTCCTTGCTGTTTTGAGAGGGAGGGACTACTTGCTCCTGTCTGCCTTGGCTCTACAAAGATTATTTCAGATTTTGCCAGTTTTTACTTGTTTGTCCCTTCCACATAGTTAGCAGAAGCTTGTGAGGAATGTCCCAGAGTACTTTCTTTACTTGAGACATATAGGGCTTTTTCCTTGTATTTCATAGTTGCATTTAGTCTCCTACAAAATCTCATTGAGCAATCTCATGATAATTAATCCCTGATGACCTTTGTTTCTTCCCTTTTAGTCATCCATGTACATTACCGCCCAAACATAATTTAATAGAGATGACACTTATCTTTGCAGAAAGTATAATGTCCTGTAGTAGATAGTATCCCCAAATGCATCCCTGGAAACTGTCATAGACCTCCCTCTTCCACTTCACTATTGAGACCTGGGTCAGGCCACCTTTGGTTTCTTGATAATCTGTATGGCTAGCAAGCTGGATGGGAAAGTAAACTGGAATGGCCTGGTTTGGTCATTCCTTATCTCTGGGTTGTGAGTGGGTAGGAGTTGGCTGGTAGTGGTAGAGAGGTGGGTGTTGCTGTAACTCTTCTAAACAGACTTTGTAAATAACCCACCTAAATATACCGCCTTCATTTATTCTGTGTGTCGTTCCCCCCACCCCCCACCCCCGTTTTTACTGAGCACCTACCGTATAGCTAAAGGGAACAAGAAGATACATCTAATCCTTTTGTGTTTTAAAATCATGTTAGTGGTGTGTGAGTAGATTTCAGAGCACTATTATTCAAAATTCAGTTACCTTTTAGTAAGATGACCTATAATAAATTGATTTTCTGTAAATTATACTCATGAAATTACAGTTCATCTCATGTTCTTAAGAATACTGTATTTTTTTCTTTTTTCTTTGGTCACAATATAGCTTTTTGGAAACCTTACCTAGATAAGGGGAGATTTTACTTTATTAAAACAAAACCCAATCTCAAAAACACCACATAAAGGAGCTTTTATTTTCATGTAAAGAAAGATAACGAAAACTTTAAAGCAGATTATTGGAAACTTTTGTAAAATTGTCTTACATTTCAGACTTTATTTTGAAGTAAAGTGGTTAAAAAAAAAAAAGAAAAAACAAAATCCTTCTCACCTTGACTTTATTTTGAAGTGAAGTGATTAAAAAACCCAAAACACCAAAATCCCTCCCACCTATGTTGTTGCCGTCAGTGTATAGCCCACAGGCCCAGGAACAGCTCCAGGTTGCCCTCTCTTGGTACCTGCCCCACACCAGCTTTCTGCAGCAGCCACTGAACTTTGCAGAGTCAGGGCCTCCAGGCTGCCCTAGCTTAGCTTGATCCATTCCTGCTCTCTAGAATCCTGAATTAAAAATAGTCTGGCCATCTGCTGGCAGATGAGACAACAGCTGAACTATTTTTAGTTTTAAAGAATTTAGGATTGTTGAGGGATTGGGCTTGAAGGTAGCATTGTTTGTCTTATAGGGAGGGGAGGGTGCAGTTGGGCCGTATTCCAGCCAGGCCTCTAAGTTTCAAGAGTTTCTTTGATGTTAGGGCTATGACTAGTTCAGCTTTTGCCTCTAACATTGAGTATCTGTGAAGATATCCTGCAAATGTTAGGGTGAGTGAGTTCAAGGTTGGAAGCTGGCACTGATAGAAAATAGAAGTGAAAGAGGTGACCAGAAGAAGGTTTTAGAGGCAAGGGAGGCCTGCAGAGGCAGCATTAAGGTTGAGGTCCCTGCAGAGATACTGGGGAATGATGGCAAAAAAGAGGGATTGCTAGGAAAGTAATTTTTGCATCATACAGGGTGTGAATTTGTGTTCATCATGTTCTAAAGTGATCCTGCTGATTTTTTTTATGAGTTTGTTATCTAAGCTTATAGTCTTTTCCAGAAATGTAGATATCAATATCGTATTTAGGCTAAAAACTTAACAAAACTTGCTTTGTTCTGCACCTCCAGTCTTGCCCTTGTTTTGGTTACTGGCGTTCTAAAAAAGAAGTATGAGTCGGCAGGGGCAGGATTATTTGAGTGCATTTGATTTTAGTTTTATGCTACTTCTGGTAATTTTATTAATTTTTGTCACTCTTAACTATTTACCAGAAAATGACTTTGTCTCAAATAATACCCTGCAGACAGTGAATTATCTTAATTATAATTTAAATCCATTAGCAAGTCTCTTTTTAAACCTTCCTTGATATCTAAAATAAAGTGTTTTCAGTAAGTCAGGCTGCCAAAATTTTTGAGGTAGCTAGGAAAGAAGGGCGTGATGAATGAAGTGACTGAAAGAGTATATTAGGTTTGAGTGGAAAAAAATAAGTTTGGGTTACAGTGTATATACTCTTTCCATTGTGGAGATTTATACTGCACATTAACATAGTTAAAATTCTGAAGAGTCCTCTATGAAAAAAAACCGGCTCAGTTTTGCTTAATGAAGTTTTCCCTAAATTTGACCCTTTTCATTATCTGTTAACACCGCTTGGAAACATTGTTCCTTGAAATTTACTTTGGGACACTGTTCAAGGGAAAAAAACCAAATGCAGATAGAATGGCCCTAACTACTGAGGGAACCATTCTTATGTTTTTGGAAAGCAGGAGTTTTGTTGATAGTATCTGAAGAAATGAGGTGTAGTTGGACAGAGTGGTATCAGGATCAGAGGGCCATTTGGTTTCTAGCTCTTTCTTTCCTATCCTGTCTAATGGCAAGCAACTGCTCATCTCCGGTGTTAATGTTTAACTCGTAGAGAAACTTCTGTCGGTAATCATTGTTTCGAACCAGAGTAAAAATGTATTGTGAATGGGAAATAATTTGGGGGAATATTTGTCACAATATTCATCACAGATTGGATGAGGGAATATCTGAAAAGGGGAAACACATGAACAAATTATTGTTGCCATTCCAAGTTAAGTACATTCTTCATTCAGATACTTGGTTGAACTAGTATGGGCCAGGTAGTGTTTCAGCGCTGGGCATAGAGCAGTGAGCCAAATATGCTTTTATGGAAGGTATTTTCTAGTTGAGGCTGAGAGTAAAAAACTGATGTATTGTCAAATTGATAATTGTTATTATCTGAGGAAATAGTTCAGAAAGGTAAAGGGAGAATGACCAGGGGGGCAAGTATAGGTAGGGCTGTCAGGAAAGGCCTTTTCAGGAGGTGACATGTCAGCAGAGATGTGATAGATAGTTTCTCAGATGGCCTGGGTTTCACAGGCAGAGGGAACAGTGATGCTGGTGTTGTGCTTCGTACCTTCCAGGATGAAAGGAACCTTGTGTGGCTAGAGAGAGAGGAGGGAGGAGGAGAGGAGAGCAGCTTTGGCTTTTATTACATCTGTGCTCTAAGTCCCTGGAGAGTTTTACAGGGGGTGACAAAGCAGGTTTACATGTTAAAAGGCTCTCTTTGGCCAGAGGTGATAGTGATTTAGGCTGATGGTGGTGGAGGGAATGAGAATTGGTTGCATTTGAAATATGTATTTTTTTCCCGTGGGGCACAGGGTGCCACATGCAAAGCCTCAGTTCTTTTTTTCGTTGTTGTTGTTGTTTTGATATTCATTGATTTGACTGGTTATGGTTTTAGTTGCAACACATGGGCTCTTCCTAGACCAGAGCTCAAACCGTCTGCATTGGTAGGCGGATTCTCATCCACTGTCACCAGGGAAGTCCTGGAATATACTTTGGAGTTGACAGGATTTGCTGATGGGTTGGTTGCCTGACAACAAACAGAACCAGAACCAGGTTATTGGAGAAGGCGTTCACTATGATGGGGAACACCAGGAGAGAAAACATATTAGTAAAACATTTTATTCAACTCTTTGTGTATTTTAGAATTTTTTAATGATAGAATTTCCTGCTGATATAATAGGATATTTTCTACTGAGAAAAAGGTACACTTAAAACGATAGAACATAGTCTAGTGAGAAGGCACAAAACAATTTCAGATTTGACTTGTCAGTTTTTTCTCTGAGGTTTTTTCCTAAGAGAGCGCGTCTTTCACATTGTTTCAATTACAGTAAACAATTGATCTGGTCCCTTTTCAGGGATAGGAACTTGGCAGATGTAATCAGTTAAAGATCTTGAGATGAAATCATCTTGGATTTAAGGGTAGGTCCTAAGTCCAGTGACTGGTGTCCTATGTAGAGGGAGAAACACAGAGACACACAGAGGAAGAGAGGCATGTGGAAATGGAGGCAGGCAGAGATCAAGGTTATGTTGCTGGAAGCCAAGAGATGCCAGGTGTCACCAGGTTGAGACAGGGCAAGGAAGGATTCTTCCTGGAGCTTTTCATTGGTGGAATGGCTCTGCTAACACCTTTAGTTCAGACTTCTGGCCTCCAGAACTGAGAGAAAACGAATTTCTAATGTTTTAAGCCAAGTTTGTGGTAGTTTGTTAATAACAGTTGTCTTTATCCTGACTTTAGACCCACTTTGATTTGTTTGAGCTTCTCTTTAGAGTGCAGAGTGTACTTGAACAACATGGTGGTTAGGGCACTCTCCCTCCAAGCAGTTGAAAATCCAAGTGTAACTTTACAGTCGGCTCTCCCTATCCATGATTCCGCATCCTTGGATTCAGCCAGCCTTGGATCATGTAGTGTTTCTTAAAGAAAATCTGCATATGAGTTCAGAAGACCAAATGTGTATAAATAATACAATACTGTCTTTGGTCTCTTTCATAAACTTAGAAAGGAATTATTCTCAGGCTTTAATGTTCGTGAGTCTTAGGAAACTTCTTTTAGTAAAAGAGTCCTGGGCCCAAGTGTTTAATTAAAAGTTTTATGTTCTACTTTTGATAAGAATTCACTAATCAGCTGTTTAATAACACTCATCTGTCCACACCTTGCTACGAAATTAATCAGTAAAAATGTAAGCAAGCAAAGTAGTATCATGAAAACCAAGGACTGTTTTCATAGGAGAGTCCTTGTGCCTTTACTCAGTTTGCTTTTAATTACGTGTAAGTCCAATAAGTTTGGCAGTTTACTTTTGTAAAAACATAAATCCTTTTCTTCAAACCATTTTCAAAAGTAGAACTAGGGGTAAAAAAATCACCCATCACAATAGAGGTAACTCTTGTTACCTTTATTAAAAGTTTTATTGAAGTCACAATTTACAGTCTATAAAATATGCCCATTTAAAATATATTTTTTACTAAATTTCATTGAAGTGTGCACCCATCACCATAATCCAGTTTTAGAACATTTCCATCACCCCGGTAAGGGCCCTCATGCCCATTTACAGTTAATCCGAGTTTGCAGACATCCACTAATCCATGTCTTTGCCTTTACTGGAAATCTGTGTGTTATACATATGTGGTCTTTCATGCCTGACTTCACTCAGCATAATGTTTTTGAAGTTCATTCTTGTTGTAGCATGTATCAATATATTTTTTTTTTGCTGAATAGTATTCCATAATGTAGATGTGCCTTATTTTTTTGCTTGTCTTCGCACAATTGATAAGCATTTAGGTTGGACATACAATGCTGCTATGAGTATTCAAGTGTAAATCTTTATTCAGGTCTAATATTTTATTTCTGATAAATACCTAGAAGTGGAATTGCTGAGTCATATGATAACTTTGTTTAACTTTTAAAGAAACTAAGTTGTTTTCCAAAGTAACTGCATCATTTGGCTTTCTCATATAGCCTTGCCAGTCAATATTTTTTATTTTCTGTTTTTGATTTTAGCCATCCTAGTTAAGATGAAGTTATTTCATTCAAACAGTGTTAGCTTTTTGAGGCATTTTTTTTTCCCCCAGACTTTGTACACATACACATGAACAGATAAATTCTTCCAAAAGTTGAGCTATTTAACTTGAGGCGGTAATAGGAGGAAAAGAAATAACTAACATTTATTGAATGTTTACTGTAGTCCAAGTTCTTTGCCAATTAAGTACTTCATTAGCTATATCTCAGTTAGTTGTCAGAACAATCCTGTGCGCTCTGGTGCTATTATTCTTTGCGTTTTGCAAAGGAAGAAACTGAGGTTTAGAGCTGTGTTTAGTACAGTTGGAATGTGTGTGCCTTTTGGCTTAATGTGGCCGTCCTGAACTGTACCCTAAGTCACAGAACTGTTTACAAGTAACAAACTAAAAAATGAGATAAGAGAGCAATCACAGAAAGAAAGGCATGCTAAGAAAAGATAAGAACAAAATACATAAAAGAGAGAGAAACAGTCAACCAACAGCAACAGAAGAAAATATTGCTCTGTACGTTTCAGTGAGTCTTGAGGGTGTTTATGTACTGTGTGTTCATAATGGTGTCCCTGAGTCCATCATGCAAAAAATCATTTTACTGTATGTTCTACCTAGAAAGTCAGACAGATTCTTGTGCATTTCTCTGTGTCTTTTGAAGATTTTTACCAAATTTTAAAGTAAGATTTTTATTTGAGCTCTTTGAAAAATTCAGCTGGGCTCTGACTCCCAAGGACTCTGGGCAGGCTAGCTTTCATTGTTTCTGTAGTCCTATCCCTGTACAAATACACTACTCTCTTGTGCTTTCTTTCTTAATGTTCATAGCATTTCAGATCATTTTAAGAATTGAAATGAAAACAAGATCTTATTAAAATGTCATCTTATGGGAAATTATAGATAAGACTTAACCTAAAAATAACTGGTTGTGTATCTCAGTGGCTTCTTTTATAAGTATACAAATGTAACTTTTGTGTAATTGTCATAATTTTTGGTTGTATAGTCTCATTATTTCATATGCTGTATCTGTGTCTTCCTACCTAGCATTTTAATAAGATGACGTTTATTTAAATGTTTTTGACTTTGGGAGTATTTACATATAAAATTTGCTTCACAGATTTTTCTTTCAGTAATCCCTGCAAAAATTCTTTGAGCATTTTGTTAGGTATGCGGAATTATCTAAACATTAAGATGGAACTCACTGGGGTATTAGAGTGTGGTCACTTACGGTTCTCGTTCTTTAGGCAAAGTTATAAATATAGTTGTGCTGGGTATGACTGTATATACAGCAGAGTATGAGGAAAATAAGTCAGGGTATTCATCCTCTTTAGATTATTGATTTTGATCTATTTTTACTGTAAGCATTCTTTTTCATTGTTTCTTTGCACTTTTTCTTTTTTGTCCTAAAAGTAGGAATTAAAGACATAAAAACTGCCTTTTTATAGTTAGGATAAGTATAATTTTGTTTTCTATAAATTTTATTAATTTTTTTCATACTTTTTTCCTTGATATTTATTAAGGTATAATGAGTTTTATATTTAATAAGTTCACCTTGTCTCAGAATTGATAATCAGGTATTGAAAAGCAATTACTAAGTTAGAAAAGCATTTTATCACATCTTATTCCAGTATTTCTGTTTAGTGCTTAAATTGTATCAAATATGATTGACAAGTCCTCATTGCCCCTTAACTTTTTTATAACGTTTGATTTTCTTTCCCAAATAATTTTAGGATTTTCTTTATTCTTTAATATTGTCTTTATATTCTCTTAGTGACTTATAATACTTAATCAGCATTTCTTACCTTATTCTTGTGTATCAGATAAAAAGTATTGTTACACTTGGGAGTAAGTTGGTTATTTTGTTTCATCTATTTTATTGGGTCCTCATGCTTCTAGTCTCTTTAAGTGTTAATTCTTACATAATTGAGAATGTATTCAATGCAGTGCTAAGCAAAAGCTTAATTGTGATTTCTAATGTGCTTGTTTGTATCTTTAGAAATGGAGATGGAAAACATGCATCGTCTAGTATTAGGTTGGTGCAAACGTTATTACATTTTTGCATTGTTGAAATTTGCCGTTTGATATTGGAATGCATTCTTTTTTTTTTTTAGTTTTTTATTTTTTAAATTTTAATATCTTTAATTCTTACATGCGTTCCCAAACATGAACATGGAATGCATTCTTAAATGTGGTTATGTTATACATCATTTTAACGTGCATTTCTCGCTTTGTTTTTTTTGCTAATGACTTATTACTTGATGTTTATTTATTTTAAACTATGGAAATGATGCTAGACAAAAAGCAAATTCAAGCGATTTTCTTACTTGAGTTCAAAATGGGTAGTAAAGCAGTGGAGACAACTCAAAACATCAACAGTGCATTGGCCCAGTAACTGCTAACAAACATACAGTGCAGTGGTGGTTCAAGATGTTTTGCAAAGGAGATGGGAGCCTTGAAGATGAGGAGCACAATGCCTGGCCGTCAGAAGTTGACAACGACCAATTGAGAGTCGTCATCAAAGCTGATCCTCTTAACGACTACATGAGAAGTTGCCAAAGAACTCAAGGTTGCCCATTCTATAGTTGTTTGGCTTTTTGAAGAAAACTGAAAAGATGAAAAAGCTTGATGAGTGGGTACCTCATTAGCTGACTGCAAATCAAAAAAATTATCACTTTGAAGGGTTGTCTTCTCTTATCCTATGCAACAACAATGGACCATTTCTCAATCCGATTGTGACGTTCACTGAAAAGTGGATTTTCACAGTGGATTTTCAACCGGTTGTCGCCGGTTGGTCTGAGAAGACACTCCAAAGCACTTCCCAAAGCCAAACTTGCACCAGAAAAAAAAGTCATGGTCACTTTGGTGGTCTGCTGCTCGTCTGATCCACTGCAACTTTCTGAATCCCGGCAAAACCATTACATCTGAGAAGCATGCTCAGCAAATTGATGAGCTGCACCAAAAACTGCAGTGATTTAGCGGCTGGTATTGGTCAGCAGAATGGGCCCAATTCTCCACGACAATGCGCTACCGCACCTTGCACAACCAGTGCTTCAAAAGTTGAATGAATTGGACTGTGAAGTTTCGCCTCATCTGCCATATTCACCTGACCTCTTGCCAACTGACTACCACTTCTTCAAGCATCTCAACAACTTTTTGCAGAGAAAATGCTTCCATAACCAGCAGGATGCAGGAAAAGTTTTCCAAGAGTTCATCAAATCCTAAAGCACATATTTTCATGCTACAGAAATAAACTTATTTCTCATTGGCAAAAATGTGTTGATTGTAATTGTTCCTAATTTGATTGATAAAGATGTGTTTGACCCTAGTTATAATGAGTTATAGTGATATAAAATTCATGGTCCAAAACCACAATTACTTTTGCACCAACCTATTAATAGAACAGAAATAAGATGTAATATGTTTGATACCAGTTAATAATTAAATTAGCACTTGTTAATAATTAAGCTTTTAAAGCATATACCAGTTCCAAAATGGGTATTTTTTAAATTTTCTTTTCCCACAGTGGGTATTTTATAATGATTAGAGAACAGAAGTTTTACAGTAAATACTGTGTCTGCAGATTATTTTGCCAGGAGAGACAGGGACAGAAGGTAAACTTACATTATCAGAATGTACTTTTTTCCTAAATGCAGTGATGAGTCTTTGTGTTTGGATATATGAAGTGAAAAAGTATTTTATTCTCCGTTCCCATCTCAGGTCTCATTTTTATGGCTATTGGGGAAGTCTTGAATGGCAGATTAGAAAGAAAGGTACTTTTGTTAGTAATGTGTAGCAACGCACACACACACACACACACGAGCTTGCTTGGCAGGAGTACTGGAGTGGGTTGCCGTTTCCTACTCCAGGGGATCTTCCCACCTCAGGGATCAGACCTGCTTCTCTTGCATCCCCTGCATTGGCAGGCAGATTTTTACCACTGTACCTGCCGCCTGGGAAACCCCAGTGTGCAGCATATGCTTCCTTACAAAGTCAGTGAACATCCCAGAACCAAAGCTTTTGTATGTGGTCATATCTTCATTGAGTTGTTTTCCTTTTGAAATAGTCAAAGCAAAGATTTTCAGTTTTTTAAACTTTCTTGTATGTTTCAAAAAGCACACTTGATTAGGTGATCAATAATGCTGCAGTCTGGTTCCTTATAATAAAGTTTGGCATTCAAATCATAACCCTTATAATTCTTTTTGTTTGTTTTTTCTTGTTTTGAATGAAAAATGTCTTTAGGAAAGATTAGTCTTTTTCTGTTTTATTACTAAGTTAAAATTACATTCATGAATATTTTCTGAACAGTTTAGGATTTTATGTCAAATTGAATATCTTTTTAAAATGCTTCTACACTGGTTTCTTTTAATTTGGTCTTAGTGAAGTTTTTTATTTTTAACATTTCTTAAGGTTGTATAATTGTTCATTTATAACATTATGACAAATAAGGAGCTTTGATTTTTGCCATTTATGTATGCCTCCTGCTGTTCTGTGTCATGAAGTTCTCTCTCACTAGTTTGCTTGACCAAAGCTTCTTAATGTATATTTTGTTGATTCAGTAAATTAATGTCCCCAAGTATTTTGTCTAGGATAGTCACTGTTAATAATTTGGCTTTCCAGAAGATGAATTAAAAAAACAAAAATCTTCTGAGTTTGGAAATTAAATGTCAAGAATGTTTGCTTTTCCTCAGTTTTTCCATTTTTTTTAAATTAGTTTTTATCCTAAACTTTTCATTAAAAAAAATCGCAGTATTTCAGTTCATTTTATGGGAACCATTCCTTTTATGTTCATTTCCTACCTGATTCTTTTTTCTTTTCTCCTTCTCAAACCTTCATAAAGACATATTTGAAAGCTGTTGAAACAATTTAAAGAGAATCAGTGGGTAATCTGACATCTGGTTAGCAACCTTTGATGTGACCTTCCAAATGACCACTAACTTGTAGAAATGGAGGAAAATTTACTATGTTGTGGAAAACCGTATTGATAGTAGTCTTACTAGACCCAGGAGGAATGAATGAAACTAAAAGAATGAGAGAAAAGAGCACAGGTATGGAGGACAGAAACCAAAACTATTCCACGTGAATAGTTTCCTAAACACAGAACAAGAAAATTAAAAATTGGAAATTACAAACAGAAGAATAATCAAAGACATAATAAAGAAAACTTCACCAAGAAACACCTATGTATGAAAACTGCCGTATCCCAGAAAGAAGAAAACTCAATGTAAAGAGACTCTTACAAGTTTCAGTCTAGCAGTATTATTTAAAATTAAAGAGAATAAAAAGAAATGTCCTATGAATTTCTAGGCAGAGATAATAAGCTTTCAAAGAAGCAATTGTAAGTTTTTAGTTAAGATTACAAGTTTCACCCTAGGTAAATAGGGTGAAATAATAGAAATGTGCTAAATAATAGAAGTGTGCTGAAAATGATAGAATAGCAACTCTGCTAATAAATTCAGATACAGTGTTTTATAAAGTGAAATATATATATATATTTTAAATTGGTCTTACTTCACCTCTTTATTTTCCCTGTTTCTTTTTTCCTCTCCTCCTATCTCCTTCATCTCCACTCCTCTCATTCCTTTTATCTTAAATTCTACTTCTAAAAAATTGTTAGAAAATAATGATGCATGTTGTGAAGATAGATGTACAGATTTATTCATCTTTGTGATTTAACATATTTTTCCTAAACCGTCTTTTATTTGCAGTCTTTTGTTGATTTCTGTAGAGCAGAGTGAATCAGTTATCCATGTATCCACTTTTTAAGATTGTTTTCCTGTATAGGTCATTACAGAATACTGAGTAGAGTTCTCTATGTTCTACAGTAGATCCTTACTAGTTGTATCTATCTTATAGTGTGTGTATGTCAATCCCAATTTATCCCTCTCCTTTCCTCCACACACTGTAATCATAAATTTATTTTCTATATCTGTGCCTCTTTATGTTTTGTAAGTTCATTTGTACCATTCTTTTAGATTCTGCATGTTAAAGTGATATCATATGATATTTTTCTCTGACTGACTTCACTCAGTATGACAATCTCTAGGTCCATCTATGTTGCTGAAAATGTTATTATTTCATTCTTTGTTAATGGCCAAGTAATATTCCACTGTGTATATGTACCACGTCTTTTTTATCTGTTCCTCTCTTGATGGACATTTAAGTTGCTTCCATGTCTTGGCTATTGTAAATAGTGCTGCCATGAACACTGGGGTGCATATATCTTTTTGAATTACGATTTTCTCTGGATATATGCCCTGGAATGGGATGGCTGTATCATATTATAGCTCTATTTAGTTTTTTAAGGAACCGCCATACTGTTCTTCATAGTGGCTGTACAAATTTACATTCCCACCAGTGTAGGAGGGTTCACTTTTTTGATGATGACCATTCTGACTGATGTGAAATGATACCTTGTTCTAGTTTCGATCTGCATTTCTCTGATAATTAGTGATGTTGAGCATCTTTTAATGTGCTTTTTGACTGTCTGTATGTTATCTTTGAAGAAATGTCTAGTTAGATCTTACACCCATGTTTTAATTGGGTTTGTTTTGTTTTGTTTTTTAATATTGAGCTGCATGAGCTGTTTATATATTTTGGAGAACAAACCCTTGTCCATCTCTTCATTTGCAATGTTGGTTGTCTTTTTGTTTAAGGTTTCCTTTGCTGTGCAAAAGCTTTTAAATTTAATTAGGTACTATTTGTTTTTGTTTAAACATTATTCTAGGAGGTGGATCAGAAAAGATCTTACTGCAATTTATGTCAAAGTATTCTGCCTATGTTTTCCTCTAAGAATTGTATAGTATCCAGCTTTACGGATAGGTCTTTAATCCATTTTGATTTTATTTTTGTATATGGTGTTAGGGAGTATTCTATTTTCATTCTTTTACAAGTGGTTGACCAGTTTTCCCAGCACCACTTATTGAAGAGACTGTCTTTTCTCCATTGTATATTCTTGCCTACTTTGTCACTGATTAGGTGGCCACAGGTGCGTGGGTTATCTCTGGAGTTTCAGTCTTTTTCCATTGATCTATATTCCTGTTTTTGTGCCAGTATCATATTGTTTTGATTACTTTAGTAGTATAGTATGAGGCAGGGAACCTGATTCCTTTAGCTCTGTTCTTCTTTTTCAAGATTGCTTTCACTATTGAGAGTCTTTTGTGTTTCCATGCAAAATGTAAAATTTTTTGTTCTAATTCTGTAAAAAATGCCGTTGGTAATTTGATAGGAATTGCATTGAATCTATAGATAGCTTTGGGTTGTATAGTCATTTTCACAATATTGATTTCTCCAATTCAAGAACATGGTCTCCCTCTCCATCTGTGTGTGTCATCTTTGATTTCTTTCATCGGTGTCTTATAGTTTTTCAAGTATGGATCTTTTGCCTCCTTCAGTTCAGTTCAGTCACTGAGTCCGTGTCTGACTCTTTGCAACCCCATGGACTGCAGCACGCCAGGCCTCCCTGTCCATCACCAACTCCCGGAGTTCACCCGAACTCATATCCATTGAGTTGGTGATGCCATCCAGCCATCTCATCCTCTGTCGTCCCCTTCTCCTCCTGCCCCCAATCCCTCCCAGCATCAGGGTCTTTTCAAGTGAGTCAGTTCTTCACATGAAGTGGCCAAAGTACTGGAGTTTCAGCTTCAACATCAGTCCTTCCAATGAACACCCAGGACTGATCTCCTTTAGAATGGACTGGTTAGGTAGGTTTATTTCTAGCTATTTTATTCTTTATGATGTGATGGTAAATGGAATTGTTTCTTAATCTCTCTGATCTTTCATTGTTAGGGCATAGGAATGCATAGATTTCTGTGTATTAATTTTGTATCCTGCAACTCTACCAGATTCATTCATGAGCTCTAGTAGTTTTTTGGTAGCATCTTTAGGATTTTCAATGTATAGTATCATGTTATCTGCAAACAGTGATGGTTTTACTTCTTTATTTCCAATTTGGATTCCTTTTACTTCTGTTTATTTTCTAATAGTCATGATTAGGACCTCCAAAGCTGTGTTGAATTAAAGTGGTGAGGGTGGACATCGTTGCCTTGGTCCTTGTGTGTGTGTTTGTGTTTTAATTGCTAAGTTGTGTCCGACTCTTGAGATCCCATGGACTGTGCCTGCCAGGCTCCTCTCTCCATGGAATTCTCCAGGCAAGATTACTGGGTTGGGTTGCCATTTCTTTCTTCAGGGGATCTTCCGAACCCAGGGATTGAACCTGGGTCTCTGGCACTGCAAGTAGATTTTTTACCATCTGACCAACAAGGGACGCCCCTAAGCCCACTTTCAGGAGAGTTTTTAGTTTTTGTTTTTGTTTTGTTTTGTTTTGTTTTAAATCATAAATGGACATCAAAAGCCTTTTCTGTGTCTGTGGAGATGATAACCATATGATTTTTATTCTAAAAATTGTTAATGTTGTATATAACTTTGATTTTGCCTATATTGAAGAATCCTGCATCTCTGGGACAGATCCCACTTGATCGGAGTGTATGATCTTTTTTCTTTGGCTGTGCGAGGTGACATGTGAAACTTTACCAACTGGGGATCAAACCATGCCCCCTGCATTGTAAGTGTGGAGTTTTAATCACTGGACCGTCAAGAAAGTCCTGTACAGTCCTTTAAATGTATTGTGAATTTGTGTTTGCTAGTATTTTGTTGAGAGCTTTTGAGTATACGTTCATCAGTGATACTGGATTGTAATTTTCTTTTTTTGTGATATCTTTGCCTGGGTTTGGTATCAGAGTGGTATTGTAGAATGAGCTTGGGAATGTTCCTTCCTCTGCTATTTTTTGAAAGAGTTCAAAAGGCTAGGTGTTAACTCTTCTGTAAATGTTTGATAGAATTCACCTATAAAGTCATCTGGTCCTGGACTTTGTTTGTGGAAACATTCTTAATCTGTTTCAATTTCAGTATGCTTGTGATTGGTCCATTCATGTTTTTTGTTTCTTCCTGGTTCACTCTTGGTAAAGGTTATATCTTTTTAAGTATTCATCTGTTTTTCCTAAGTTGTCCATTTTATTGGCATATTGTTACTTGTAATCTTTTATGATTCTTTGTATTTCTGTGGTGTCCATTATAACTTTTTTTCATTCTAATTTTATTGATATGAATTCTCTCCCCTTTTTCTTGATGAGTCTGGCTAAAAGTCTATCAATTTTATCTTCTCAAAGAATCAACTTTTAGTTTCATTGATCTTTGCTAGTGTGTTCTTTGTTCCTGTTTCATTTATTTCTGCTCTCTATGGTTTCTTTCCTTTTGCTAACTTCGGGTTTTGTCTTTCTCTCGTTGCTTTAGGTGTAGGGATAGGTTATTTGTTCGAGATTTTTCTCGTTTCTCTAGGTAGGATTATTGTATTCCTATAAACTTCACTTTTAGAACTGCTTTTGCTGTGTACCTTGGGTTTTGGATTGTTGCATTTTCATTGTCATTTTGTCTGTGGGTGTTTTTTTTATTTCCTCTTTGATTTCTTCAGTGATCCATTGGTTATTAAGTAACATTGCTTAACCTCCATGTGTTTGTGTTTTTTACAGATTTTTTCCTAGAATTTATTTCTAATCTGATAGTGTTGAGGTTGAAAAAGGTGCTTGATATGGTTTCATTTTTCTTAAATTTACTGAGGTTTGATTTGTATCCCAAGATGTGATTTGTCCTGGACAATGTTCCATGTGTACCGGAGAAGAAACTATTCTGCTGCTTTTGGATGGAATGTCCTATAAATATCAATTAAGTCTATCTGGCATAATCTGTCCTTTAAGGCTTGTGTTTCCTTATTGATTTTCTGTCTGGATGATCTGTCTGTTGGTGTAAGTGGGATGTTAAATCCCCGACTCTTAGTTGTGTTACTGTGAATTTCCCCATTTATGGTTATTAACATTTGCTCTATATATTGAGGGACTCCTATGCTGGGTACATATATAGTTAGTTATAGCTTCTTGGATTGATCCCTTGATCATTGGGTGGTGTCCTTGTCTCCTGCAACAGTCTTCATTTTAAAGTCTGTTTTGTCTGATATAAATATTTCTGCTTGAATAAAAATATTTAATAAATATTTCTATTTCTTTATTTTTTCTTCTTCTTTGCATGGAATATCTTTTTCCATCCCCTCACTTTCAATCTATATGTGCCCAGAGGTCTGGAGTGGTTCTCTTGTAGACAGCATATATATGGGTCTTGTTTTTGTATCCATTCATCCAGTCTGTGTCTTTTGGTTGGAGCATTTAATCTATTTTCAGTTAAGGTAGTTATTGATCTGTGTGTTCCTTATGTCATTTTCTTAATTGTTTTGAGTTTGTTTTTGTAGGTCTTTTTCCCCCCTTACTCTTTTTTCTTTTTTAATTTATCTGTTTTAATTGGAGGCTGATTACTTTACAGTATTGTGATGGTTTTTGCCATATATTGACATGAATCAGCCTTGGGTATACATCTGTCCCCCATCCTGAACCCCCTCCCTCCCCATCCCATCCATCAGGGTCATCCCAGTGCACCAGCCCTGAGCACCCTGTCTCATGTATCAAACTTGGACTGGCGATCTGTTTCACATATGATAATATACATGTTTCAGTGCTATTCTCTCAAATCATCCCACCCTTGCCTTATGCCACAGAGTCCAAAAGACTGTTCTATACATCTGTGTCTCTTTTGCTGTCTCACATACAGGGTTATTGTTACCATCTTTCTAAATTCCATGTTTATGTGTTAGTATACTATATTGGTGTTTTTCTTTCTGACTTACTTCACTCTATATAATAGGCTCCAGTTTCATCCACCTTATTAGAACTGATTCAAATGTATTCTTTTTAATGGCTGAGTAATACTCCATTGTGTATATGTACCACAGCTTTCTTATCCATTCATCTGCTGATGGACATCTAGGCTGCTTCCATGTCCTGGCTATTATAAACAGTGCTGCAATGAACATTGGGGTACATGTGTCTCTTTCAATTCTGGTTTCCTTGGTGTGTATGCCCAGCAGTGGGATTGCTGGGTCATACGGTAGTTCTATTTCCAGTTTTTTAAGGAATCTCCACACTGTTCTCCAGAGTGGCCATACTAGTTTGCATTCCCACCAACAGTGTAGGAGGGTTCCCTTTTCTCCACACCCTCTCCAGCATTTATTGCTTGTAGACTTTTTGATAGCAGCCATTCTGACCATCATGAGATGGTACCACATTGTGGTTTTGATTTGCATATCTCTGATAATGAGTGATGTTTTAGCATCTTTTCATGTGTTTGTTAGCCATCTGTATGTCTTCTTTGGAGAAATGTCTATTTAGTTCTTTGGCCCATTTTTTTATTGGGTCATTTATTTTTCTGATACTGAGCTGCATGAGCGGCTTGTATATTTTTGAGATTAATTCTTTGTTAGTTGCTTCGTTTGCTATTATTTTCTCCCATTCTGAAGGCTGTCTTCTCACCTTGCTTATAGTTTCCTTCTTTGTGCAAAAGCTTTTAAGTTTAATTAGGTCCCATTTATTTATTTTTGCTTTTATTTCCATTACTCTGGGAGGTGGGTCATAGAGGATCCTGCTGTGATTTATGTCAGAGAGTGTTTTGCCTATGTTTCTCCTCTAGGATTTTATAGTTTCTGGTCTTATATTTAGATCTTTAATCCATTTTGAGTTTATTTTTGGATATGGTGTTAGAAATGTTCTATTTTCATGGTTTTACAAGTGGTTGACCAGTTTTCCCAGCACCACTTGTTAAAGAGATTGTCTTTTCTCCATTGTATATTCTTGCCTCCTTTGTCAAACATAAGGTGTCCATAGGTGCATGGATTTATCTCTGGGCTTTCTTTTTTGTTCCATTGATCTATGTTTCTGTCTTTGTGCCAGTACCATACTGTCTTGATGCTGAAGCTTTGTGCTATAGCCTGAAGTCAGGCAGGTTGATTCCTCCAGTTCCTCCATTGTATATTCTTGCCTCCTTTGTCAAGGATAAGGTGTCCATAGGTGCGTGGATTTATCTCTGGGCTTTCTTTTTTGTTCCATTGATCTATGTTTCTGTCTTTGTGCCAGTACCATACTGTCTTGATACTGAAGCTTTGTGCTATAGCCTGAAGTCAGGCAGGTTGATTCCTCAAGTTCCCTTCTTCTTTCTCAAGATTGCTTTGGCTGTTCGAGGTTTTTTTGTGTTTCCATACAAATTGTGAAATTATTTGTTCTAGTTCTTTGTAAAATACCATTGGTAGCTTGATAGGGATTGCATTGAATCTATAGATTGCTTTGGGTAGTATATTCATTTTCACTATATTGATTCTTCGGATCCATGAACATGGTATATTTCTCCATCTATTTGTGTCATCTTTTATTTCTTTCATCAGTGTTTTATAGTTTTTATATATAGGTCTTTTTGTTTCTTTAGGTAGATTTATTCCTAAGTATTTTATTCTTTTTGTTGCAATGATGAATGGAATTGTTTTCTTAATGTCTATTTTCTCATTGTTAGTGTATAGGAATGCAAGGTATTTCTGCATGTTAATTTTATATCCTGCAACTTTACTATATTAATTGATTAGCTCTAGTGATTTTCTGGTGGAGTCTTTAGGGTTATCTGTGTAGAGGATCATGTCATCTGCAAACAGTGAGAGTTTTACTTCTTTTCCAATCTGGATTCGTTTTATTTATTTTTCTTCTCTGATTGCTCTTTTCTTGTGGTTTGATGACCATCTTTATTGTTGTTTGGGTTGTTTTTTCTCTTTTCTGTGTGTATCTTTTGTAGTTTTCTGGTTTGCATTTCCCATGAGGTTCTGATATAGCAGTCTGTATATACACAAGGTTGTTTTATGTTGCTGATCTCTTAATTTCAAACATATTTCCCATTTCCTGCATTGTTTCTAGTTGTGGCCTTCTGGCCTCCCCAACTTCCTCATTGTATTGATAAACGTTTGCATAGCCCAGTTTTGAAGAGGCAGGGGCTTGAACTTAAGGCCTTGTATTGAGAGCTTAGATCTCAGTAAACCAACAGGACTTCCTAACTGTTTGGGTATAAGAAGTGAAGGAAATGAAGGCATTTAGGATGATTCTGAGGTTTCTAATGGGGGATTTCAGTCTGTTTGATTTCATTCACCAAAAATGGTAGTATATGAATAAAGCACATTTGAGAGCAGGAATTGAGGAAGAAAATGGATTCAGGTAAGGTTAAAATGAGTTTGAGGTGCATATGGAGCATCTAAGAAAAAAGGTTTCATTTTGTTGACAGTTGTTAGTAACTTTTGTTTTTTATTTGTTTATGACAGAAGCTTCAGAGAGAGAGAGCGCTGAGCTGTAAAGAGAAGTTTAGCTATTACCAGTATGTAGTGAACCACTTAGGTCCTTTTGGAGAAAAGGAGATGTATATTAATTTGCCCAGGAAATTTACTCTCATTTACTCTTTCTTCAAGAAACATTTGTTAAGTACCTATTTGTTCCAGAGTAGCTAAGCTTGAGAAATAGAAATTTAAAGAGGATGACCTTTGCTGTTAAGGAGCTAGTTGAGGGAAATGGACACACAAAATAATTTCAGTGTAATGAGGTAAGCGTTGGTGATAGTGATAACCAGAGGGAGGTATGGGATAGAAAAGTATAATTACTTTAGCTTGGAAGTGCATCAAAAGGGTTTTTTGGACTTGACAGCTGTTTTTTTTTTTTCCTAGAATGAATGGGTATGTGCCAGGAAAAGATGGGTGGGAAAAGAATTCTGGGGAGGGAGGAGCATCATTAGGTAAAGGTTTGATCAACAAAAAAACATGAAGTGTGGGAGACAGTTACCCAGAAGATTGGCATTTTAAGGGTCTTAAACATGAGGCAGGAATGGAGGAGATGAGGTCCATGGACAGTGTAAGTAGTGGTGAGCGTGGGCAGAAAACCACTGAAGGTTTTCAGTTGGGAGTGACACAGAACGTGTCATGGAAGCTGCTCTGAAAAGTGTCTGCCAGACAGATTCTTGGTGGGGCAGAATTCCAGACAGAGGGTATGGTTTGAGCAAAAGCCTAGAGGTGTGAAATAGCAGATCACTTCAGGGGATTTAGAGCATTCTTTTATTATTGAATTGTGGAACTCAAGGGAGGGCATGCAGAGAGGTGAGAGTGACAGACAGGGAGCAGATCTTGGAGAGTCTTGTGTGCCATGCTAATGCGCTTGAACTTTATCCTGGTAAAGGTCACTCTGGCACTAATAAGGCTCAGGAATGGGGATGAGGAGTCAGTAGGCCTGATGAGAGATGAGGGCCAACCTAATGAAGTAGAAAAATGGAGAAATCAAATTTAAGAAGTTATGTAATAGTTCTCATCCTTGGCTATACACCAAGATCACCTGTGGAGCATCTTAAAAATGCAACCATCTGCATCACAGTACTGGACGTCATTATTCACTAAGTTTAAACATGGGCCTGAACATCCTATTTAACTTTTTAAATTTTATATTTTTCATTAACATAGAGTAAAATTGACTTTTTTTTTACTGTACAGTTCCATGAATTTTAATCCATGTAAAGATTTATGTAATCTCTGTCAAAACTGAGATACAGAACAGTTCAAGCACCCCAAAATTTTCTGTATTGATATCTCTTTATAACTATACCTTTCCCACCATCTCTGATCCCTGGCAAGTTCTGTATCGTTACAGTTTTGTCTTTTTGAGACTGTGGTGTACAGTGAAGGCAAGCTTTTGAGACTTACTTCTTTCACTTAGCATATCTTTGAGATTCATCTAGATTGTTGGATGTTTTAATAGTCTGTTCCTTTTTATTGCTCAGTAATATTCAACTGTATAGTTGTACTACAGTTTGTTTATCCATCACTCACTGAAGAACATCTTAGTTGTTCGCAGTTTTTGGCAGTATGACTAGAGCTGCTGTAAACATTTGTGTACAGATTTTTATTTGAACATAAGTTTTCATTTCTTTAGATTAGGTACCCAGGAGTGGGATTCCTGGGTCACATGGTAAGTATATGTTCAACTTTATAAGAAGCTTTTAGTGTTTTCCAAAGTGGCCATGCCATTTTACATTCCCACCATCAGTGTCCAGGAGTTCAGTTGTTTCAGTCTCACCAACTCTTGCTGATGTCCCTATAAACTATTTTAATAGGGGTGTAGCAGTATCTCATTGTGGTTTTCATTTGTGTTTCTTAAATGGCTAATGATGTTGAACATCATTTTGAGTATTTATTTGGCATGCATATATCCCTTTAACGTGTCTTAAGTCTTGCTCAGTTTTTTAAAAATCTGGTTATTTTCTTACTATTGAATTTTAAGTTTTAAAGTAAATTTATTTTCTGTACATCTAAATATGTATATACAAACAGAAAACCTATGTCAGATATGTGATCTGCAAATGTCTTCTGTAGCTACCTTTTCATTTTCTTAACAGTGTTTTTCACAGAACAAAAGATTTTAATCTTTATTAAGTCCAATTTAATTTTTCTTGTGTCTTACTGGTCCAACACCATTTGTCGGAAAGATAGTCCTTTTCCCATTGAATTACCTTTGCACTTTTGTTAAAAAAACAATTTGTTAGGTTTCTGTGTGTCTTTTTTTGGACTCTGTGTCTATCTGTTCTTCAGTACCACATTGTTTAATTTTGACTTTAAAGCCCTACAGTGAAATCTGTTTCTTCCTACTTTATTCTTTATTAGAATTATTTTATCTATTCTCTCAATGTTACATTGCTTTTTTTTATTTTATAGGTAGTTATATAGGTCATTCCCTTATCTACGTATGGGACATTCTGCTGGACTGTTACTATCCATGGCTTAAATCTGTGGACCAATTGGAGAGAATTGACAAGCCTTTACTGCTTTGAGTTCTCTAATCCATGATGATGATGCGTCTCTCCTATTTAGTTTTTTTTTTATTTCTTTCAGTATACATCCTGTACTTGTTTTGTTAGGTTTATACTTAAGAATTTTATTCTGGGGAGAGCTATTATAAATAGTATAGTTTCTTCAGTTTTGGTTTCCAGTTGTTGGTATATAGAAATTTGATTTATTTTTGTGTGTTTAAACTTTGCACAATAAATGCACTTATAAGTTCTAAGTGTTTTTTTCCAGGTTTCTTGGGATTTTTTTTTTAGATAATTATGTCATTTGTGAATAAGAACATTTTTATCTATTTCTATACAATTTGCATGACTTATCTTTTCCTAGTACTATTGACTTGAATGGGATGTTTGGTACAAAGTTGAATAGAAATGGTGACAGTAGCCATTCTTGCCTTGTTCCAGATCTTGGGGGAAAGCATTCAGTTTTTCACCATTAAACTTGGTGTTAGCTGTAAGTTTTTTATAGTTACTTCTTGAAGTTTCTTTATTGCTAGGTTGCTAAGAGTTTCTTTTTAATCATGAATGGATGTTGAATTTTGTCATATGCTTTTTCTGCATCAATTGGTTTGGTCATGTGATTTTTCTTCATTTGCCTGTTTATGTGGTAGATTACCTGGTTGACTTTGTCATTGGTCGATCATAATGTATAATTCTTTCTATTGGTTTCTATAGGTTGCTGAGGCTTCCCAGGTGGTGCTTAGTGGCAAAGAACATGCCTGCCAGTGCAGGAGACATAAGAGACGCAGGTTTGATTCCTCAGTGGGGAGATTCCCTGAAGAGGGCATGGCAACGCACTCCATATTCTTGCCTGGAGAATCCCATGGACAGAGAAGCCTGGCAGGCTATCTAGTCCATGGAGTTGCAAAGACTCAAGAGATGACTGAAATGACTTAGCACATATAGGTTGCTAGAACAGGTTGTTTTATTGCTAATATTTTGTTGAGGATTTTGATATTTTTACTCATGAGTGATACTGTTCTCTATTTTTTTTTTTCTGTACTGTCCTTACAGTGTAATTCTTACACTGCCTACCTGGGATCAGGTCAGATTTAACAGGTTAGGGGCACTATCCTCCACAGAATGCCTCATTTAAGACCCTAGCCCCAAGGTCCACAGTGTCCAGGTCATTTGTGCTTCTAACCAATTGGCTACAAATTGGGGGTTCCCACTGACCCCTTAGATTTGCCAGAACAGCTCACAGAATTCAGAAAAGTGCTTTACTTAGGGTTGTAAGCATGCACTTAGTTTTATTAGAAAGGATGCACATCAGGACAGTCTAAAAGTCCCTTGGGGTGAGCTCTCACAGAGCCCCAATTGCAAAGCTTGCGTGGCTTCAGGATGGACCACCCTCTGCCACACCAGTGTGTATCACCAACCAGGGAAACTCACCCCTAGCTTCGGTGTCCAGGGCTTTTGTTGGGGCTTCATTTCATGAGCATGATTGATTGTGTAGCCACATGATTGAACCCAGTCTGCAGTCCCCCTCTTCCCCTCTTTGGAGGTCAGGCTGAGATCACATGACTGATCTTAGTTGATCTTTGCAGTGTGACTAGCAGCTCTCCTGAAACTGCCCTTAGGCCAATCATGAATAAAATGGATACTCCTTTGGGACTTCCACTGCAGGGGTCATGGGTTCAATCCCTGGTTGGGGACTAAGATCCTGCACGTGGCACAGTGCAGGCCCCCCCCCCCCCAAAAAAAAGATACTCCTTTACCTGGGAAAATCCAAGGGTTTAGAGGCTTTCTTCCTTCCAACACTAGGGACAAAACCCAGCCAAGTCCTTAATTATACAGCAGTCCAGTTTTATCATCAGGGTAATACTGACTTCATAAAATGAATTGAAAAGTGTTCTCTCCTGTTCCATTTTCTGAAGGAGAGTGTAGAGAATTGGTGTCAATTTTTCTGTATTTGGTAGAATTCTCCAGTGAAAACATCTGGTCCTGGAGATTTCATTTGTGGTTGTTTTTAAACTGGAAATTCAGTATCTTTAATAATTGTAGAGCTATTCAAATTATTTCATATTGGGTGAGTTGTGGTAGTTTGTACCTTTTTGAGAAATTGGTCTGTTTGATCTCAGTTGTTGAATTTAAGCATATAGGGTTGTTCGTGCTAATCCCTTTAATGTCTGGTGTTTGTACTGATACTCTTATTTTGGATTCTGGTGATAATTTGTGTCTTTTTGTTTCAGTCTTGCTGGAGGTTTGTTAATTAAATCTTTTCAGAGAACCACTTTTTCATTCATTTTTTTCTATTGTTTTTCTGTTTTCAATTTCATTGATTTCTTCATATCTTCATTTCTTTCAGCTGTGAAAGTGAAGTGACAGTTGGGTTTAGGTTTATTCTGCTTCTCCTCTTTAAGGTGAGAGGTGAGATTTGAGAACTTTTCTCTATTATAAAAACGCTGAAGTTGATTGGCAAGAATACTTAAGTTCTACTCTTAGCAGATTTATACTGTGTAGTATTATCAGCTGTATTTACCTCATTATATATTAGGTCTTGATACTTCATACATCTTATGACTGCAAATTTGTACCCTTTTACCAAGCTTTCCCTCTTTGCCTCAGCCCTTGGCAGCCACTTGTAATTGTGGCACCTCTCTGTAATTATGAGTTCAGTATTTTTTCCACATGTAAGTGATACTGTGCAATATTGGTCTTTCTCTGTCTGGCTTATTTCACTTAGCATGTGCCTTCCAGCTTTATTCATGTTGTTGCAAAGCTGAATGATACTTTATTGTATTTATATGCTGTGTCTTTTTTGTCTATTTATCTGTTGATGGACAGACACTTAGGTTGTTTCTGTATCTTAGCTGTTACAAGTAATATGAACGTGGAGAACAGATACCTCTAGGAGATAGTGATTTTGTTTCCTTTGGATGTATACCCTGAAGTAGAATTGCTGGATCATATGATGATTCTATTTTTAATCTCTTGAGGAGCCTTCATACTGTTTCCCACAGTGACTGTACCAGTTTGCGTCCACCTGCAGTATAGGGAAAAGGTCAGTTTTCATTCCAATTCCAAAGAAAGGCAATGCCAAAGAATGCTCGAACTACCGCACAATTGCACTCATCTCACATGCTAGTAAACTAATGCTCAAAATTCTCCAAGCCAGGCTGCAGCAATATGTGAACTATGAACTTCCTGATGTTCAAGCTGGTTTTAGAAAAGGCAGAGGAACCAGAGATCAAATTGCCAACGTCGACTGAATCATGGAAAAAGCAAGAGAGTTCCAGAAAAACATCTATTTCTGCTTTATTGACTATGCCAAAGCCGTTGACTGTGTGGCTCACAATAAACTGTGGAAGGTTCTGAAAGAGATGGGAATACCAGACCACCTGACCTGCCTCTTGAGAAATCTTTATGCAGGTCAGGAAGCAGCAGTTAGAACTGGACATGGAACAACAGATTGGTTCCAGGTAGGAAAAGGAGTACATCAAGGCTGTATATTGTCACCCTGTTTATTTAACTTCTATGCAGAGTACATCATGAGAAACGCTGGACTGGAAGAAACACAAGCTGGAATCAAGATTGCCGGGAGAAATATCAATAACCTCAGATATGCAGATGACACCACCCTTATGGCAGAAAGTGAAGAGGAACTCAAAAGCCTCTTGATGAAAGTGAAAGAGGAGAGTGAAAAAGTTGTCTTAAAGCTCAACATTCAGAAAACGAAGATCATGGCATCTGGTCCCATCACTTCATGGGAAATAGATGGGGAAATAGTGGAAACAGTGTCAGTCTTTATTTTGGGGGGCTCCAAAATCACTGCAGATGGTGACTGCAGCCATGAAATTAAAAGATGCTTACTCCTTGGAAGAAAAGTTATGACCAACCTAGATAGTATATTCAAAAGCAGAGACGTTACTTTGCCAACAAAAGTCTGTCTAGTCACGGCTATGGTTTTTCCTGTGGTCATGTATGGATGTGAGAGTTGGACTGTGAAGAAGGCTGAGTGCCGAAGAATTGATGCATTTGAACTGTGGTGTTGGAGAAGACTCTTGAAAGTCCCTTGGACTGCAAGAAGATCCAGCCAGTCCATTCTGAAGGAGATCAACCCTGGGATTTCTTTGGAGGGAATGATGCTAAAGCTGGAACTCCAGTACTTTGGCTGCCTCATGCGAAGAGTTGACTCATTGGAAAAGACTATGATGCTGGGAGGGTTTGGGGGCAGGAGGAAAAGGGGACGACTGAGGATGAGATGGCTGGATGGCATCACTGACTCGATGCACATGAGTCTGAGTGAACTCCGGGAGTTGGTGATGGATAGGGAGGCCTGGCGTGCTGCGATTCATGGGGTCGCAGTGAGTTGGACACAACTGAGCAACTGAACAGTATACCGGGGTTTCCTTTTCTCTGCTTCCTTACCAGCATTTGTTATCAGTTGTAGTTTTGATAATGGACACCATAACAGATAGTAGTATCTCATTGTGATTTTGATGGTGAGTACATCTGATTGACCAGTGATATCGAGCACCTTTTCTCTTACTTGCAGGCTGTTTGTATGACTCTGGAAAAATTTCTCTTCAGGTCTTGTGCCCGTTTTAATTGGATTGTCTGTTTTTTTGTTGTTGAGTTGTATGAGTTCCTTGTCTATTTTGGATATTAAACCCTTATCAGGTAAGTGATTTGTGAATATTTTCTCCCGTTCCATAGGTTGCTTTCATTTTATTGATGGTTTCCTTTGCTCTGAAGAAGCTTCTTAGTTTCATATAGTCTCACTTTTTTATCTTGCTTTAGTTGCCTTTACTTTTGATGTCACATTCAAAAAAATTATTGATGAGACCAATGTCGAGAAGCTTACTCTTTGTTTTCTTCTAGGAATTTGATAGTTTAATGTCTTCTGTTTGTCTTTAATCCATTTTGAGTTGATTTTTGTGTATGGTGTTAAGATAAGGGTCCAGCTTCATTCTTGAATATGGTTCTCTAGGTTTTCCCAACACCAGTTACTTGAAGAAACTATTCCTTTCCCCATTGTATATTCTTGGATCCTTTGTAGAAGATTCATTAACCATATTTTATGAATGGGTTTGTTTCTGGAGCCTGAATTCCATTTCTTTGATCTGTGTGTCTGTTTTTATGCCAATACCATAGTTCTTTGGATTACTGTGGCTTTATAACATAGTTTGAGTTCAGGAAATATGATGATTCCAGCTTTGTTCTTCATTCTCAAGATTGCTTTGGGTAGTCAGGGTCTTCTGTGAGTCCATACATATTTCAGGATTGTCGTCTTCTGTGAAAAACACCATTAAAATTTTGATAGATGTTGTATTGACTCTGTGGATTGCTTTGGGTAGTGTAGACATTTTAATGATATTTAATTTTTTCTGTCCATGAATGTGGAGTATCTTTTTGTTGGTTTCTGTTCAGTTTCTTTTATCAGTGTCTTACAGTTTTCAGTGTATGGATCTGTCACCTCCTTGGTTATTTCTGATTATTATATTTTTTGAGCTCATTGTAAATGGGGTTGATTTCTTAAAAAATTCTCTTTCAGGTAGTTCATTGTTGGTGTATAGAAGTGCAGCTAACTTCTGAATATTGATTTTTGTACCCTGCAACTACTGATTTCTTTTATTAGTTCTGGCAGTTCTTGGGTGGAATCTTTGGGATTATCTATATATAAGAGCGTGTCATCTGGAAATGAACAATTTTACTTCTTCCTTTCCATTTTGGATGCCCTTTATTTATGTCATTTTCTTGCCTGTTACCTCTAGCTTAGGGTTTCCAGTACTATATTGAATGGAGTTGGCAAGAAAAGGTATCCTTATCTTGTTTTTGAGCTTAGAGGAAAAGCTTTTCACCATTGATTATGACGTTAGTTAGGGGGTTATAATGTATGGTCTTTATTATGTTGAGTACATGCCTTCTATATCCAATTTCTTGAGTTCTTACCATGAAAGAATGTTGAATTTTGTCCATTTTTTCCTGCATGTCTTGAAATGATATGGCTTTTATCTTTCATTTTGTTAATGTTACAGATTTTGGTATGTTGAACTATTGTTGCATCCCGGGAATAACTTCCACTTGATCTTCTTTTCTAATGTACACATTCACAGCTGTAAATCTCCCTCTCAGTACATTTTAGTTGTGTCCCACAAATGTATTTGTTGTAGTTTTGCTTTCATTTAGTTTCTGTATTTTTTAAATTTCCCTCTGGACTTCTTGACCCTTAAATTGTTTAGAAGTGTATTACTTAATTTCCAGGTGTTTGGAAAATTTACTGTTATCCCTGTTCATTTCTAGTTTTATTCCATTGTGGCCAGACAATATATTCTGTATAATTTCTGTTCTAAATTTGTCAAAGTTTATTTTATGACCTAGAATATGGAGTGTCTTGGTGAATATTTATGGGCATTTGAAAAGAATGTATTCTTCTCTTGTTGAGGAGAGTGTTCTGTAAGTTCAGATCCTGTTTGTTCTGGATCTTTGAAGTTTTTGTCTGGTAGCTCTGTTGTGAGTGGGGTGTTGCAGTCTTCCATTGATAGTGTAGATTCTGTTTTTGCCTGCGCATGTAGGATTGCTGTGTGTTCTTGTATTGGACTCTCTTACCATTACGTAATGTGTGTCCTTTGTTCCTGGTCATTTTCTTTTTTGTTCTATCAGTATTTTGTCTGGTATTAATTAATCATTCCTGCTGTTTTTCAGTTATAGTTAATATGGTATATCTTTTCTGTTCATTTACTTTTAACCTACGTGTATCATCATATTTGAAGTAGTTTGATGTAGATAGCATATAGTTAGTTCATACTTTTTGAATCTAGTCTGCCAAACTGTCTTGAATTGTTATGTTTAGACCATTTACATTTAATGCAATACTGCGATGTTAGAGCTTAATTCTGCCTTTTATTTTTGCTTTTTGTTATTCCTTCTGTTTTTTCCCCGTGTGTCACTTTTCCTGCCTTCATGTGGGTTGCTTAAACAGATTTTTAGAATTCCATTTCAGTTTTTGTTTCAGTTGAACTTTTAGGGTAGATCTAGTGGTGACAACTTTCTTATTTCTTTTTCTGAGAAGATTTTGGTTTTACCTTCATTGATAGTTTCACTTAATATGGAACCCTGGGTGACAGTTCTTTTCTTTCAGCTCTTGAAAATGTGACACTGCCTTCAAATACTGGCCTGCCTAGTTTCTGATGAGAAATCCACTGTCATTTGCATCATGCTCCTCTACAGATAATGTGTCTTTTTTTTTTTTAACCTGCTTTCAAGTTTTCTTTGTATTTAATTTTGTAAAGTTTGGTTATGATACATTTTGGCATGGGTTCCTTTTAATCCCTATCCTGTTTGGATTTGCTCAGCTTCTTGAGTCTATGGTTTGCACATTTTGTCACATTTGGAAGATTTCATCCTTGACTTCTTCATATACAGCTGAGCCTTGAACATTGTGGGGGCTGGGGCACCAGTCTCTTCACTGATGTGTGCAGGCATCTTTATGTGTGGCTTTATAGTCAGTCCTCTGTATCCACAGTTCCCTGTTCATGGATTTAACAAAACATGGATAGTGTAGTACCATAGCATTTATTGGAAAAAAAAAAATCTGCGTATAAGTGAACCTGTGCAGTTCAAGCCCATGTTGTTCCATGGTTATCTGTACTCTTTCAGCCCCCTCCTCTGTTTTTGTTTTAAATGATGGCCACTTTAAAATCCTGGTGGTGTGTGTTTGCGTGAGTCGCTCAAGTTGTGTCCAGCTCCTTTGTGACCCCATGGATTGTAGCCCGCCGGGCTCTTCTGTCGATGGAATTCTCCAGGCAAGAATACTAAAGTGGGTAGCCAGTCCTTTCTTCAGGAGAGCTTCCTGACCCAGAGATTGAACCCCAGTCTTCTGTATTGCAGGCTGATTCTGTTTGCAATCTGAGCCACCAGGGAAGCCCTAAATTCTGGTTAGATAAGTCAAATATCTGTGTCGCTTGGGATTGGCACCTGTCAATTCTATTTGCTCATTGAAGTTAATTTAAGATTTTCCTGGTACTTGGTATGATGGATGATTTTCAGTTGTATTCTGGGTTTTTCTATGTTATGTTGTAAGATTCTGGATCTTATGTATGGCTCGCTTTGCAGTTCCCCAGTTTAGGTGTAGTGCACACAGGTTCAGGCAACACCAGAGCAGATGAAAACAAAGGGCCTACTTAAACTGTCTAGTTGCTGCTGGGCTGGGAGTTGAAATTCAACTCTCCCTCGCTGGACCCTTCTGACACTATCTCTGTCGGGAAAGAGGATTGCCAAGCTAGCATCACCGAGCATTGCTTCATCCTGCCTTTTTGCTGTCTTGTGGGATTGGGAGTTGAGCTGCCCCATTGACATCACCTTAGTGGGAGGAGCTCATGGTCACTTGTCCTGCCTCACTGACACCAGGTGGGACCATAAGTCCAACTTGCCTCACTGGCACTGCGGGTGTAGTTTTTTCCTTTAGTCTTTGGTTAAAATTGGGCACACATACTAACAAAAAGTTTTCTGTTCTGTTGGCTGCTTTTCCCTGTCCTTTGGCTACAGAGACAGGGCTTTTCCTGAGGGTGTTTTTCGTTTGTTTTTGATATGTGCCTGTTGGCAGTTACAGGTTGGAGGCTTCTTCAGCATGCCATTAAGGATGTATGGGAGACTCAGAGAAACCCAGGGAGTTCACTGTGCTGCTCCGAAAGTCCCAGGGTCCCTGAGGCATTTTGCCTTCTTTCTACCATTCAGTCGTCCTTTGTGTGTTGTATTATGTACCCTAGGAGTTTTTAGTTGTAAGGGGGAGGACTGGCAAGGAATAGGGCTTACTCCATCTTGGCCAGAACAAATTATCTATGAGTCTTTTTTCTTTATAATTGTGAAAAAATAGACATATCATAAAATTTATCATCTTAGCCTCTTTTTTTGTTTTGGTTGCACTACACAG
The DNA here is from genome assembly GCF_042477335.2 of Ovis canadensis. Taxonomy (NCBI): domain Eukaryota; kingdom Metazoa; phylum Chordata; class Mammalia; order Artiodactyla; family Bovidae; genus Ovis; species Ovis canadensis. The sequence goes on along the minus strand of NC_091253.1, from coordinate 54,464,612 downwards.
CTTGCAGGACCTTAAGTTCCCTGACCTGGGATTGACTCCTGGGCCACAGCAGTGAAAGCACCAAGTCCTAACCACTAGACCACCAGGGATCTCTCCATCTTAGCCATTTTTAAGTGTGGTACAGTTAAATAATCTTAAGTACATTCACATTGTTGTGCAACTCATTTCCAGAATTTTCTTCATCTTGCAAAACTAAAGCTTATTACTGTTGAACAGCTTTTCCACTCTCCCTCCTTTCCTCCAGTCCCCAGCAGCTGTTGTTTATTCTGCTTTCTGTCTTTATGAATTTGATTACTCTAGGTTCTTCTTATAAATGAACTCATACAGCCTCTGTCTTTTTATGACTGGCTTATTTCACAAAGCATAACGTCTTCAAGGTTAATCCATGTTGTAGCACATGTCAGAATTTCCTTCCTTTATCAGGCATAATAATAGTCCACTGTATGTGCAGTTGACCCTTAAAACAACATAGATTTGAACTACAGGAGTCCACGTATACGTGTTTTTTTTCTGTTGGTAAATACTACAGACCTACATGAGCCACAGTTGGTTGAACCTACAGATTTGGAACCACGGATAGGGAGGAATCGCAGGTCTGGAAGAATTATAGCTACGTCAGTCAACTTAGCTGACTCTAAGTTGCTTGTAAATTTTCCACTGAGTGGAGGAAGTTGGTGCCCCTAACCCCTGAATTGCTCATGGGTCAACCGCATTTTGGTTATTGTGAGTAATGCTCCTGTGAACCTGGATGTACAGATGTTTAAGACCCTGCTTTTAATTCTTTTGGGTATATATTCAGGAGTGAAATTACTAGATCATATTATATTTTAAGTGTTTTGAGGGATTGTCATACTGTTTTCAGTAAGCAGCTATACCAGTTTATATATTCCCCCAAACAGTGCACAAGGAGTTCAATTTCTCCACCTCCTCACCTCTTGCTGCCTTTTTTTTCTTTTTTGACAGTAGCCATTCTGAAGGCTGTGAAGTAGTATCTCAATGGGGTTTCTATTTCCCTGATGATTAGTGATGTCGAGCATCTTTTCATGATCTGGTTGGCCCATTTGTCTTTGGAGAAATGTCTGTTCAAGTCCTTTGCCCACTTTTAAGTCAGAGTTTTGGTTGTTGAAGTTCTTACATATTCTGAGTATTAACTCTTGAATAAATGAGTTGGAAATATTCTCTCCCATTCCTTAAACTACCTCTTCACTCTCTTGATTATATTATTTGATGCACAGTTTTGGGTTATTATGTAGTCTAATTTATTTTTACTTTTGTTTCCTGTGCTTTTGGTATCATATCCAACAAATCATTGCCAAATCCAGTGTCATGAAGCTTTTCCTTTATATTTTTTTCTACGAATTTTAGCTTTTACGTTTAGATATTTGATCCATTTTGAGTTAATTTCTGCATATGGTGTAAGGTAAGAGTTCATATATTTGTCTCTTTTAACATCAGTCTTAGTTTTAGAAAGATAACAGAAGCCTTTAATAGTAGAAGTTGTTAATAAGCACAAAATTCTAAACAAATTTGAGTTGCTTGGTTATTAGACGTCTCTCTTTTTAACTTTGGTGACCTCCTAAGGCTTCTGTAGTAATGCACACAAATATACTTAAGCTACTCTTTTATAAAAATAATATTACTGTTTAAATTGTCTATGGTAGCCATGAGCGTTGTGTAAAAAAGTAGAAAAACAAGTAATTATAGAATAAGAGAGAAGGACCAGCATTCTCTTTTTGTTTTTTTTTTTATAGTGTTCCAGCTAGATTTCATGGTATGGTGGAAAAAAACCCGGATAGGCAATTTTTAATATGGATTTTGTTATTTATTAGCTCTGAGACCAAGTTGTCAAGTTTCTTTGGATCTCTTTTGTTCATCTGTAGTGCCTCCTTCATAGTTATTATAGAATTAAATGAGATAGTATATATAGTCAATAAATGTGAAGTTCTTACCCCCTATATTGTGATTTTCAAAGAATGTATATACAATTTATTTACAAAACTAAGTATCTGCATAATATTAAAATAGTTGTTTAAGTCATTTGAGTTTAAGTCATTGAGTTTTCAAAGTAAAGTGACAGTTACCCTTTACTATTTGTGAAGGAGAGGCTATTGAGCTTACAACTCTTATAACACTTATTACTCATATATCTTCTACCATATATATTATACTTTCATAAAAAGATTAAAAATATTCTGCAGTATAGTGTTAACTAGATTTATATCTATATTTTGGGATCATGGTTGGTATTTTTTTTCTTTTTTATACTTTCCCTATCTTTTCCAGATTTTCTGAACTGATCATGGTTACTTTTAAAATTACGTTGTAAAAGACATTTTAAAGGTAACTTCATACTGAAGTGTTTATAGATTAAATGGTATGTCTTGAATTTGTGTACCATTGAACTGAACTCATTGGGGAGGGGAGCGTGAAGTGGGTGGAGGGTATAAGTGGAGCATGGTCATTGTTGAAGGTAGATAATGGGACATGGGGATTCAGTATATTATCCTCTACTGTCAAATGTGTTTGGAATTTTCAGTAATAAAAAATTTTTTTAACTATTAAAATGAAAGAGTACACTGTGAAATGGGAGACTTAAAAAGGATTAAAGAATAAGATGATTTTCTTTTTTCAAGAAGAGCAGTTTTTTTTATCTCAAAGTTGCTCTGTGACGTGTGGGATCTTCCCTGATCAGGGATCAAACCCATGTCTTCTGCACTGGCATGTGGATTTGTTACCGCTGAGTCACCAGGGAAGCCCTGATCCACTCTTTTTTACATTCTTTTCCCATTTAGGTCATTACAGAGGATTGAGTTACAGTTACCTGTGCTAGGTCCTGACTAGCGATTTTATATGTAGTAAAGAACCATAACTTTCTTCAATTCTCTAAAGGCTAAGAGAGGTAAGGAAACTGCAGAAGCAAAGGTTGAAGCAGGCCAAGATTGGTTCATGAGGGTTAAGAAAAGAAGCTGTCTCTAGAATATGAAAGGGCAAGGAGAAGCAGGAAGTGCTGCTGTAGAAGCTGCAGAAGTTTCCAGAAGATCTAGCCAAGATCACTAATGAGGGTGGCTGCCCTAAAAAGCAACTTTTCACTATCAGTGAAGCAGCCTTGTATTTCAGTATCAGTGAAACAGTGAAACCATAACCACTGGGTCACCAGGGGATTCCCCCAAAGTATTTTTTAATTAGAGTATGGACATGTTTTTAAGGCATAATCCTATTTTGGCACACTTAATAGATTACAGTATAGTATAAATATAACTTTTATAGGCCCTGGGATGCCATCTAGGACTTTCATAGCTAGAGAGGAGAAGTCAGTGACTGGTTTCAAGGCTTTGAGGGACAGGCGGACTCTCTGCTGCTGCTGCTGCTAAGTCGCTTCAGTTGTGTCTGACTCTGTGCGACCCCGTAGACGGCAGCCCACCAGGCTCCCCCATCCCTGGGATTCTCCAGGCAAGAACACTGGAGTGGGTTGCCATTTCCTTCTCCAATGCATGAAAGTGAAAAGCGAAAGTGAAGTCGCTCAGTCGTGTCCAACTCTTCGCGATCCCATGGACTGCAGCCCACCAGGCTCCTCCATCCATGGGATTTTCCAGGCAAGAGTACTGGAGTGGGGTGCATTGCCTTCTCCGCTGACTCTAGTTAGGGGCTAATTAATGCGGCTGGTGACTTAAGTTAAAGCCAATGTTTATTTGCCATTATGAAAGTCCTCAGGGCCCTTAAGAATCATGCTAAGACTCCTCTGCCTGTGCTCGGTCAATGCAGCAACAAAGCCTGGGGGATAGCATATCTGTTTACAGCAGGGTTACTGAATATTTTAAGCCCACTGTGGAGACCTACTGGTTAGACAAAAGATTCCTTTCAAAGTGTTATTGCTCACTGACAGTATTCCTGGTCACTGAAGAGCTCTGTGGAGATGCACAACGAGATTCATGATGTTTTCATGCCTGCTAATAACACATTATCCATCCTGCAGCCCTCAGAGCAAGAAGTAATTTCCACTTTCAAGTCTTATTAATGAAGAAATATGTTTTGTAAGGCTATACCTGCCATAATAGTGATTCCTTTGATGTTTCTGGGCAGAGTAAATGAAAACCTCTGGAAAGGATCCACCATTCTAAATGCCATTAACATTTGACTCATGGGAGCAGATCAAGTACCAGCATTAACAGGAGATTGGAAGAAGTTGATTTCAACCCTCATGGGTGACTTTAAGGAGTTTGAGGGTTCAGTGGAGGAAGTAACTGCAGATGTGATGGAAATAGCAAGAGAAGTCTATGTCCGACGCAGGATACAGCATGCTTGGGGCTGGTGCACGGGGATGACCCAGAGAGATTTTATGGGGAGGGAGGTGGGAGGGGGGTTCATGTTTGGGAACGCATGTACACCCGTGGTGGATTCATGTCAATGTATGGCAGAACCAATACAGTATTGTAAAGTAAAATAAAGTAAAAATAAAAATTTTTTTTAAAAAAACTAAAAAAAAAAAAATGGAGCCTGAAGATGTGACTGAATTGCTGCAGTCTCATGATAAAGCTTTAACAGATGAGGAGCTGCTTTTTATGGATGAGCAAAAGAAAGTAGTTTCTTTAGGTGTAATCTATTCCTGGTGAAGATGCTGTGAAGATTATTGGAATGACAACAAAGGATTTAGAATATAACATAAATTTTGTTGATAAAGCAGCAGCAGATTTTGAGAGGATTGACTCCAATTTTGAAAGTTCCATTGTGGGTAAAACACTGTAAAATAGCATTGCATGCTACAGAGAAATTGTTCCTGAAAGGAATAGTCAATATATGTGGCAGACTTCATTGATGTCTTATTTTAAGAAATTGCCATAGCCACCCCACTCAGCAACCCCCACCCTCATCAGTCAGCAGCCATCAACTCCAAGGCAAGACCCTCCACAAGGTGAAGGTTTGGATGATTGATAGTATTTTTAGCAATAAAATATTTTTTGTTTTGTTTTGGGAGGGGTGGTACCACACTGCCTGGCTTTCAGGATCTTAGTTCCCAGACCAGGGATGGAACCTGTACCTGTGCATTGAGAGCGTGAAGCCATAACCACTGGATCACCAGGGGATTCCCCCAAAGTATTCTTTAATTAGAGTATGGACATGTTTTTAAGGCATGATGCTATTATGGCACACTTAATAGATTACAGTATAGTATAAACACAACTTTTATAGGCCCTGGAAACCAAACATTTGTGTGCCTTTATTGTGATACTTGCTGTATTGCAGTCATCTGGGACTGAACCTTCCAGGATCTCTGAGGTATGCTTGTATACATTTATGAAATGCTTTCATAAAATCAAGCTTGAGTGGTTGCCTGCTGCTGCTGCTGCTAAGTCGCTTCAGTTGTGTCCGACTCTGTGCAACCCCATAGACGGCAGCCCACCAGGCTTCTCCGTCCATGGGATTTTCCTGGCAAGAGTACTTACTGGAGTGGGCTGCCATTACCTTCTCCATCACACTTCCTGGATGCTCCTAATATTCTTATGAGTGGTTGTTTAGTTGCTAAGTCGTGTCCAACACTTTTGCAACCCCACGGACCGTAGCCCGTCAGGCTCCTCTGTCCATGGGATGTCCAATGCAAGAATACTAGAGTGCATTTCCATTTCCTTCTCCAGGGCATCTTCCCAACCCAGGGGTCAAACCCCTGTCTCCTGCATTGGCAGGCAGATTCTTTACTGCTGAGCCACTGGGGAAGCCCCATTCTTAGGAGATAGAAATCTAAATATTATTATGCCTGTTTGAAAAGTCTATAAACTTAAGTTTAGGAAGGTCATACAGTGGCCGACCTGGGGTTTCACTGTCAATATTTCGGGGTTTCTAACCCATTTCTTGCTACTGTAATTTGCTTATGCAGCCAAGTTGAAATAGAACTCAAGGCCCTGAATTAACACAAGTGCAGTATTCTTTCCATGATCCCATAGCTGTGGCTTCTGCATATCTTCCTTTGAGCAGAATCTATGAAATGTCGATTGTTTATTTACCAGTAGGGATGTTAACACTGAGAACAATAACTGTTCTTGTTGATTTTCACTGTAGCCACTGCAAGTTGTTAATCGAAGACAGCCGCTGCATTCCTTTCTGTCCAAATATTTAGTTCTGTTAAAGGACAATGTTCATAATTCATGGTTTCACTAAGAGTTTATCTTAGTTTTCTTTAAATTTGGCTTACCTATATTTATCCCTTTAGTGTCATTAGACAGGCACTTGATCTGAATTCTATTGAGATTTTTTATTTTGTATTTTATACATGAAGTCTGGAAAAGAATTATTGAGTTGAAATATTTACTATTCAAATTATATTTCTAATTTTGATTTTCAAAATATGATTTTTTTTCTACTTCTGAATTAACAGGCAGCACAGTGGTTTTTGTTTTGTTAGAACTTGTGTGGGCACATTGGAAAACTACAAAAACAGCGTTGTTCTAAAATTAATATTCTTTTAAAATTAATATGTCATTGAAATTTAGTCCTTTGATTTATGCTTATTCCATAGCAAGTCATACTTAAATCATTCTAAATCCTTCTTGTCATCTTGGGTAAGTCACTTCAGGTTTTTTATTCAGGTTATTTAATCTGTAAAATGGATATATTGGCAGTACTGTCTGGTGTTCTAAGAAATATATGTAGAACTTCTTGGTAAATTGTAACATGCTACACAAATACAAGATATTTTTGTTGTTTATTAGACTTGTTTGTATTTGTGTGATTTTGGTGAGCTAATCAACAATTTTCATTATCTTATTTCATTTCAACAAATTTCATTTCATTTCTCACTAATCTCGGTATTATTGATGTACCAAACATTGAAGAAACAGTTTCAGTCTATTAGAATTTTTCTTTCCTAGTTTTAAGTTATTTGCCATGGAAAAGTTACTTAAGTACATATGAGAACTTAAATTTCAGTAGTATGCCACGTCTGCAGGGAATGTTCCAAAATCCCCAGTGGATGCTTGGAACAGTGGGTAGCTATTGAACCATCTGTATGCTGTGTTTTTACCTAAACCTACATACCTATGATACAGTTTAAGTACAGTAAATTATGAGCGATTAACATAGAACAATTAAAGCAATATAAGGTAATAAGATTATGTAAATATGGTCTCTTTCTCTAAATATATCTTATTGTAAAAATTTAATGCCTTTTCCATCTTAGCTAAGCACTTTACACACTATGGCTGTAACATTTGCAGTTTGAGGCGTGACAGCAAAATTAACACAAATTTCTTTTTCTTTCTTCACAATTTTGTATGTAGAAGGTTCGTTTTTACCAAAGATCTTAGCAACCTCAGTCTTCAGTTTTTTCCTTTCCTTATTAAGTCAAGAACTTACACCTTTTCACTTAAGGAAAGCACGTTTAGTTACATGCACACATGCTCAGCTGTGTCGCACTCTTTGTGACCCCATGGACTCTAGCCCGCCCAGTTCTTCTGTCCATGGGATTTCTCGGGAGAGATTACTGAAGTGGGTTGCCATTTCCTCCTCTGGGGGATCTTCCCAACCTAGAAACCAAACCCACATCTCTTGCTTCTAGGGATCAAACCTATGTCCCTTACATCTCCTGCATTGGCAGGTGGATTCCTTATTCCTGCACTACCTGGGAAGCCCAAAAGAAAGCACTTTAAGTGAAGCTAAAACTTCTTTTTGCCAGCATCACTGCTCTTGCACTTTGAGGTCATTTTTCAGTCACGTATGGGTTACTTGAACACAGCACTATGATACTATCTGTGACTGTTGATCCTGATAACCAAGAGTGATAATAAGTCAGAGCAGGGAACTCTGAAGAGATAGATGGTTCATGCCCTTGATGGGACCAAGCAGGATGGTGTGGGTCAGCACAGGATTTCATCACACTGCTCAGCATATCATGCAGTTTAAAACTTCCGTTTATTTCTGGAACTTGCCATATATTTTCAGACTGCAGTTGACTGTGGGTAATTGAAATTTCAGAAAGGGAACCATGAAAGGGGGTCTACTGTAGATGTAATCTTTGGCTAGAAATCAGGGTCTAAATTTAAAAGTTGTGCAGTGCCTTTCTGTTACAAGTAATGAACAATCTTTTCAAATGTTAACTTTGGGAATTTGAAGTTTGAGTGATCACAGGCTGACTGTGGCTCTTGTGTCCAGTTTTCATTTAGGTGGGAGCATCCCGTCTCTTCCCCTTAGGTGGCTTCTCCTGTTTTATGGTGGCAATTTCACTTTACACCTTTATTCTGAAAATTTCACCAATATTCAACCCATTGAGGATAGTTAGAATGTTTGCAGTCAGAATTTTGCCCTTCTTTTTGACACATCCTCCAGAACTATATTGGGTTTCCCAGGTAGCTCAGTCGGTAAAGAATCCTCCTGTCAATGTAGGAGACATGTGTTTGATTCCTGGGTCAGGAAGATCCCCTTGGGGAAGGAAATGACAACCCACTCCAGTATTCTTGCCTGAAGAATTGCATGGACAGGGGAGCGTGGCAGACTGTGGTCACTGGGGTCACAGAAGCTCGACTTAGCGACTAAGCACACACGCACACTGGAGCAATAGTATCAAGTGGGGCTCTGCTGGCTTTCCGTAGGGAGGGCAGGAATATTGGCTTTTGAATGAAAATCTATTCTTCTCCCTTTCATATTTCAGAAAATAGCCATGCCTATCTAGTCCTGACTGTGATACAAAAACATTTATTTGGAATTCAGCAGGAAATTTGGTAATACAAAGGACTGCTCACTTTGGTTTATGGTGCTTGTTTCCTTTTATAGAAGACTGCAAGGTAGATTTTAGCTTAGCTCAGGGCCAAATGATTACAAATACATAATCAGTAAACTTTCTAAGCTGTGTAAGAGTACTTAAATTATTGCATTGATAGCTGAGGCAGTTTTTATTGTAAGCCATGGCGATTGATAAAATCTTACAGTATAAGATCTTTTTGCTTCCTTTAGATTGGAAGGAAGATGGTGGTGGGAGTAGTAGTGTTAGAAAAAGTTATCTTTCTGTTTTCTGGCTGCTAAAAAGAAACTTCAACTGGTCTTTTGTTTTAAATTGCTTTGTACTTCATAGCTATCAGTTGTTTATATATGATTTAGTCGTAATTTTGTAAATGAATTTTGCAGAGGACCTCCAAGTCCTGAGGAGGCTGCTAAATATATTACAAGGGTAGACGTCCAGGCTGCATTTTTATACCTATTCATCACCTGGACTCCAGTTGCTCAGAGTCCACTGGAACTTTCCACATTCCTGGCAGGTTTTCTTTGTGTGTGTATGTGTGCTCCTCAGTTAGCTGTCTCTCCCATTTGCCAGAGTTATTTCAAACCCCAGTCTCCTCCCACCTCCTTAGCCCTTTCTTAGGAGGCCCAGTTACATATTGCTGTATGGTAAACCAGTCCAAGACTTAGTGATGTGACTCAACGACCATTTTATTATGCTCAGAGTCTCTGTGTGTCAGGAATTCAGGTGAGCCATGTTGCTGCTCCACAGTGTCGGGAGTCTCAGCTGAGAAGACACAAATGCTGGGGGAGACATGAATGGCAGAGAACTGGAATCCTCGGGAGGGTTCTTCACTCAACGTGTTTGGTGCCTGGGCTGTGATGACTTGAAAGCTGGGCTCAGCTGGTGGTGTTGACTGAACAACTTACATACAGCTTCCCAGTGGCTTGGACTTCCCACATCAGGGCCCTTGTGTTCCATGAGTGGGTGTCTGGAGACCCAGCATTCCAGAATTGGTCAGGAGCTGCTTGGCCTTTTCTGACCTGAATCTTGGTGGTGGTCCCTGTCACTTCCACTGTATGCTGTTGGTTATGAATGAATTTCTGAGGCCAGCCATACGTAAGAAGGATGAAATTAGACTGTCTTCTCTTGGTGAGGTGTGCAAGGCTGCTTTGCAGAAGGGCATGTGGGGGTGGAAAATAAAATAGTGACCATTTTTGAGAATACAGTCTGTCACATTATCTCTTGCTCTTCAAATTCATACACCTGAGTGCCTGCTGAATGCTGCCACGTGAACATCCCCGTTGCTTGAAACAAGATAATACCAAATTTTCCTCCTCTTCACCTTCACCCCAGCTAGTGCACAGGGAGAAAACTGGTGTCTAAATTAGTGGTACCTTTATATCCAGTTAGGCAAGCCCCATCTTCTCTTCTTGCTCCTTCTCCTCCTCCTAGATAAATGAGATTGTTTCATTGTTTTTCCTCCCACGATGTCCATGGAATCACATTTACTCATCCCTGGTGTCACAGCTTTTGTTCAAGCCATTATCTCTCTCTTCCATAAATACTGTAACATTCTATTTAATGCCTGTATTTTTGTTTAATCCTTAACTGTATGAAATGTGATGCTAAAGTCATAGGATTGGCTTTGAAAAAGTAAACCTAACACAATATATATACATCCAAAGGCATGTTATTTTTCAGAGTGATCCCTTACATTTATGTAGTATTTTAGAAATGTTTTGTTTAAAATTGCTTAAATGTATAGTCATCTTTAGTCATTGTTGATCCAAATTACTGCTTTTAATTAATCCTATATCATCTTTATAGTTTGGATTACAGACTTCTTTCAGAATCCGATGAGAGTTACATACTTTTTCTAAAACACTGCTTGCAAACTGACAATTTGCCATGATTTGCAGAAGCACTGAAGTTAAGAACTTTTGTTTTGAGGTCACATACCATTCTTCATGCTTGGCTCCAAACCACTTGTGGTTAATTGGTGGTTAGACTTTGATTCCTTTTCTAGAGATTTTTTCCTTCTATGAGATTATTCATTTAAAAGAAGGAAGCAGGCAGAAAAGAACTGCAGGCAGTGAATTCCACAAATATTTTTGAATACTGGCAGTATTATGATAATCGAAGCATAACCTCCTACAATTACTGTTTTTAAGGAGACAGTACATTGGACGTGTAAGTTTTAATATGTTTATTACAGACTCTTCCATTTGGCTTTGTCTTTCCTTAGATTGGAAGCTTCCCTGGTGGCTCAGATGGTAAAAAGTGTCTGCTTGCAATGCGGGAGATCCGGGTTTGATCCCTGGGTCGGGAAGATCCCCTGGAGAAGGAAATGGCAACCCACTCCAGTACTCTTGCCTGGAAAATTCCATGGGTGGAGGAGCCTTGTAGGCTACAGTCCATGGGGTTGCAAAGAGTCAGACAAGATTGAACAACTTCATTTTCACTTTTCCTTAGACTGGGGCTTTGCTTGTGGCTCAGCTGGTAAAGAATCCATCTGCAATGCGGGAAACCTGGGTTCAATCCCTGGTTTGGGAATAACACCTGGAGAAGGGAAAGGCTACCCACTTCAGTATTCTGGCCTAGAGAATTTCATGGACTGTATAGTCCATGGGATCACAAAGAGTCAAACCACTGAGCGACTTTCACTTCACTTCTTTAAATTATCAATTTGCTTTGAGTGAGTAAGTGCTGTTGCTCTGTAAGCTGTAAGACAGCAATGTCATGAGAAGTGAAGTGATGTCATGAGAGGTAGGTATAAATCACATGTATCATACCTATGCATTTTGATAGAATTTCTTGAAATCTGTATAAATGTCATTTTGAAGTTTATATTGTACTGTCAGTGGAGGAAAAGAAAACTGCTCAGCAAGTTGATGGAAATCATATTATGAGAGAGAATATTGAATATACTTGGGGAACCAGGTACATAACTTGCATGTGATCAGCTTTTTTTTTTAATAAATCATTCTTTCCTGCTCATTTATCAAGTCCTGTGCCTTATTAACTGTTCTAGTAATTTAAAATACTTCGTTTGCAGTAACTTAATGTACCCGGAAGGAGTAAAACTTGTGTTTCTTTTAAAATACTTTAAAATCTATACTTTTATGCTAATTTACACTGACCTATTTCCTCCAATTTTTAACCTTTTCCTTTTATAAATAATATAGTGGTTGTTTCTAAGGTTTTAGAAACATTGTACAAAAATGGTTGTGAAGGGATAGGGTGAGTTAATGGCTAGAGAGACAATGATTCCTGAAAGAATGTCAGTAATAAAGTGTTATGACTACATATTTAAAACAAACAAATCCAGTGTCTGGTTTTTGTCTTATTTCAGCTCAAGACTGAGGACTTTTATTATCACATCTGGTATTGTCTAGTTGCGTCGTCTAGTGTTTCCAGAGCAATGTCAGAACTATTTTGCTGTTTGTGGTCATCCTTGTAATGAGTCTGACTTTAATGGGAAAGTATTTCACAGTTAAGCACCAAGTGGTTTTGGATTTGAGTATACTATTTCTTAATTTGATACTTTAGTGTTTTGTTTCTTCTGGGTTTTTTTCTTTAATAATTGAGAATTAATTAGTTTACAGTTGAGCCTTGAACAGTGCAGATTTGAACTGCGTGAGTCCGCATGTACATGGATATTTTTCAGTAGTAAATACGGCAGTAGCACACAGTCCTTGGTAGATAGAATCATGGATACAGAGGAACAGCAGAAGTGGAGGGCTGACTATAATTTAGCCCTCACCTTGTTCAAGGGTCAACTATACTTCTTGATTCTTCTGTTGAAGGCCAACGTGAAGCAAACTCTTTTCAAGCCCTGATTTATCAGAGAGGCAGTTTCCTTGAATGAGGTGTTACTAGGCATTTATTGCAAGTTAAGAAATATGTTAGTCCATGTAAAACGTAATAGTGCTTATCCCATAGTAAATACTCAATAACTGTGGTTATTATTAATGGTATATTTGAATGCTTTTCTTACAGATTTCCTACAGGTTTAATCAATTAACCAGATTCCTCAATTTATTATTAAATTTAAGGTTATTCTGTGACAGGTACAATTCCTCAAATTTACCTCATCTCCTATGGATATAAACAGCAAAAGGGAAAATTTCCCATTAAACTGGGCATGTGTATATTATAGTGCCTTGTATAGTCATAAGTAGAAAAGTTGGTTAAATGTCAACATATCTGTGCATGATCAAGAAGTTATAGTCCTGGCCTGATAATCTCCTTGAGATAATCCCAAGGGGGTGTCTTGAGTTATTTTCCTCACTCACATGTGCCTTATATTTTGTCATTTGAATACAGTATACATATTATTCTGTTCTTAATACTAATGCCTCTGGTTAATGCAAATACTAACTTGACCCTCCTCCCCCAAGAAAAAACTACTTTGAGAAAAGGAAATGCTTTGAAAATTAGTAGTCTGTAATTTGTACCTATTTTTGTGGTTGTTAATGTATGTTCTTCATAAGTCTTATAGAATTACAGTATTTCTGCAAATTAATACATTTGGCAGCAACAGAGTTTTAGTACCTAATTTTTTTTTGAAATTGTATCCTTCCTGACATCTTATAGAAGTTATAAATTAAAGCCTGTAATCAGATTAGTGAATGATCTTTCTCTTGTCAAGTTTTCTAATGTATGCTTCTTTTCTCCCCCCGTCCCCAACCAGAGGAAATAAAAGCGGAAACTGAAAAGCAGAGGTTTGTGGGGTTTTTTTTCCTTCAGTAAAAATAATTTGAAAACTTATTAGTCTTGGCAAAATAACAATGTAATCATCTCTGTTTGGATGTGGCAGATTTTCTGTATGTGATCTTTGTAATAAAATCAGTTTTTAAAAAATGATTTTGAGAAATATTATAAACATACTTATAAATACAAAAAGATTTTATAAATAAGGGTATTTCTGAAATCCCGTAAGATATGCTTTGTCTTTGCTTAAAGACTGACTCATGTTAAGAAAGATTACTAAATATTTAGTAACCTATATAATTTAAAAATTAATTGTTTAATTAATTAAATAATTTTCTTAAGTTTAGTTATAGCTTTAATGACTAGCTTATGACCTGTAGCAAATCACTTCACTTCTCTGGGCTTTGGTTTCCTCATGAAATATGAGAAAATGAAGATTGGTTTAGCACAGTGCCTTTTAGAACTGGAATTAGAGTGAGAATATCATCAAGATAATGAATATAATATTCTAATCAAACTCTTCTTTTTTCCTTTAGTCCTCCTCATGGAGAAGCAAAAGCTGGATCAAGCACCCTTCCACCAGTGAAATCAAAGACAAATTTTATTGAAGCAGACAAGTACTTCCTCCCCTTTGAATTGGCATGCCAGTCCAAATGTCCCCGCATAGTCAGTACATCTCTAGATTGTTTACAGGTATGTATAAAATGGCACTATCTAAAAACCCTCCAATTTAAATGTATTCCCATATATTACAGTTGATGAATAGCTCAGGCATTTTCTGTGAAAGCCTTGATTATTCTTTTTGTGGTAAGAAACTAAATGGTTTCTTACACTCAAGAGAAACAGTAGTTGCAAAAAGATGTTTCTAGGTTAAGGGTAATACAAATCATTAGTTAGCTTAGTGAGAGGCAGTCTTTTCTAAGGTTATTAATGATGAAAGTTAACCTGCTGGTGATTTTGCATACTTCATTATTTGCAGTGATTTTACTAGATGCTTGCTGTTTTATGTAAAGCGGTAGGTTAATACTAACAGTTCAATATTTATACTTACTGCAAAACTTTAGCACTGACCTTTTTTATATCAGAAAATTCTTTTCTGTCTTCTATTTTACTTAACACACACAAACATGCGCGTGCGCATGTGTGTATGCAGATTCTCTTAGATATTTGTGAGACAAAATTCCAGAGAGAGAGTCCTTCTCTTTTCAGGTATTTTCACTGTTTGGGGATTATACCTTTTAAACTAACAATTGAGTGGAAAAAATCATATCCATATGATTTGTTGTTAAGATAGGTTAAGGATAAGTTCATTTGATTTGTGGCCTTGTTTTCTCTGAAAAATTAAAATTATAATATCTAAGGCCTTCCTTCCAGGGTTGTAATGATAATGATACATGAACAAATATGTGATACATTGTGGCCAGTGTGTGGAAATTGGGTTTCAGCATATTCACAGATCTAATTTGGAAACAGATTTGGGTTGTTTGAGTGTGTTAAGATAGCTTTCACAAAAGCAGTATTAGTAATGTTTGGATAGAAAGCAGTGAGTTGTTACAACTCATCAGAGGCAAGTTCTAAGGCCTGCCTTTGTCAAAGTATTGCCTGATGGTTTTGTTATCATTATTTTGCTGTTTTTGTGATTATTACAAGTGTAAATGTTTTCACATATTTATAGCTAATAAAGCTTTCTTCAGGAAAAGTTGGTATAGCCTTGACTTTTGCTATATCTTAATATTTTTGTGTAAAAGTTTAACATATAATCAATTTGTATGTTATAATTTTAATGTGTATTTCATTACTGTATGTGTGTGTGTGTATATATATATATATATATATATATATATATTTGTTAGCTTAATTAGGATCTTTATCTTCTTTCTTGGTTTCAGAAACTTATTGCTTATGGGCACTTGACTGGCAATGCTCCAGATAGTACAACACCAGGCAAAAAATTAATTGATAGAATTATTGAAACAATTTGTGGCTGTTTCCAAGGTCCTCAAACAGATGAAGGAGTTCAGTTACAAATAATAAAGGTAATTAATTATAAGAACTGAATTTGTTATTCATTATCTGTACTTTTTAAAATCAGAAGCCTTTTACCTTGACTTCCCTGGTGGCTCAGAAGGTAAAGCATCTGCCTACAATGCGGGAGACCCAAGTTTGATCCCTGGGTCAGGAAGATCCCCTGGAGAAGGGCAACCCACTCCAGTACTTTTACCTAGAAAATCCCATGGACGGAGGAGCATGGTAGGCTATAGTCCATGGGGTCACAAAGAGTCGGACATGACTGAGTGACTTCACATTCACTTTTACCTTGAGAGCATTGGGAAAAATCATTTTATGTGCTTTCCAGATAAGATAAAGTTCATTTGGGGGCTTTTTAGATTCTGTTTCAGGGGACTTTATTGTTAAATGCTGAGAGTTTGCTAGGCGAAGACTCTTATTTTGAAGGTCCCAGTTTAGGCCCCCAGAATCTTCCAGAGCTTTTCAGTTTCTGGCCTGATCTATCTTTTGAGCTTCGGGGCCCCATGTGAAGGCCCCGTGGCCCTTCTAGTTTCTTCTTCTCCTGCCATACCCCTTGTAGTCTGCTTTCTAGTCCCAGGCTTTACCATGTGAACCACTTGTGCACCAGTTTCCCTGCTTCCCTTACCTGTCAGTCTGCTGAACCTGCTCGGATGATCGTCCTGGGTTTGTGCTCTGATAGACCTGGGTCATTAAACTCCTTTAAAGAAAAATCACTCATTTGTGTTTTCAGTCTGCTATGTAAATACTCAATTTTTAATGTTACTGCTAATAGTAGTGGTGGTATGTTGATTTGTCAGCAAAATTCTCTTGTACTATTAGTACTTTAGTTTACATGTATAATGTGTTCCTTTACGTGTGGTTATCACCCCTCTGAGCTTTTCAGTCTCATAGCAGCATTCTCTTCATAAATCATAAAATATCTTGATTCTAAAAAAGCGATCCAGTCTGGCCTCTCACTTGCAGTGTCAGCTGTGGTTTGTTTAGTATGTGAAGGACAAAGATACGAGTCCTTGCTTTTGAGAAATTGAGTAACGTGTGACAGTTCACATAAATTAAAGCTGTTCGTTTTATTGGAGGATTATTTTAAATGTTTTATTTTAAAACATTTATTTTAAAACAATTATCTTCAACAATAACAACAGCACACTGAGTTCAGTCTACAAGTTAGATCTCAGGAAAATTTGAAAGTGAATAGGATACAATATGTATTCTGTAAAGTTGACATTTAGCTCAACAGATACATCATATGCAGCATATATCTGCTATACTATGACAGTATTAATGTTGTACATTTTAGTAGACTAAAATAATATTTCTGTTAAAATGACACAGTTGATGATATATTTAAGGTAGGTAGAAACTCTTGTATAGTTTACTGTAAAGTGGTAATGGTGTCTGAAAGTTTTAATTCTGATACAAAAATAGCCATGTATTTTTGTGCTGAAACTCTGGATGTGAAAAATTGCTTTATCTTTGTTTTCTTTTTCTATTTTTTTTAAGGCTTTACTAACTGCAGTAACATCTCAACACATAGAAATTCATGAAGGAACTGTACTGCAAGCTGTGAGAACATGTTACAACATATATCTAGCAAGCAAAAATCTCATCAATCAGACAACAGCCAAAGCTACTCTCACTCAGATGTTAAATGTTATCTTTGCACGCATGGAAAACCAAGCAGTAAGTATTAAAAAATGAGAGAGATGGTATAGAACACCACAGGCACCAACTGTAGAAAAGATTTTGCAAAAATTATAATAAAATCTTTTGTGACTGTGCAGAAAATATCTTTGTTTACAGTTTTATGTACTGGAGATCTGTGGTATTTTGTTTTGACTGGCTTACTGACTTGTTTGGTTTTGGATTAAAATGTTTTGTGTTTTTTTTCTCATCACAAATAGAATTTGAAAGATAGAGATTGATTGGTATCATCCTGATGGAAGTGTTTATGAATTGATATTTTTATTGCTCTCAAGCTTAGATCAGTGAATGTCGTTAGAAAGTTACCTAGTTTGATCTATTCTTATAGAAAATTATTCATTGAGCCTTTAAAAAGTGAAATAAATTTCTGTAGTAATGGAATATATTTGGGGAGGAAAGTAAGAGACCAGCAGCTAGAGAATCTTTTTTAATTGTTTCAGTTCAGTTCAATTCAGTCGCTCAGTCATGTCCGACTCTCTGCGACTGCGACCCCATGAATCGCAGCACACCAGGCCATCCTGTCCATCACCAATTCCTGGAGTTCACTCAGACTCATGTCCATCGAGTCAGTGATGCCATCCATCCATCTTATTCTCTGTCGTCCCCTTCTCCTCCTGCCCCCAATCCCTCCCAGCATCAGAGTCTTTTCCAGTGAGTCAACTCTTCACATGAGGTGGCCTAATTGTTTAGGTCTTCATAATTGAAAACCAACTTCTGACTTTTTATTTTGAACTGATTTTAAACTTAAAAATTGCAGAGGTATTTACAGAGATTCTCTTTATTCTACTTTTCTTAATACCGATGTCTTGCATAATCATATTACAATGTTGAGAAACAGGAATTTACACTGGTATAATACTATTAAGTACAGTAACCCTGATTACTTGCTTAAAGTGGTATCTTCCAGGTTCCTCTACTGAAAATTTATTCTTTTACATTTAATAAATATCTTGGAGATTCTTTTGCACTCCCCCACACCCAATTTGAGTATCCCTCAGTAGATCTTGTTGGCAACAGTTATTACTGCAGTGTTTTCCTGGTGCAGGTTTTTGTTTCTCTCTCCTTAAATATTTATTAACCAGAGTTAACTCCCCTTTCATATTTTTTCATTCAGTTTTTAATTTCTATCAGTCTGTATTCATGAGTGTTTATTCTGTGGTTTCTAATCTAATTCTGTTATTTTGTTGCCCCAAATATTCCAGCTTTGGCCTTCTGTCCTTTTGGACAAGCCCCTGTCCTTTGTTGAGTACTTCTGGAATCTCAAGTTGTTCCTGGCTCATTTTGAATTTTTTCTGCTTTATGTCTGGAGTAGTAGACACATAAACAGGGAGCCCTGGCTCCTTTGAATGGTAATAGGAACCAAAATCTGAGGTCTAGGTGTGTTCGTTGCAGCTGGGTTGTTATTGCTTCCCTCTCAGCAGATTGAACTAGGAAATACATGTGTGCATACTAACTACCCGCCCTACCCTACCTCCCCCAATCTGTATGTGACTACCCATCCATATATATGAAAACTTAATGTGTTCATACTGATACTTCTAATTCCAATACCACAGGGTTCATTGCAGCCTCCTCTCTTTATTTGTAACTTCTCTTTATACAGATAAAAGGCTTTCATTTTCTGTGATACATTATTTGTTCAGGCCTATTATGTACATATGATAGTTTTTGAATTGCTGACTCATTCCACTGTGAGAAGCAAATTTACTGGGTACATTATAACATTTATATTTGTTTTTTTGTTGTTTTTTTTTTGTCTTCAGCCTGATAGTATCTATCCATTTAGAGTGGTTCCCAGAGTTACTTAGGTTAGTTCTTTTCTTCTCCATACTCTTCAATGGTATAATATTATTACTTTATAATACAGTTAAGTTCATTTATTACTGCCTGTTTTCCATTTCAGTACCCCTCACGTTCTGGTTTAATTGCTTGCTTGTTTTTTAAGTAATTTAAACCCTACTGTGCCTTAAGAGGTAGAGATCTACAAAAGGTCTACTCATTCTTACCATGCCAGTCCTCTCCTTCCTGCCTTTCCACCTCTTGGATGTAGCTCATCTCTGTGGTTTTTGGTTTATCCTTCTGCGTTTCTTGAGCACAAGTGAGCACATGTATGTATGGTTTCATGTACCACCTTCCTTACATATCTATCACTGCATAGCAGATCACCCCAAACTTCAGCTGCTTAAACCTCATAGTTTAGCTGCTCATCTCTTATAGTTTCTGAGGGTCCAGAACCCGAGTGTCTTAGCTGGTGGCTGTGGCTTGAATTTCACATGAGGTTGCAGTTAGTTGGCTGTGTGGATCACAGTATTAACTGGGGATGGGGTCATTTAAAGCCTTTACTGGGCTAGAGAATGAGAAGAAAGAGGAGCAAGGCAGAAGCCATTATACATTGTCTGTCTCATGATCTGAAGTATCACCCAGACCACCCTGGCATGGTGTGGGAGGGAACTGTACTGGGAAGTGAGGGTCGGAAGTGGAGATGGCTGGTGGCCGTCCTGGGAAGACTGGCTTCCACACTGCTCTGGATACTCTTTCCTACTTTACTTTCTTCAGTCAGCAGTATTTCCTGGAAAGCATTCCATGTCTGTCCTTAAAGAACTTCCGCATTCTTTTTGACTGATGGTATAGTACTCAAGGATGTACCATAGTCTATTCAGTCACTCTTCCTGTGTTTTAGATTATTAGCATTGGATTATTGCTCATATTTTACAACCACAAAAAATTGTTTTGCTGGTTTTTGAGGAACCACTACAGTATTGTAAAGTAATTAGCCTCCAATTAAATAAATTTATATGAAAAAAAAAGAAGTGAATGAGACTACCTTTATCACTTTTTAATGACTCGATCAGCAAATTATGCTGTGTTCTTTTTATTTTCTTGGCACTGTTCTTGTTCTCAGTTATACAGTGCTGGACAAAACCAGCACTGAATGGACATTACTCTCTAAGAGCTTAAAATCTGTGGAGAATAGAGGGAAAAGTGAGTCTTAAATAATCACACAAGTAAATATATAACTGAATTATGATAAAGGCTATGAACATGTGTCAAGTCATGAAGCATATTTACTTCTGTGCTATGGATAATTAGAGAAAAGTAGGAAAGGGAAGAGAGTGAAAATTAAAAGGGGGACAGAGTGGTTTTCCATGTATGCTAAAATATTCTAAGCTGGATGTGTAATTCATTTATATACATAACTGATAACTTTTCCTCACCTTTCCAAATAAAATCACTTAAAGTGTTCACGTCTAAAATTTTAAAGGAGAAAATGCTAGTTTCTTTCTCTAGAGTGGTCGTCTTCAACTGGAGGTGCCCAAAGCCACATTTGAAACACTTGCTGGGGTGAGTCATGACCTGTCATGGACTGGGATGTTGCTAAACTCTGTTCAGTACACCAGCCAGTGTCCACCCCATCCCAGCTCCACTCACATATAATAAAGGATTATCTGATTCAAATGTCAGTAGCACTGATGGTGAGAAATCCTGCTCTAGAAAGTGTGAGAGTATATAGAAAATGTTTAAAGTGTGAGAATATATAGAAAATGTTTAAAGGTTATTTTCAGGACCCTTTCTAGGGTTTATACAAGTCTGGGATAAGTAGAAGAAAGCTAGAATTCAACACTGTGCTTGTCTGTAGTTCCAAAACGTGTGCTTGCCCTACTAAACCATAGTACAAATTAGCTGAGGTTAGGCTGAGGGTGAAATTGGACTGCAGGTCATAGGTTCCTCACTGTTAATTTGGAAGTTAACTTTCTCATAAATAGGCTAAAGCTTTGGTTTGAGAAGTCTCTTCTGATTCTGTGTGCAACTCGTCATGCCCATTTCCTTATCTGTAAAACAAGGGAGTTAGATGATGTTGATTATAAGTCTCTTCCTACCTTTTGAGCATTAAAATATTTTAATTCAACTTTAATTTATAAATTCATATAGCTAATTCTGATATTTCCACATAACCTAGAATTTTTAATTTTTTAAATTAATTTTTATTGGAATATAGTTGCTTCACATGTTATGTTAATTTCTGCTGTACAACAAAGTGAATCAAAAAGAAAAAAAAGAATATATATATACACACACACATATTCCCTCTTTTTTAGTTTTATGATACACATAACCTGGAACATTACTAGGAGTATGAAATGTTCATATTTGACACTGTAAAGTATTTATCTTTGTGGAAATTAGTTCTGTGAGAATGTTTCTTAATGGTCATGAAGACCAAAAGAGATGTGTCTAAAAGCAATAAAGTGCTAAAAAATGAAACCCTGTGATCTTGATTATTACTGTTCTTAGCATCCTGTAAGTGAGCCAGTTTTACACGTGGTATTATATACATAAAAATGACAGGTCTCCTAAAATAAAACTGGAACATTTATAGATAGTTTTTTCATTCTTTAAATGACTGATTGGTCAGAGGCATTTAAGTACTTCCTGCCATCTTATTTATTCATTGTAATTTTATTATCTTTAATACATTTGACAAGGTGACAGAAGAACATACTACAGAAAGGTATTCACTGAAAAGTTCCCTCCACTTTTCCTAACTTGTATCCCCTATAGGTAACCATTATTACTAGCTTCTTATATATATATGTCTAGACTCTGTTTCTGTATATCTAAGTAAAAATGAATGTGTGTGTATTTTATTTCCCCGTCTATGTTTTTTCTCCCTTAGTGAAACTTTTATTTGATTTTAAGTAAGTCTGCTTTTCTGTTGGCAACAATCTAGTTATCATCCTAAGGTTATTTTAAAAAATTTGTTTTTTCTTTTAAGTAATACGTTTACATTATTTAAACACCAAAAATATTGACAAGAGGATATAGTGAAAGACGTCCATCTCTGTTCTTATTGCCAAATACAGAAAACGGTTTTCTTTCTTTGCAGTTGCAGGAAGCCAAACAAATGGAAAAAGAAAGGCATCGACAGCACCACCATCTGTTGCAGTCTCCAGTAAGCCATCATGAGCCTGAATCACCTCAACTCAGATACTTGCCACCTCAGACTGTTGACCGAACATCCCAAGAACACGAAGGGGACCTTGATCCCCAGACAAATGATGTGGACAAAAGCCTTCAGGATGATACAGAGCCGGAAAATGGATCTGATATTTCCAGTGCAGAAAATGAGCAGACTGAAGCTGATCAGGCAACTGCAGCTGAAAGTAATCTTTTTGAGAAAGTGTTTGTGGGGGTGGGGAGTGTGTATTAAGGGAAGAATGTAGGAAGGCAATTCTGGTAAAGAAATGTGAAAAGAGTAATATGACCTAATGGATATTGGACACATTGTAGTAATTGTGGACTTTTTCCAGCCTAGTCGTAAAGTTAATTTCACTTCAGCCCATAAGACATCTATTAGCGATATTATGCATTCATTAGTATCTCACAAGCATGATGATTTACAGATGGGTTTGGAGGAGATATGTTGCTAACGAGGGTCATAAATGTCTGTGAGCGTGTTATGTAAGCGCTTCAGGTTTCTTAAAATTAGTTTATAGCAAACAGGAGACCTGTTTATTTGTAAGGTTTTCTGGAATGTGACTGAAAATTTTAGGACATCATTTTAAACTCACAAAATTCTGTTGTCAAAAGAGTACTGAAATTAAATATGAAAAGAAATCTTGTGAGTAACCACCTGACATACAAAAATACTTATTTTTAAATCCTAACATGTAATAGTCAATGATATTTAGATATTCTCTGGCAGTGTTTTTTCTAAGTGTACTTATTTATAAGAAAAAGGTTACAAGATTACAAAAATTAAACTATTTATTTTATTACAAATTTGTTTCTCTAAAGAATCACATGCAATCATTTTTCCCCTCAAACATTGTTCTCAGCTTTAGCTGTTCTATAAAATTGCCAGGCAGTGAGTTTCTTCCCTTCATCCCTCCTTAGCTTAATGTCAAAAAATGATGGAAATTGTTACCTTTCCAATAGAGTTAGGATGGTTAGGGTTTAGTTACAGTTCATCTGAATTCTGTTTTCAGAACAGATTTTGAGGAAAATCTTCTATTGTAATTTTCAGCTCTTGACTTTTTTAAACCACATCTTTTCTGTAACAGTGGCATGAACACTGGCAGTGGCATGAATAGGTGGCTTTTTACTCTCGTGCTTTATTTGGTGTTTATTTTAAAAGAGACACTTTTGATAAACCAAGCATTCTCAGTACTCATGCTAATAGTAAATCTGCACTGCCTATAATATGATTTACGTTTTCCTAGTCTGCCCTTGATAAAATTTCCCCTTCTTTCACTGTAAGCTGATAAAGGGGCTGATTCAAAGAGCTAATCTATAAGAAAGCTGCAACTTTATTTATTCTTCCATTTCTTCATCCATGCTTTCAGCAAACATTGATTTCACATACTATGTCCCAGGCACTGTGCTAGGAATTGGGGTTAGAAAGCTGGTAAAGGTGTAGCCATTGCTCTTAGGGTGTCTGTCATGTGCCTGGAAGGTCAGGCATGTATAAATGAGTTATACCCTGCAAGCGGCATGCGTGAGATAATTCTGTCAAGGAAAGTTAGGAGGTACTTTTGTAGAGAAAGTGATGTTTTAGCTGGATCTTGTTCGGGTAAAGGTAGGAGTTGACTGGCTAGAAAATTTAGGAAGTTTCTAATAGAACAGCATAGGCCGAGACCCAAGGAATGGAAGCACCTACTGTGTAGTAGATACCGCTATAGGTGCTTTCAGGATGCAGAGCTACAAATACAACATAATTCCTGCATCATTTTGTGATTACTTTGACTTTAAAGGTGTTTTTCTCCCTGTAGCTGCATAAATGAAAATTTTGCCTGTGAGCCATTGGTTCAGAGTGCATGGTCTAGAGTGGGGTCATCTGCTCTGAATCACATCTCTGACACTTCCTGGCTATGTGACTTCGGCCATAACAGTTAACTTCTGTAATGGTTTCCCATGTGTAATAAATATTTTTCACTGTTACTTTAATCTATTTCTGTCAAATGACTTAAAAGAGAGTTGACTTTTGATTCACTAATCATTTTGTGCAAAATTTAGTGACTATATTTAGTTACATTGAAACTATTAATTTTTAGACTCTTGGTAATAATTTTAGCCAAGTAGAGTGCAGAAACACACACCTTAAGAGTGATGGAAAGATTATCTCTCAAGACATTTATGTTTTTACTCCACGGAAGAATCTAAATGTTGTATTGAATTTTTTGTAAAGTTACTGACTTGACATGCTTATTTATCAAATTTCTTATGTGACATTCAGTATTTTGCAGAATGCAGCAAACAGTAGATTAGGAGCAGTGAACAGCAGGAAGAATGGACTTCTGGAAGCCAGAGTATAAGTAGTGGTTTTATCGTAGGGTGAGTGGAGATCAGGGAGTGTAGACAGAGGCACTGTCAGCTCACATGCGGTCTGAGGCTGTTTGGTGTAGGGCAGTGGCTTCCAGAACAGGGTCCCAGTTCCCAAAGCAGCACAAAGTGCTGGTTGAGCCTTCCGGAGATACTTTCAGCATTTCAGAAAACCCAGTGGAAATCCTATTTTTATCTGCAGTAGTCTGTACAGGCTCACCAGCTATATCAAGTTTTATTAGTTTCTTGTGTGTTCAGAATTTCTGATTGGCTGTTATATCTGTTTTCAATTAGTGTTAAATTGAGGGATGAATTCTTTTTTACTTATTAAATTTAGTTTTATTAATACATTGGATATGTGGAGTCTGTTGGGGAAGAAATAGGAAGGAAGGGCCCAGATAGCCCTGTCTCTGGTTCTTCAGTGACCCTGTTACGTTAGAGCACAGTAATGAGCTTGTTGTTATTGGTGGGCCTCATTAATCAAAACAAGGTTTAATTACATTTAATATTATTTGATTAGCATGTGGGACATGTTAGAAATGTTTCCTTCAGAATACTTAAAAATTTTTTTATTTTTAAAGGATTAATGTAATCTATAGGATTAAAGGATTAGTCTTCTAGAAAACTTGAAGTTGAATAGTTATTTAATATTAATAGCTTGTCAAATGAATCATTTTTGAAGTTGACTTGAAATTATAAAACATTTAAAAATACGGTTTGGTTAAAATATTGAAGATTTAAAGGATAATTGCATCGAGTTTCGTATAACCTATTTGATTTTTTTCCCTTTTATTCTTAATTTCTTAGGTTTTTTTCCATTATAAATGTTTAGCAAAAATTTCTAAAAAGCTAAAATAATATTTTTTTAAATTTTTTCTCTCTTAAAGCGTTGTCTAAAAATGATATATTATATGATGGAGAAAACCATGACTGTGAGGAAAAGCCACAAGACATTGTACAGAGCATTGTAGAAGAAATGGTGAACATTGTTGTTGGAGGTAGTGTATCTGACTTGAAATTAATTTATTCTGTCTTATGTTATTTTATCTAACAGTGGAGATAGTTTTTATATTGTGTGGAACAAAAAAGGCTAAAATTGTATGCAGAAAAAATTTTTAAGTGTCTCTGCTTATAAAAGAGTAGTTCCTTTTTCTCCAGTTTCAGTGATAATTTTTTAAAAAGTAAAAATCCACTATTTCCACTGCATTAAAAAAAGTTGATACCATTTTTTAAATTATTATTATTTTTCGTTTAGTGGGATACAGGCAGGGTATATTCTTCATCCTCCTAAATATGCTAAACTTTATAAATTAGAAAATGTTTAAATTTATTTGGTTTTTAGTATTTTATATCTTTGAAAAAATTGTGATTTCTTATACCTTTATTATCACGACCAAGTCATAATATAGGGTATAGGGTCAAGTCCTACCATGTGGATTGTATTATAAAAAATTTTTAAAGTCTCTTAGGAATTTCACTTACTTTTTTTGTAAACAATATAGATTTATAGATAGCATTAGATTCAAGACCAATCCATTGAAGCTTATTTAATTCTTGTATCTTGCATAGGACTAAGCATAGTACCTTGCTACAGATGCTCTAGAAATATAATTAAATGTACAGTATAAATCTTGAATGACAATAGTACTATTTCAACCATACCTGATTTCATTTATAGCATCATTTCTAATAATATATTTCCATCTTTAGTAACACTTGAAGCACATATTCATCTGATTGCATCTTAATTTTTCATACATCTTTTCATTCAACAAATACTTAAGCAGCACATAAAATTTCATGGTTCTGTTCAGTTCAGTCGCTCAGCTGAGTGTCACTCTTTGCGACCCCATGAACTGTAGCACGCCAGTCCTCCCTGTCCATCACTAACTCCCAGAGTTTACCCCAAACTCATGTCCATTGAGTCGGTGATGCCATCCAGCTATCTCATCTTCTGTCATCCCCTTCTCCTCCTGCTTTCAATCTTTCCCAGCATCAGGGTCTTTTCAAATGAGTCAGTTCTTCTCATCAGGTGGCCAAAGTATTGGATTTTCATCTTCAGCATCAGTCCTTCCAATGAATATTCAGGACTGATTATTTGGGATGGACTGGTTGCACAGTCCAAGGGAATCTCAAGAGTCTTCTCCAACATCACAGTGCAAAAGCATCAATTCTTTGGCGCTCATCTTTCTTTACAGTCCAACTCGCACATCCATACATGACTACTAGAAAAACCATAGTGTTGACTAGATAGACATTGTTGGCAAAGTAATGTCTCTGCTTTTTAACATTCTATCTAGGTTGGTCATAGTTTTTCTTCCAAGGAGCAAGTGTCTTTTAATTTCATGGCTGCAGTCATCATCTGCAGTGATTTTGGAACCCCCTAAAAATAAAGTCTCTTCCTTTTTCCTTTGTTTCCCCATCTATTTGCCATGAAGTGATGGGACCAGATGCCATGATCTTAATTTTCTGAATGTTGAATTTTAAGCCAACTTTTTCACTCTCCACTTTCCCTTTCATCAAGAGGCTCTTTAGTTCTTCACTTTGTGCCATAAGGGTGGTGTCATCTGCATATCTGAGGTCATAGATGTTTCTCCTGGCAGTCTTGATTCCAGCTTGTGCTTCATCCAGCCCAGTGTTTCTCGTGATATACTCTGCATATAAGTTAAATAAGCAGGGTGACAATATACAGCCTTTATGTACTCTTTTCCCAATTTGGAACCAGTCTGTTGTTCCATGTCCAGTTCTAACTGTTGCTTCCTGACCTGCATACAGATTTCTCAAGAGGTAGGTTAGGTGGTCTGGTATTCCCATCTCTTTCAGAATTTTCCACAGTTTATTGTGATCCACACAGTCAAAGGCTTTCGCATAGTCAGTAAAGCAGAAATAGGTGTTTTTCTGGAACTCTCTTGATTTTTCCATGATCCAGCAGATGCTGGCAATTTGATCTCTGGTTCCTCTGCCTTTTCTAAATCCAGCTTGAACATCTGGAAGTTCATAGTTCACTTGTTGCTGAAACCTGGCTTGTAGAATTTTGAGCATTATTTTGCTAGCATGTGCAATGAGTGCAACTGTGTGGTAGTTTGAGCATTCTTTGGCATTGCCTTTCTTTGGGATTGGAATGAAAAGTGACCTTTACCGGTCCTGTGGCCACTGCTGAGTTTTCCCAATTTGCTGGCATATTGAGTGCAGCACTTTCATAGCATCATCTTTTAGGATTTGAAATAGCTCAACTGGAATTCCACCACCTCCACTAGCTTTGTTCGTAGTGATGCTTCCTAAGGCCCACTTGACTTCGCATTCCAGGATATCTGGCTCTAGGTTGGTGATCACACCATCGTGATTATCTGGGTCATGAAGCTCTTTTTTATATAGTTCTTCTGTGTATTCTTGCCACCTCTTCTTAACGTCTTCTGCTTCTTTTAGGTCCATACCATTTCTGTCCTTTATTGTGCCCATCTTTGCATGAAATGTTCCCTTGGTATCTCTAATTTTCTTGAAGAGATCTCTAGTCTTTCCCATTCTGTTGTTTTCCTCTATTTCTTTGCATTGATCCCTGAGGAAGGCTTTCTTATCTCTCCTTGCTATTCTTTGGAACTCTCCATTCAAATGGGTATATCTTTCCTTTTCTCCTTTGCCTTTCACTTCTCTTCTTTTCATAGCTGTTTGTAAGGCCTCCTCAGACAACCATTTTGACTTTCTTTTTCTTGGGGGTGGTCTTGATCACTGCCTACTGTACAGTGTCATGAACCTCTGTCCATAGTTCTTCAGGCACTCTTGTCTATCAGATCTAATCCCATGAATCTATTTGTTACTTCCACTGTATAGTCGTAAGGGATTTGATTTAGGTCATACTTGAATGGTGTAGTCATTTCCCCTACTTTCTTCAATTTCAGTCTGAATTTGGCAATAAGGAGTTCATGGTCTGAGCCACAGTCAGCTCCTGGTCGTGTTTTTGCTGACTGTATAGCTGCGAAGAATATAATCTTTGGCTGCGAAGAATATAATCAGTCTGATTTGGTATTGACCATCTGGTGCTATCCATGTGTAGAGTCTTCTCTTGTGTTGCTGGAAGAAGTTGTTTGCTATGACCAGTGTGTTCTCTTGGCAAAACTCCGTTAGCCTTTGCCCTGCTTCATTCTGTACTTCAAGGCCAAATTTTGCCTGTTACTCCAGGTATTTCTTGACTTCCTACTTTTGCATTCTAGTCCATTCATAAGCCCTCTTGGAGGAGGTCGTCATTACCCCACCATAGAGCCACCAGAACTGACACAGGACTGGGGAAACAGACTCTGGGAGGGCACACACAGAACCTTATGCACACCAAGACCCAGGAGAAAGGAGCAGTGACCCCACAAGAGACTGACTCAGACTTGCCCGTGAGTGTCCAGGAGTCTCTGGTGGAAGCGTGGGGTGGTGGTGGCATGGCTCTGTAGGGAGATAGAAAAGTTTATCTGAAATAGACCATGCTCTGGAGGAAAAGGGTTCTGGAGTGTAGGAATGTAAGGTAAGTGCCATTAGAAAGAAACAGCTAAAATCCTATTAAAATTCAGAAAAAAGGAATGGTTATTTCTAGCTAGAATTATGCAGGAAGGCTTCATATAGGAAATGACACTGGAACTTAGACTGTATGGATTCATGCAGGTGTAGGGAGTGGTGTTTTATGGTTGGACACTGTTCATGCTGGTGTGGGGAGTGGTGGTGACGGTTGTACACTGTTGGCTAAAGTCTGGAGAGAATAATTTGGGAATCAGCAGGCATTGGTTTGGGTAAAGTGGAGAGGATGTTGTGTCATATGGGAGAAAATAAGTCTGAAATAGTTAGGAGCCAACCAATGGTTGGCAACTTCCCCGGTGGCTCAGACAGTAAAGCATCTGCCTACAATGCAAGAGACCCGGGTTCGATCCCTGCGTCGGGACGATCCCCTGAAGAAGGAAATGGCAACCCACTCCAGTATTCTTGCTTGGAAAATCCTGTGGACAGAGGAGCCTTGTTGGCTACTGTCCATGGGGTCGCAGAGTTGGAGATGACTGAGTGACTTCACTTAAGCGATTCACTTAACCAATGGTTGGTTATACATTCCAGGCTTAGGATTTTGGACTTTGTCCTAGGGCAAAATAAATTACCACTGAAGATTTTAGAACTAAGAAATGAACTTATCAGAATAACATTCTAAGAAGCTAAGTGGAGAAATAGAAAGTTATAAAAGATCAGTGTATAGTAATCTAAAATTAAATGGGATAGTAACAGTGGAAATGGAGAGGAAAAACTGAATGAGAAGTGAGATAATAGATGTTGAATCAAGAACAGCTTGCAGATGATTGACATCTAGGTGAAAGAGAAAACGAAGTGTCAGGAGTTCCCAGGATTTCCGGAGGATATGGTGATTCCCTGACAGGACACATGGCGCTCATCATACAGTTACATTCAGCACTGTGATTTGTGACAAATCATGGTACGAGGCAGAATCATCAAAGGGAAAAGGCGTGCAGAGTAAAGTCTGAGGAAGTCAGGTGCACATTTCCAGGAGTCCTCTCCCAGTGAAGCTGCCTGAGAAACTTAATTCCTCCGACACTGAACCGAGAAGTGTTGTCTACCTGGGAAGGTCTTAGAGACTGGAGTGCCCAGAGTTTTTACTGGGGCCTGGTCCTGTAGGCACCCTCGAGCTGCATATTCCTAGATTCCAGATTCCCAGAGAGAACACTGGTGTTGCAGCATGAACCTCATTATTTGCACAAACTGTTGGGGCACAGTGAGCCACTTCAGTAGTTCTGGGGATGGTAGAAACCCTTCCGAAGTACAAGTTCTGAGGTTCCAGCCACGGGTCAACCTTACAAGCAGGGCTTTCTGAGCATAGGCAGTCTGAGGCCTGCTGTATTAGCTCTTCCTGCCCAGGCAGTCACCCAGTTTTGAGCCTAAATGGTTAAGTAAGTGATAGAATTATTGACAGAATTGTTTTAGTAGAGGTAGGCATGGAAAAAAAGGGACTAAATTTTATTTTGACATTGAACTTGACCTTCAGGTGTGCCATTCATGTGAAAATGTGCATGAAATATATAATGGAAATATAACACCTGCCTTGATATCTCTTAGAACTCTGGCCTGAGAGATATCAAGTGGGTGTTATAGGTGGGAGTCATTCTGTTAAAATTAGTACTTGGCTAAAGAAGACAGCATTATCTTAGGGAGTATGAATTTTTCACCGAAAAACCGTGAACTTATAAAAGATGAAAGAAAGAGCATTAGGTACCCATGCATTGTTTTAAAGTCTCACCATGTATATTAGGAGTTGGAAGACTGATCTGTGAATCAAATTTGACCCATCACCTATTTTTGTAAATAAAAGTGGCATTGGAATACAGTCATGCTCGTTTGTTTATATATTGCTTATGGTGGCTGCCTTTGCACTACAAAAGTAAATTTGAGTAGTGGCAACAAAGATCATATGGCCCACAAAGCCTAAATGTTAATTGTCTGGCTCTTTACCAAAAAGACTTGCTAGTTTCTAATACATATGAATACAGACTGTGAAGTGAAAATTTTTTCCATTGTTTTGCTCTTTTTATTTAGAAAGTTTTCAAACTTAGAGAATAGCTCAAAGAACAGTACAGTGAAAACTGTATGTGCTTTTCTAGGGCACTAATTAACAATTTTGCTACATTTTAAAAATTGTCTTTAAATAGACCTGTGTGTGTGTATGTGTGTGTGTAATTAACAATTTTGCTACATTTTAAAAATTGTCTTTAAATAGACGTGTGTGTGTGTGTGTGTCTTTGCTGAACAATTTGAAAATTGCCTATATACAACATGACACTTTCACCCTAAATAACTCAGCATATATCTTCTAAGAATAAGGGCATTCTCATATGTGACCACAATTCCATTTTTACACCTAGCAAAAATAACACTCTTTTAAGAATATCTAATATAAAATTTAAAAATGCTTCCAGTTGTCCCCAAATGTGTCTCTTATGTCCTTTTTTTCCTAGTCCAGGACACACTCCAGGGACACGTGCTGCATTTGACTTTCTCTCGGGTCTCATTAGTTTAGAACAAGTCCCCTTGGCTTTTTCCATCTTTCATAACATTTATTTTTAAGAGTATAATATTGTTTTGTATACTGTTCCACATTTTGAATTGATCTGATAGTTTCCTTATTTTGATTTACAGTAAATATATTTGGCAGAATACTGCATCAGTAATATTGGTATATTACATCATATAAATTTGTACATAATGAAGTTACCACCTGTTGGTATGTTTAGATTACTTGGTAAAGATAGTGACCACCAGCTCTCTTCACTGTAAGGGAACCATTTTCCCTTTATCATTAATAAGTAATCTGAGAGTGACACTTTGAGATCATATGATGATACATTCACTTAGTAGCTTTAAAATCAGTGTAGTGATTTCATAATGCTGATAAATTAACATTTTTCTGTGAAGGGCATCTCCCTTTAAAAAAAATACTATGAGCTCATAAATTCTTTTATTGTTCAGTGTGTCGCAATTCTTTACCATCAGGAATCCCACATCAATGTCCTTTTGATGTGATTGCATTACTCTTTGAGCAGATTACTTAATTTGAAATCCCATATTTATCCTAAATGTATCTATTGGTGTTTTCTATACAGTTACATTGAGCTATTTACTCTTATCCAATGTTGAATTGCTCTGACAGTCTTTCTTAATTTCCGTCATTTTGTCTTATGATTCTGTATTCAAAGAGAATGTTACAAGGGGCTTTCCAATACTTTATTCATTAACGTCCATTCTGCTGCTTTTCATATTTTTTTTATTTCAGTAATTTTGTTTTTGTCTTAAAGAATCCTGTTTTTCTTGAGCTTTTTTTTTTCATAGCGCTTTGTTCCTGTTTGATACAGTATTCTTTTACATATGTCTGGGAGTACTAATTAAAATTGTTCCAGCTATAAAATATGTCTCACCAGGAAACCATTTGCTCAGAGTGCTGACCTTTGTCCTTACTTTTGAGCTATAGATTTTGCATTTCTGTCTATTTGGAGACTAGAAAGACTAGGAACCCTCTTACACTGTCGGTGGGAATGTTAATTTTTAAAAGCCACTATGTAGAACAGTATGGAGGTTCCTGAAAACAGTAAAATAAAAAGACTAGAAAGGGTAGATTTGATCAGTATATAAAGAGCTTTCTCAGTCATTTTGTATGTTCCGTTTCCAGTTCTCACGAGGCTTTCCTCTCCAGAATTTGCAAGCTGACTGTGATCCAAAGGCAGACCTTGTTTCACAGCTGAGAACTAACCATAAGAAGCACAGGCCTTGCTTAAGCAGAGTGTGGTGTAGTGGTCCTTGGGCTGTGCTGTAAGCGCAAACTGAAGCCAAGTGAAGCTTAGGATAAATGCTCTTTGAACATTTCATAAATTGTAGACTTGGAGTGGAGGGTATTCTTCCAACTTGTTGGTTTGTTCCCATCCTTTGCCAGGAAATCTTAGGCTGCCTTCCTTCAGTTAGGGCTTTATTTAGCATTAGTTAAGCAGAAACAGATAGTTAGAATGGAAGCTCAAAACTTGTAGGAGATTTCACTGCTCTACCAGGTTGGTTTTCCCTGTTTATTGCAGCACTCTGAGTGAGCTGGGATACTGCTGTCTCCCCTACTACCTTCTTCTTAGATTGTAAGACCTACCACGCAAATCCTGCACTTCAGTTAACA
The DNA here is from genome assembly GCF_042477335.2 of Ovis canadensis. Lineage (NCBI taxonomy): Eukaryota > Metazoa > Chordata > Mammalia > Artiodactyla > Bovidae > Ovis > Ovis canadensis. The sequence goes on along the minus strand of NC_091253.1, from coordinate 54,431,460 downwards.
GGCTGATTTCTAATGAATTCTCCATGATAACGGCTGTGGACAGCTCTTCTGGTAGACACTGGCATGGTTCCCCAGGCACTCCCCTCCTACCCCATAGCCCTTGGCCTTCTTTCTATCTAGGCTTCAGAGTTTATTGGAACCCACAGGGCACAATTCAGCAACCCCTCAGGTAACTCTGTCCTTTGTACATGTTCAGTCACAGGCTTTTGACAGTGGCTTTTCTGTTGATCTGAACCTATCTATTTTTTGGAGGGGGTCATGTTATGCCGCTTGTAGAATCGTAATTCCCTGACCAGAGATTGAACCCAGGCCTCCAGCATTGAAAACACTGAGTCCTAACCACTGGACCATCAAGGAATTCCCAGAAACTCTTCTTAACCTTTAGGAATACTTTGAAGGTTTTGGTCTCTTGATTGTATCCTCCTTAGTTTTCCAGTGCTACTGAAGACAATTTTTCCTATTTATATTTTTTCCTAGGAATTTCAGTGAGATTTACGAAAGAAGAAGATATATTAAGTGGGCTCAGCTCACCACCTTGTAAACAGAAGTCTGCACTAATTGTTTAGGGAACAATTAGAGGGAGAATTAGAGGAAAAACATAGAGAATAATAATATCTGTTAGGTGCTTTCCTTGTATCCTTAATGATTTTATGTTTTACTTGTGTTTATTCATTTAATCCTCCCCAGACTTGGAGATGTTTAGATACTATTATGATTCCCTTTTTTACACATGAGAAAATTGAAGCACTGAGAGATTGGTAACCTGTAAGAAGTGGTAAAGTGAAGACTCCAATCTAAGGATGTCTGGCTTCAAAGCCTGACAATAAAAGAATGTTTTCAGTTCTTTCGAGAAATGTCCTAAGAAGGAAGGTATTATCAGTGATTATTAAGTCTTTAGAAATTTGATTAAAAAAGAAAAATAGACAGTAGCTGGTATGTGGCAGGAGTTGAAGGAAGATTATGTTTTTACACTGTAAAGACTTGAGTGTGTTGGTTGAGTATTGGGGAAGATCCAGTTATGTGCATAAATTGAAAATGTAATATTACAAGAAAACATTCAGGGGAGAAACATACTACTGAATTAGGCAAGAAGAGATGAATTTTTGAGGCTGAATGAATGATGTACCAGGTACAAATGTGAAGGAATGTTTTTTTCCCTGAAATGAGAAGGAAGAAAAAGATGATTGTTGATGTTAAGGAACTTTCTGATGGGGTGAGAAAGAGTGGGGATGCCTGTGTTAAATTATCTACTTGGTTAGAAAGTCGAAGTTGTTCATTAAGGGAAGGGCAGTGTAAAGAGCTATAATTGGGTACAGAAAAAAAGGTTTGGAGTAAGTGTTTTGGGAAACAATTACCAGTTTCTGATAATCATTATTAAATTTTTTGTGCCTTCTTCCCAGGAGTTCTTTATAAATTCCTCATCTGGTTTTCCTTATATCTATATAATAATTCTTTACATATATATAGAAAGCCATAATAGTATTTAGTGTGGCAGACATTAGTGTATTACCAGGTACACTCCTTTCATTACCCAAATCAGTTTAAAAAAAAAAATTGGGCACATGTTATCAATTATCAGCAAAATCAGTAATAGCTACCACTAATCGAGAACCAGTTGTGTTCTTTTTGTATTGTGCATGTATGTGTTTGTTGGTGATTGCTCACAGACATGGTTATAGACATTGTTATCTTCGTTACTTAAAAAACTGAAGCAAAAGACGACGAAATGACAACAAGTAACTTATCCAGTTAGGTTTTTCCATAAGATGTTACCAGAAAACCTCAATGAACATTTTGGTCAGTCCTCCACACACACACAAACCAGAAAACCTGAAAGAACATTTGGGCCGTCGTGCACACACACACACCCATCTTATTCATTCACCTACTGATGAACCAGAAAACATGAAAGAACATTTTGGCCAATCCTACACACCCACGCACCCATCCCCAAACACACACACACACCTTCATCTACTGATGAACATTTAGATTGTTTCTTTTCTTGGCCACCACTGGCCACCACTGCAGGGCTTGTGGAATCTTAGTTCCCTGACCAGACACTGAACCCAGGTCCTTGGCAGTAAAAGTGTCACGTTCTAACCACTGGGCCCAGGGAATTGCTTACACTGTTTCCATGCCTTGGCTAATGTAAATAATGCTGCTATGAAGTGTTCCTTTTTTAAAGTAATATATATTACCCCTAGAGTAGTTCTAAAACTTGGTATTATTTCATTATCTATGTTCTACTAGAAGTCATTTATTTCTGTTTATCTTACAAGTATGATTACTCAGAGTGACATACTGCAGTATATTCAGGGCCATTATTTCCATAATTGTTCCAAAGAATGTATATTATTAGAGGTATTAATAGGTATTCTAAAAAAAGGGGAGTCTCATGATAAAATGAATTTTGGAAACACTGCATATTATATATCCCCTTTGGAGAACTCAGTGGGTATTAGAGAATTAAAATCTATAATAAAGGTACATATTTTCCATCATTTCATTACTTTACTTGAAAATGGAATTTTGTTTGGAAGAATTTTCTTCTCATTGTCTTAAGGCATTAGCATTCATTAGAACTCAGTTTAGTAAATGCTAATATATCAGTAGACTACAACTAAGCCTCTGTTTTGGCACATCCTGGTTAGCCTTTCATGAGCTGAGTGTGTTTCACTGCTAGAGCTACTTACAGATCATGTTTGGATGTATTCCAAATGAATACTTACTCGTTTATGCTAACCTTCAAATGGTGCCAATACGTCTTCCTTCCCATTGCTTTTATGCTACTGTTTCATTTTAAATAGTCTATGCTTTTTCAGCACACTTCAGTTAGAAATGGTTGCATGTTTTTTATTCTTGCCATTTCAGATATGGGAGAAAGGACTACCATAAATGTAAGTGCAGATGGCAACAATGGAACCATAGAGGATGGTAGCGACAGTGAAAATGTTCAAGCAAACGGAATTCCAGGAACACCGATTTCTGTTGCTTATACACCGTCCTTACCTGATGACAGATTGTCTGTCTCTTCCAATGATACTCAGGTAGAAATAAAGGAAAAAGTCCTCTTCATCTTAAACATTGATAGGCTACCAACACCTTGTGGTGAATATATCCAGTTGATAGTGCTGGCTGATTTCAGTTTGAGGAAATAAAAACTTTTTTTTAGTTGATATAAATCTGAGCAGTTTATTCCTTTAAAATATTGATCGCTAAATTTCCAACTTGGAATGTGTCTTGTAGGTGTTCATATCTCCCTCCCATTGAAATTACATTAAAAAAAATTCTTATCACATATTTATAGGATAATTCTAGTATATTAGGAGAAGAAAGAACTTTTAGCTAGAGAACATTGTCTTTGTTTAGGGCTACAGTGAAATCCATACTGTAGTAGTGATAGGTCCTCCTCATCCTTCCTCCCCTGTATTTGGTATATTTTTTCCTTACCTTTTTAGGTAAGGGAATCCTACTCGGAATCATGCCCCATGCATAGGGGTAAGTCTTCTTGGCCTTGCTGGCCTTCATCAGTTAACAACTTTTAAACATTGCCTGGATAGTCTCAACTGTCTTACGTCTTATCTGCACAGAGTAGATAAAATATAAAATAGGACAAAAAGATAAAATACCCAAAGACGGGTAGTAGAAAGCATAGCTTAGGCCATGGATGAAGTATCTTATCAAGGCATGATGTGCTTTTAATAGTTTCTGTTAGTAATAGTATAAACCAAGTAAACGTTAAGAGTTTGGTAGCAGGGGGAATGTTTTAAAAGAGATATTTATTGTTGGGGATGGGAGTGGCATGTCACCATAAAGAAAAGCCATGTGGCCCATTCCTCATCTGATTTTCCTTCCAGTAGAATCCTATACCCTACTAATTGAGTAAAGTATATCAAAGACTGATGTGATTTTATACTTGAAAATGCCTTTATTCACGTGGTGTGTTCACTCGTTTAGGAATCTGGAAACTCTTCAGGACCTTCACCTGGTGCTAAGTTTTCCCACATTTTACAAAAGGATGCCTTTCTAGTATTCAGGTCATTGTGTAAACTGTCAATGAAACCACTATCGGATGGACCACCGGATCCAAAGTAAGTCCTCAGCTGTTCTGCCTGACTGATGCAGGTTTTGAAGCTTGAACCTTCTTGTGTCTTTGGGGTTTCTTTTTTCCTCTTTGTCTTTTAGGACCTTCAAAATTATTTTTTAGGGTTATTTTACTTAAAAAGGAATTAAAAAACAGTGAGTGTCAAAATTTAGCTAGAGTAGATGCCTTGCACTATTTCTGAAAGCACACGAACAGCAGTATAGAACTGTGTCTGGTTCATTGTAGGTGCTCAGCAGGGATTGAATGACTCAGTGAATTATTTTTACAGTATAGTAAGTAACACTGGAAGTAATGTAGCCCTTTACATGTATCCTTATGCTAGGCATCTGAAAGCTGCCAGTTGAAAGGTAATAAAACCTAAGAGAAATAAATCTTAAAAGTCAGAATGTAAGATAATAACACACTTATTAAGGTCTGAAAAAATGCCATAAGATAATATTCTCCTGTGGGGAGCAGGAAATACTTTAAGATAGGAGTCACTTGTCTGATTCTAATCATATGTATTAAACAGTAGAGAAGTGCCATTTTTCTAAGTCATAAATTGGCAAATGTCTTTCCATTTAGATGATTCCAATGCAACTGATTGCTGCTGAAGATTGAGTTTGGAAGTTACTAGAGAGCTCTGCTCCTCTGATGTTGCAACATGATGTGTTATTATAGAACGTCAGTTTTAGGAGAACTTTCTGGAATAAGAACTTGGAGAAGGCCTGAGTGATTTTTAGAAAGGAATATTGAAATAGGGGGAAGTACATTTTAAAATTCATTACATTTTAAAACTCTTATTTCAGTTTCTAGATGTCAACTGGGAAGAGGACTGGAGACAGTTATAATAAAAACTTAATTTAATTAAATTATCCTCCTACATGGTGGGCTTAAATCAAATACTAGGAAATTTTGTTGGACCATAAAAAAAACCTTCTTGACCACCAGAGTCATTAAATACTGGAACTGAATTTTGAAAGATATCAGATTTGCCAGCCCTAAAACTGTTCTTTTTCCAGAATATATGATTTTCTGTCTTGAATGGTATTTTTCCAAAATTAATGATCTCTTATATATAGTTACATAATTTTCTTTTTTGTGTTTGCTTCTCTTTATATTTTGTGGCCTTTCTAAGATGATGATCCAGGAATTGTTCTTTAAGCTGGAATCATATTAATAATTTGAAACTACCCCATGAAAAACTGCAAACCTGTAATTTCCAGCTTCTTTTGCCTGTCAGAAGTATACTTGTGTTGTAAGACAGTGATTTGCTCATTTCTTCATTGATAGATAGCTTATACTTAGTACATACTTAATGTTTAGTACATGAATAAAATCCATTGATTATTTTGATCCATGCTAACAAGGCATTCTGTTAGATGCTGGGAATACAACTGGTAAAACATTAAAACTCCTGTGTTAGAGACTGGTAAGCTACAGGATTTAGTTACCGTTGGAATTGAGCGAAAAGGCCTGGGAAAGCTCGGCATCAATACCTGGCCCACTCTGTATTTTCCTGTAGCTATTCAGTCTTAGCTCTCACTGTTTCTAACTTGATTTATCTACTTTTTGGCAGAGTGGTTGGTTTTGGTTTTGGTAATACTATATTTGCTGTACATACAGATTCTTAGATTGAGAGGCATAGGCAGGCCATCTTGGAAACATGACTATGTATTACTGAGCTGTGATATTATTGGTTCCAGTTTCATTTCAAAGATGGCAGTATTTTTTGTGATTCCTATTTGCATAAAATTAAATATTCCCTGTTAGTTTTAGGTCCTTGAGTCACTTGACACTTGAACCATAAAATTTTTAAGGTAGAAATCAAGAGCAATTAAGTTTACTATATGGTGGAAATGTGACTGAGTACAATTTGGAATAAATAAACATAAGAACCATCTGCTGAGCATTTAAATGTGTCCTGTATTTGCAAAGTTGCCAAGGATGAATCACTCAATCTCCTTGGTCTGTTGGACTTAAAAAACCTGTTTCAATGGGAGAAAAATTGTATTTGTGAAATCCTGATAATGAAAATTCTAGATATTGATCAGAAAAATAAATTTTTAAATTTAAACTTACATGTATTTTTCAGCTTTTCATTATAAAAATATTTATTAATAGAGTGAATGGGTAAGCTACTAAGAGGTACAAGTATTCTAAAAGCCTCTTTTTTTTTTTTTAAGTTTAAATGGTTACTGAAAAAGTAAGCTTTAAATAATGCTTTGTTAATGCCCTAATAGTGTTTTTTTATTATTGTTCAGGATTTTTGAGTAGCATAACTTGAAAAAAAGTACTTTGGAACCTATTTATACTAAATTTGGCCCTTCATCTGAGAAGTTCACAGTGATTTCTAAAGAGTGAAATACATTTATTAAAGAAGAGAACAAGGCATAAATCTTTTCTTGTTCAAAGGAACAGTAAGCTGATGTTAGATATGTGTGAATGGTTGTTTTCCCGTTTAAAAAGTTCTTGAAGTTATTTGGTAGAAGAGAACACCAGTGGAACTACCTGTTACTAGTGGCTAAACGTATCTATGTACTTTTCTTTTTTTATGCTGTAGAGTTTTCTCTCTTTCCATGTAAGGTTTATGAAATTACGTGGTCTAGGAAATATCTTCAGAACAACCTGTTGTCACCATGATGCTAAACTTCTCCACATACTGTGCCTTCTTTTTCGCATTTTAGGTCTCATGAGTTACGATCCAAGATTCTTTCACTGCAGTTACTTCTATCCATTCTGCAGAATGCAGGACCTATTTTCAGGACAAATGAGATGTTTATTAATGCTATAAAGCAGTATCTGTGTGTTGCACTCTCAAAAAATGGAGTTTCATCTGTCCCAGAGGTTTTTGAGCTTTCTCTTTCCATATTTCTTACTTTGTTGTCAAACTTCAAGACACATCTGAAGATGCAGATTGAGGTATGTTCTGCATTTGGGCATTGTTGGATATTTCATTTGTTTCATGTTAAATCATATTTTAACACACTGGGAAGTTTAGAACGTGAAATAATATTTGTATACTGTTGTGTTAACATTTGCCTACAAAATGCTAAGCACTCAGTAAGCACTAAGAATGCCAAATCAAATTAAGACATAGCTCCTGCCTTCACGGAGTTTATAGTAGTTCCACGAATGATTTTAATTGTCTTGAATTAATTTGGTCCTCACAATAACTTTCCTATTGTATGTATGGTACATAATAGTGAATTTGGTTATCTTGAAAGGAAGTTCTAAATAAATACTTTGTCTACGTGGTTTTAAGCTATTTAAGTTTTTAGTACTTTAAAGAGGTGATCATGAAGAATTATATTTTAGGGGTTATATTTAGGAGATTTGATATTTTAACTTTTGTATTTTTTCCCCAATGTACTTATTATATTCCTCAGGTTTTCTCTCAACATCTTTGAAACTAGAATAACAGTTACATCATTCTAAAATATTTCCAGAGACTTAGCAAAATGAAACTAGGGAATGTTTCCAACCATGACATGTATTATGCAAGTGTACCAATTCATGATCTTTTTTTCACACCTTCATATAATTCTGTATATAAAAACAGTACTTTATGTTTTACCTATTTAATGGGTTTCTTTTTACAATTTGTCCTTTGTGGAAATATTGTTTTGATTGGGACATGATATATTTTAGAAACACTTTTCTGCTAGGCAACTTGTACCTTCATGTTTTGTTTGATATGGTATGCAGGTTACATTTTAATTTTTAATCCTGACTCAAAACTAATAATTTATTAGCTCACAGGAAGGATAAATTATTTTCTCAGAGTTTTGATATCTCCTTTATTGTAAATGTTCTGTAGTATCAAAATTCATGTAGAACATTATTATAGGAATGAGACAGAATAAAGCTTTGGTATTTAAAGTAAAAATTTTTTAATTTGGGTCCTATTTTTGGACAGGAAACAGTTTCTGGTACATTTTTGTTGCAAAGTTTTTGAAGTTTGCCGTATATGTATTTCAATAATACAAGGCAAAACTAGAAAGTTACTACTTTTAGATAGTTTTTTCTCATTATCTTCAGGAACTACAAATAAGAGACTTTAAAATAGAAACTTGTGGAACTTTTGCTTCTGTAGCAAACCAAAAGTATTTCATTTGATGATGAGGCATTTAAACTGACATTAGAGAATTTTGGAAGACTTTTGTGCATTCAGTTACTACTACTCTGAGATGACTACTTTAAATACTATTTAGATGACTGTGTGAAGTATAAATTCTTATGGAACCAGGTACCATAAAGCTCATTTAAGTTGTGATTACTGTTTCTATAAAGTAAATTTGATATAAAAAAATTTGTGTAGGCATGAATTTAAAGGGAAATTCTTACAGAAATTTCCTATCTGTTCATAGATGGTAGATCATCATTAAAACTATTGTAGTAATAGTCTGTTGTTGTTGTTTTTTTTAAGTGATCAGGTTTATTTCACTCTAGATTGTCCCCTGTGGGGACAATATGAAGATAAAACAAGATAAATATAGATATGCTTTTGAGAGTACTGAACATATTCAAATACAGGATGAACTGTGTTCCAATTGGAGAAAAGCCAACATAAGACAACCTAAATTTGCAAAACAGAATTGAGATGGTTGTTACATGAAGATTTATTTTATGAGAATATTCACTTCAGAGTTTTTATAATATGATTTTTCCTTGGGTAGTAACTTACATATCTATTTCAGAAAGTACAGTTTATACACACTTTTTCAAGACAATATCTATTATGTGAAGACAAAGTACTTCTGTTATTTTACATGTTATTTCATGATAGGTGCTCTGTAAATCTATAGAATTTGTTTTTTAGACCCCCTGTTGATTGACATGCTGTCTTAAATTACTCTGATAGTCTTTTGATTATTAGTGCAGTTCAATAACCTATGCTGCTGCTGCTGCTAAGTTGCTTCAGTCATATCCGATTCTGTGCGACACCGTAGATGGCAGCCCACCAGGCTCCCCCATCCCTGGGATTCTCCAGGCAAGAACACTGGAGTGGGTTGCCATTTCCTTCTCCAGTGCATGAAAATGAAAAGTGAAACTGAAGTCGGTCAGTTGTGGCCAACTCTTCGTGACCCCAGGACTTCAGCCTACCAGGCTCCTCCTCCCTCCATGGGATTTTCCAGGCAAGAGTACTGGAGTGGGTCGCCATTGCCTTCTCCGTCAATAACCCATAGATAATAGCTAAAGACTTTTTCCTCCTGTTTCTCCAAATTTGTGTTTTTTATTTATCCCAGAAATGAGAGAGATTCACACTGATTCACAGCACCATTAGAGCTTCTCATCTTTCCATGGTGTACTTACTCCAGATGAAATATCCAACAGTTCCATTTCTTAAACAGTTAGGTCCAAACAACTAACCAATAGTTTTTCTGAACAATGAAGTCTGCATTAAATTGAAGAAAGTAGAGAAAACCACTAGCCCATTGAGGTATGACCTAAATCAAATACCTTACGATTATACAGTGGAAGTGACAAATAGATTCAAGTGATTAGATCTGACAGTCTGCCTGAAGAATTATGGACTGAGGTTCCTGACATTGTACAGGAGGCAGTGATGAAAACCATCCCCAAGAAAAAGAAATGCAAAAAGGGAAAATGATCGTTTGAGGAGGCCTTACAGATAGCTGTGAAAAGAAGAGAAGATAAAGGCAAAGGAGAAAAGGAAAGATATACCCATTTGAATGCAGAGTTCCCAAGAATAGCAAGGAGAGATAAAAAAGCCTTCCTCAGTGATCAGTGTAAAGAAATAGAGGAAAACAACAGAATGGGAAAGACTAGAGATCTCTTCAAGAAAATTAGAGCAAGGGAACATTTCATGCAAAGATGAGCACAATAAAGGACCAAAATGGTATGTACATAACAGAAGCAGAAGATATTAAGAAGAGCTGGTAAGAATACACAGGAGAACTATGCAAAAAAGGTCTTCACAACCCAGATAATCACAATGGTGTGATCACCAACCTAGAGCCAGACATCCTGGAATGCAAAGTCAAGTGGGCCTTAGGAAGCATCACTACGAACAAAGCTAGTGGAGGTGATGGAATTCCAGTTGAGCTATTTCAAATCCTAAAAGATGATGCTGTGAAAGTGCTGCACTCAGTATGCTAGCAAATTTGGAAAACTCAGCAGTTGCCAGAGGACTGGAAAAGGTCAGTTTTCATTCCAGTCCCAAAGAAAGGCGATGCCAAAGAATGCTTGAACCACCGCACAGTTGCACTCATCTCACATGCTAGTAAAGTAATGCTCAAAATTCTCCAAGCCAGGCTACAGCAATATGTGAACTGTGAACTTCCAGATGTTCAAGCTGGATTTAGAAAAGGCAGAGGAACCAGAGATCAAATTGCCAGCATCTGTTGGATCATCAAAAAAACAAAAGAGTTCAAGAAAAACACCTGCTTTATTGACTGTGCCAAAGTCTTTGACTGTGTGGATCACAGTACACTGTAGAAAATTCTGAAAGAGATGGGAATACCACACCGCCTGACCTTCCTCCTGAGAAATCTGTATGCAGGTCAGGAAGCAACAGTTGGAACTGGAATGGAACAACAGACTGGTTCCACAATGGAATGGAGTATGTCAAGGCTGTATATTGTCACCCTGCTTATTTAACTTATATGCGGAGTACATCATGAGAAATGCTGGGCTGGATGAAACACGAGCTGGAATCAACATTGCTGTGAGAAATATCAATAACCTCAGATATGCAGATGACACCATCCTTATGGCAGAAAGCGAAGAAGAACTAAAGAGCCTCTTGATGAAAGGGAAGTACTTTCATTTGAAAGAGGTGAGTTAAAAAGTTGGCTTAAAACTCAGCATTCAGACAGCTAAGATCATGGCATCTGGTCCCACCACTTCATGGCAAATAGATAGGGAAACAGGGACAGACTTTATTTTTCTGGGCTCCAAAATCACTGCACATGATGACTGCAGCCATGAAATTAAAAGACACTTGTTCCTTGGAAGAAAAGTTATGACCAACCTAGACAGCACATTAAAAAGCAGAGACATTACTTTGCCAACAAAGGTCCGTCTAGTCAAGGCTATGGTTTTTCCAGTGGTCATGTATGGATGTGGGAGTTGGACCATAAAGAAAGCTGAACATCAAAGAATTGATGCTTTTGAACTGTGGTGTTGGAGAAGACTCTTGAGAGTCCCTTGGACTGCAAGGAGATCCAACCAGTCCATCCTAAAGGACATCAGTCCTGAATACTCATTGGAAGGACTAATGCTGAAGCTGAAGCTCCAATACTTTGACCACCTGATGGGAAGAACTGACTCATTTGAAAAGACCCTGATGCTGGGAAAGATTGAAGGCAGGAGGAGAAGGGGACGACAGAGGATGAGATGGTTGGATGGCATCACCGACTCAATGGACATGAGTTTGAGTAAACTCCGGGAGTTGGTGCTGGACAGGGAGGCCTGGCGTGCTGCAGTCCATGGGGTCACAGAGAGTCAGACAGGACTGAGCCACTGAACTGAACTGAAGTCTGCATTCGGGGGCAGGGTAGGAAGCACACATAAATTGAAAGAAAAAATGTTTTGTGTCATTGTTAAATAGTTAGCGGTTACTGACTACTGGAATGTATCAGCCTAGAGGACGCTGCACAACTTCTTAGACCTTGAAATCAAATTGGACACTGCCACCCTCATTTCCCTTTGATTTTCACGCACTACCTGCTTCTTCTCATAGCAACCACTAAACCCCAGGTTTGCGAAAATGATGATGTCATTGAAAGGAATGTAGTGTGATCTAATTGATGATGAATCTGTAAACAGTATTTTGAGGTATCCACAGATACTCAGAGGGACTGTTTTATTTCCCTCTGAATTTTCCCTCAGAATTTCTCGTGGCATCCCTCTTGAGTTTGCTGCAACATTCTGGGGCACCTTGGAGCAGTATTTGGGAACTGTGGCTGCAAATATGCATTGAAGGCGTACAGTATTTGCCATGCAGTGTAGACACAATGCTTAGCAAGAATGACTTATATCTACCCTCTGAGATCTTACAGTCTTACAGGAAATACTGATATTGGGCAAGTCAGAAATATGTTAAATTTTGTGAAAGAAAAGCTCATTACAAGGGTACATCACCTGTTTTGAGAGGAGAAGATGTTAGTAGTCCTAAATTATAAATATGAATTTTTGGATTCATAATAGCATGTGCCATAAAAGTTATTATGTTGTTCTAGGTTTTCTTTATCACTCATCCCCTCTTAAGTTACAGTTACTTTTCCAAAATAAATATGAGTCTGAAAATTCTTAGCTCTTAAATTGAAATTAATTAGGTTAACTAAACCCTTTGTGCTGGACATTAGTTGATGTAAAGAATAGTTAGAAATAGTTTCGTAGTTTTCAGACAGAGATTTCCACTTGTGTGAATAATTATAAAAATATAACAGTATATGAGAGTTAGATCCTTTTTATTATGTAGATCATAACATTAGTTACTTTAAAATCTAGGAACCCTCAGGCTGGCCCAGTACTATAATGTCTGAAAAAAATGTAACTGATGAATAGAATATAGTTTATGGTCTATGGGGGATTAAAAAATGAAATAGGAGTTTTATTAATTTTGTAAATATATTTAAGAAGTAATCTCCCAGAACTCCAGGTTTTTGCAGATTTCATTTGTAGTGACTGTGATAACAAAATACGGTGATGTGAAGTACAGTTCTTTTATTGCAAAGGCCAGTGGAAGTGACCAACTCACGTTATTGAAGTCCTGACAGTTCAGAAACAACTCTAAAGGAGTTGAACCCCAGGACCCTGGGTCCTGATCTTTGCTTTACAACTAAGGGACATTTACAAAGTGATCACATATATGAATTATAAACAATATTTTAAGTAGAGGTTTTTCCCTAATCCCAGGTGTTCTTTAAAGAAATTTTCCTATATATTTTGGAGACCTCCACCAGCTCATTTGACCACAAATGGATGGTTATTCAGACATTAACAAGGATTTGTGCAGGTATTTGAAATTACCCTTCTTTATTATCTCTTTCTTACTGTGAGATATTTAAAAGGCCATATTCTAGATGCCTTTTGTTAAAATTAAGATACTACTCTGTTACAGATGCTCAGAGTGTAGTGGATATATATGTAAACTATGATTGTGACTTAAATGCAGCAAACATATTTGAACGACTAGTAAATGATCTGTCAAAAATTGCCCAAGGACGAGGCAGTCAAGAACTTGGTATGAGTAATGTTCAGGTAAGAACTTGAAAAACATTTTCAAACTGGAGCTTTGCCAAGGAAGAGCTGTTTGTTTTCTTTAAAAGATTTGTTGTTGTTTTAATTGCTTTTATGAATTCTTTTGTAGGAACTGAGCCTAAGGAAAAAAGGCTTAGAATGCTTAGTGTCAATTTTGAAGTGCATGGTTGAATGGAGCAAGGATCAGTATGTGAATCCCAACTCACAGACAACCCTTGGTAAGCTGACATTTGAACCTACTTTTTCGTCATTTAAGTAAGTAATACTGTGGAGGATGGTTGCAGATGCCACTGAAACAGTTTCGTGACACATTTCCCATTTAGCTGATGAAGCAGAGTTCTCTGTGAGTTAAATAACAAAACTTAAAATTAATGAATTTCCCAACTTAGTTATCCAGTCTTTTTTCTTTCTAAATCTTCCAAAGGTATTTTGAATATCATATTAAAGTGAATCACATTTATGCAGTTTTGTTGAAGTTAGTTGAAAGTTGAAAGTTAAGTTGTTCAGTCGTGTCTGACTCTTTGAGACCCCATGGACTGTAGCCCACCAGGCTCCTCCATCCATGGGATTCTCCAGGCAAGAATACTGGAGTGGGTTGCCATTTCCTTCTCCAGCGGATCTTCCTGACCCAGGGATTGAACCCAGGTCTCCCGCATTAGAGGCAGATGTTTTAACCTCTGAGCCACCAGGGAAGCAGTTTTGTTAGAGGATAATTTTAGAAGAAACAAAAACCGGAAATATTTTAAGAAGATTGACTTGTTCATTTGTGTTTGACATTTATCCTTACTCAGAGAAAAACTCATAGCTGCAGAATCATTGGTCTTATCTTAGTCAAGAGTGCTTTGAGGGGAAACTATTCCAAAACTGTTCCTTGAGCAGAGAGCAGAAACCCAGTGAATACTCAGCACTGTAGTTGTGAAAAGAACTGATGGTGCAAATTGTACACATACTAATTGCAGTGTGTTGTAGTGTCAGTGTGTATGATCTGTTACAGGACTTAATATGTTATTTGTATTAAATAATAGATATTAAGCAACATGAAAGTATCTTGCCTTATTTGAGAAATCTTTTTCCTTTGACAGAGTAATTTATTGAGGCAGTTTTTCTACTTACAGGTCAGGAAAAACCCTCAGAGCAAGAGACGAGTGAAATAAAACACCCAGAGACAATAAACAGATATGGAAGTTTAAATTCCCTGGAGTCAACGTCATCATCAGGAATAGGCAGCTATAGCACACAGATGTCTGGCGCTGATAATCCAGAGCAGTTCGAAGTCCTCAAGCAACAAAAAGAAATAATAGAACAAGGGATAGACTTGTGAGTGTACGATTTTAAGGAGAAATGTTACTGAATATTCCTCTGCCAGTTCTGTGCCGCCTTGTCCTGGGTTTCTTTACATCTCTAGATTATATTTAGTCCCTTCTTATTCCCACCCTTCAGTGAATAAAATGAGGCACAGTTCTCCCAGACCCAAGACTTGCAGTGACTCCTTAGTCCATGCCCCTTGTTTGTTGGAGTCTAGCCCAGACAGACCCTTGTGATGTGCGTTAATTTTGTACCATGTTTTACGTGCTGTTGAACATCACCCGAGCAGTTTTGCTTTGTTCATTTAGCTCAGTTAAAGAATCCCTGATTGTATTCCCTAAGCAGGTGAGAACTCAAAAAATTTCAAGTATAGAATGTTTCCTGCCAGTGTTGCTCCTTTATAGGTTTCATATTTTCCTCACTTCAGTTACAGATGTGTTGCTCTTATTAGTGATTTATTGTTACTGCTTGCGTTTTTAGATGTTGATAAGGTGATCACCTCCTTTTCAGAGTTGAATACTGTACCAGGCCTTGCTCTTGTGAAGTCAGTTTTCCTGCTTAGCTGTGTGCTGTCAGCTCCTGGGCTGTTTTGGGTTTAAATAGGCCGATACTACTTTCCTTCCTCTTATCACCCATCTCTTCTTTCAAAGAGATTCTCTAAGGAAAACTCAACTTGATGGCCTTTCTCCATGAATCTCAATCCATGAATCTAAACTGTTAAATTCCCTCGTATGTTTACTTGACTTGCTGCTTCCACTGTAAAGCATTTCTTCCTGAATCTTAAGCAGCAGCTTTTGCTAAATGTTCAGGGGTCCCTTTTTACTGTTAATGTAAAAGAAAAAAAGTTGATAAAATGTACACATACTCATTGTCATAAAACTATAAAATCTCAAAAGTAGCCTCAGAAACAGCCATCAATACTTCATTTATTCTAACTGTTCAGTCAGTATTTATTGAAGTCCCATCTGTTGCAGACATTATGCAAAGTGCTGGGAAACCTGATGAGTGAAACAATCCTTGTTTCTGGGGTCACAGGGTCTAGTATGTGCAAACAGATGCTCATATCGAAATTTTGTAAGTCACTCAGCAAACACGTTTGGTACTTGGGACTGTTTACCAAGAACCATGACGGTTCAGTTCAGTTCAGTGGCTCAGTTGTGTCTGACTCTTTGCAACCCCACGGACAGCAGCACGCCAGGCCTCCCTGTCCATCACCCAACTCCTGAAGCCTACTCAAACTCATGTCCATTGAGTCAGTGATGCCATCCAACCATCTCATCCTCTGTCATCCCATTCTCCTCCTGCCCTCAATCTTTCCCAGCATCAGGGTCTTTTCAAATGAGTCAGCTCTTCGCATCAGGTGCCCACCAAGTATTGGAGTTTCACCTTCAACATCAGTCCTTCCAATGAACACCCAGGACTGATCTCCTTTAGAATGGGCTGGTTGGATCTCCTTGTAGTTGAAGGGACTCAAGAGTCTTCTCCAACACCACAGTTCAAAAGCATCAATTCTTTAGTGCTCAGCTTTCTTTATGGTCCAACTCTCATATCCATACATGACTACTGGAAAAACCATAGCCTTGACTAGACAGACCTTTGTTGGCAAAGTAATGTCTCTGCTTTTTATTATGCTGTCCAGGTTGGTCATAACTGTCCTTTCAAGGAGTAAGTGTCTTTTAATTATATGGCTGCAGTTACCATCTGCAGTGATTTTGGAGCCCCAAAGAATAAAGTCAGCCAGTTTCCCCATCTTATTTGCCATGAAGTGATGGGACCAGATGTCATGATCTTCGTTTTCTGAATGTTGAGCTTTAAGCCAACTTTTTCACTCTCCTCTTTGACTTTCATCAAGAGGCTTTTTAGTTCTTCTTCACTTTCTGCCATAAGGGTGGTGTCATCTGTATATCTGAGGTTATCCTTATATTCGATATTACAGTCCAAGTATGGGCAAAATATATTTTCTGCTAGTACTGAGTGATGTCCATAGTGGAATGTGTACAGAGTTATGCCAAGGTAGGAAAATTCATTTTGAAGTATTAATACTCAGGAGTGAGGGAGCACTCACTGGGCCCCTGAGTGGACATGTCCCCTGCCTCCAGTTCTCCTCCTCGCCACCGTGCTTGCGTTCTGCTTCACACTTCAGTGAGCACAGTGTGCTCGCAAGGTGCTCTTCCTCAGCTCTTCCTTTCATGACACCACTCTGTCTGGTCCCTCCTGCCTGCTGACCATGCCATCTCAGTCTTGGTATGGGCTCTTCATCCAGACCGCACGTCTTAACATTTCCAGCGTCTGTCCCTCATGACTTCAGCTACTGTGTGCTAACATCTCACAACCCTCAAGTGTTATTTTCCCATAGAAATTCTACTGAACTCCAGACTCTTCTCTAATTGCCCATTGGACATCTCCCCCTGGACACTGCATAACTTCTCACACTGGGCATGTCCATAACCATATTTATCAGTCTCCATAATCAACTCCCCGGTACAACCCAAAGCAAATGACAAACACAAAACCCTATTGTTTCCCATTCAGAGTAGTAACCCCAGCATGTTAGTAAGTTATGAGCTAGAATCGCAGGAGTTACCTTAGATTTCCTCAGTTGATCTGATTTTTCACTAAATCCAGTTGACTCTACTTCCAGAATATTTCTGCAGTTTATTGTCTTTATCTCCCCAAAGTTGTTTTCTCAAGTCACGCCATCACCATTTCGTGCCTTGAGTAGTAAACTGTTTTAGTTGGCTTGCCTTTCGTTGGTCTTATTTATTCTCTCATGTTTTCTTACGCTTAGCTGGAGTCATCTTTCTTAGAATGAAATCTGCTTGTTTCCCTCCTCTCTCCCTCTTACAGAGGATAAAGCCACAGCTTTTTCTAATAGCACATAATACCCTCATGATTTAAATCTGCTGGTCTCTTAGGTACTTCTTCATCTCACCTGATTTTTCCAACAATGCAGAGCTATTTAATATCATGCTGTTTTATGCTTTTGTGTATTTGTATGACCTCTTCTTCTCTAGCATGATTTTTCTGACTTTTTGTAAGAGTTGTAAGCATTCATCAAAGCTCAGCTCCACAGTTGCCTTCCCAGGAACTCGATCACAGTCATCTCTCTTAGCCAGTCACCTCCTCTGCTATGCTGTCTTCTCAATAATACGTTATTTGTTGCATTTTCACTGTTACATGTTTTCTTAATTTATAAAAATTTTAAAATAATTTTTACTATTACAATTAAATTTTTTTCCCTCAGAGTGAGAGCTTCTCAAGAGCAGAGGTTGTGTTTATCTCTGGGAAGAATGCTTGATTTTGATTTATGTATGTGACAGCAGTTTAATTAGGAATTGATAGGGGCGTGTTGGGAGGACAAGCAGGGGAGGACATTTCAGACAGAATGGCACTGGCAGAGGGACAGGAGGACGTTTGAGGACTGTGGTTAAGCGCAGCAGGAGGTGACATGAGAGCATTGAGTTGGGTCCAGATTACAGTTCAGTTCAGTTCAGTCGCTCAGTTGTGTCCGACTCTTTGTGACCCCATGAACTGTAGCACGCCAGGCCTCTCTGTCCATCACCATCTCCCAGAGTTCACTCAGACTCACGTCCATCGAATCTGTGATGCCATCCAGCCATCTCATCCTCAGTCATCCCCTTCTGCTCCTGCCCCCAATCCCTCCCAGCATCAAAGTCTTTTCCAGTGAGTCAACTCTTCGCATGAGGTGGCCAAAGTACTGGAGCTTGAGCTTTAGCATCATTCCCACCAAAGAAATCCCAGGGTTGATCTCCTTCAGAATGGACTGGTTGGATCTCCTTGCAGTCCAAGGGACTCTCAAGAGTCTTCTCCAACACCACAGTTCAAAAGCATCAATTCTTTGGCACTCAGCCTTCTTCTCAGTCCAACTCTCACATCCATACATGACCACCGGAAAAACCATAGCCTTGACTAGACGGACCTTAGTCAGCAAAGTAATGTCTCTGCTTTTGAATATGCTATCTAGGTTGGTCATAACTTTTCTTCCAAGGAGTAAGTGACTTTTAATTTCATGGCTGCAATCACCATCTGCAGTGATTTTGGAGCCCCCCAAAATAAAGTTTGACACTGTTTCCCCATCCATTCCCATGAAGTGATGGGCCTGGATGCCATGATCTTCGTTTTCTGAATGTTGAACTTTATGACAACTTTTTCAGTCTCCTCTTTCACTTTCATCAAGAGGCTTTTTAGCTCCTCTTCACTTTCTGCCATAAGGGTGGTGTCATCTGCATATCTGAGGTTATTGATATTTCTCACAGCAATGTTGATTCCAGCTTGTGCTTCTTCCAGTCCAGTGTTTCTCATGATGTACTCTGCATAGAAGTTAAATAAACAGGGTGACAATATATAGCCTTGATGTACTCCTTTTCCTATCTGGAACCAGTCTGTTGTTCCATGTCCAGTTCTAACTGCTGCTTCCTGACCTGCATACAGATTTCTCTAGAGGTAGGTTAGGTGGTCTGGTATTCCCATGTCTATCAGAATTTTCCACAGTTTATTGTGATCCACGCAGTCAAAGGCTTTTGCATAGTCAATAAAGCAGAAATAGATGTTTTTCTGGAACTCTCTGGCTTTTTCCATGATCCAGCAGATGTTGCCAATTTGATCTCTGGTTCCTCTGCCTTTTCTAAAACCAGCTTGAACATCAGGGAGTTCACGGTTCACGTATTGCTGAAGCCTGGCTTGGAGAATTTTGAGCATTAGTTTACTAGCATGTGAGATGAGTGCAATTGTGCGGTAGTTTGAGCATTCTTTGGCATTGCCTTTCTTTGGAATTGGAATGAAAACTGACCTTTTCCAGTCCTATGGCCACTGCTGAGTTTTCCAAATTTGCTGGCATATTGAGTGCAGCGCTTTTACAGCATCATCTTTCAGGATTTGAAACAGCTCAACTGAAACTCCATCACCTCCACTAGCTTTGTTCGTAGTGATGCTTTCTAAGGCCCGCTTGACTTCACATTCCAAGATGTCTGGCTCTAGATTAGTGATCACATCATCATGATTATCTGGGTCATGAAGATCTTTTTTGTACAGTTCTTCCATGTATTCTTGCCACCTCTTCTTCATATCTTCTGCTTCTGTTAGGTCCATACCATTTCTGTCCTTTATTGTGCCCATCTTTGCATGAAATGTTCCCTTGGTATCTCTAAGTTTCTTGAAGAGATCTCTAGTCTTTCCCATTCTGTTGTTTTCCTCTGTTTCTTTGCATTGATCGCTGACGAAGGCTTTCTTATCTTTTCTTGCTATTCTTTGGAACGCTGCATTCAGATGCTTATATCCAGATTACAGGGGCCTCTTTTCTCCGTGTAAAGGAGGTTTTGTCTTGTTCTCGGCGTTGGTATGCTATTGAAGGATTTTAAGGCAGATGTCCAGCAGTGACAGATTTCTGTTTTCAACACATGGCTTTGCCAGCAGCTATAAGAAATTATTGGAATGTGAGCAAAACACGAGATAGGGAGACCAGTTAGGAACTCTTGCAATACCCAGTTGATGGGGCCCCAAACTAATTATTGGACCAATGAAGGGAGAAAGAAAATGATTTAGAAACAGAGAGGTGACACTTGACTTAGATATTAAGCCATGAACGAGAATTCTCCAGTGACTGGAGCACAAGGGCATGTGGAGGAAATAAGACTCTGCAAATGCTTTTTGTTTAGAGAATGAGAAGGAGGTCCATGGAGGTGGATGAGAGAGGAACAAGCTGTATGTAGGAAGGTTTTTTGTATGTATGTCTAATCAGTGTGAAGTTTATTTTGAAAACACTGGGTGTATAAATTTTTTTTTATAAAGGAAATAATACCATCCGGTTATAGTTAAAACAGTCACCAAAATTCCAGTTGTGTGTTTTAAAAGCAGGAAACTTAGAATTAATCATTGAAGAAAAGGAAAATGAGCCAAGATTTCTTGAGCACTTGCTGCTGCTAAAGTCGCTTCAGTCATGTCCGACTCTGTGCAACCCCAGAGACGGCAGCCCACCGGGCTCTGCTGTCCCTGGGATTCTCAAGGCAAGAACACTGGAGTGGGTTGCCTTCCTTCTCTTTTGCGTGAAAGTGAAGTTGCTCAGCTGTGTCCGACTCCTTAGTGACCCCATGGACTGCAGCCCACCAGGCTCCTTTGTCCATGGGATTTTCTAGGCAAGAGTACTGGAGTGGGGTGCCATTGCCTTCTCCATGAGCACTTAGGGAGACTCTATATTAAAAGCATGAGATATTTAGTATTCATATCCTTACTCAGAGTTCATCTACTGAAGGGCCTTATCTCACATAACATGTGAAATGATCTGTATCAATGATAAAGATTGCCCTCCATTTGAGATTCTTGTCTAAGAAGAAAAAATAAAACTTTGTATAATGTATTATTTTTTGTGCATTTGTTCATTGATTATTTTAAGTAAAGTGCTGGAAAGCTAGTTTACTGTAGTTTTAGATCTTTTCAGGGAATATGAATGGTTTTCTGTTTCTAATGTTCCTTTTAACATCATCCAGATTTACTAAGAAACCAAAGAGAGGAATCCAGTACCTCCAAGAACAAGGGATGCTTGGCACCACCCCTGAAGACATTGCCCAGTTCTTACACCAAGAGGAAAGATTAGACTCAGTAAGAACATCATGTTACTTCATCCTAGCCTTTTTTATAGGATTTCTTTTTAAGTTAATATGTGTTGCTGCCCCTTTCAAATGTCCTCCTAAGTATGTAAAAATAAGCTAGCTGTTCTTAATTTTGCTTTTTAATTTTCTATACTCAAAAAATATCTTGATTTTTGTTTTTTAATGCATTTGGTATGTTTAACTTCACATTCAAAATAGTTAATTAACCCTGTGGTTACTGGACTAGTTAACTGTGGATCTTATGGACTTCTCTGCTTATTAAAAAATTGGGTGTGTGGGAAATGTAGCGTTCCACTGGGATATCGATTTCTGTCTTTTATTCTTCAGACTCAAGTGGGTGAATTCCTGGGAGATAATGATAAATTTAACAAAGAAGTCATGTATGCTTATGTGGACCAACATGACTTTTCAGGAAAAGATTTTGTGTCAGCCCTTCGTATGTTTCTGGAAGGATTCCGTCTTCCAGGGGAAGCTCAGAAAATTGATCGATTAATGGAAAAATTTGCTGCAAGATACCTAGAATGCAACCAAGGGTAAGCAGGATTCAGACTCAAATGTTTATTGATTGCTGGCTGTATCCAGACCCTCTTCTGGGAGCCTTGGGTGATCCATAACCCCGTGCCCCAGGGAACTTAGATTGTCTGCGACCTGGAAGTGATGAGACAGTTCCATAAAGTGTTATGAGATAGAACATAAATCTTGAGAGAGAAAATGAAAAGTGATACGGGGTTAGAGGTAAGTTATTTAAATGATGCATGTAAACAGTATAAGTTTATATCATGACACTTTTCTTTTTTCAGACAAACCCTTTTTGCTAGTGCGGATACTGCTTATGTTTTGGCTTATTCAATTATCATGCTGACCACAGATCTTCACAGTCCACAGGTATGGTATTAACCATAATTTTAAAATATCAGACATCCAAGAAATGTTTAAATTTCATTTGCTTCATAAAATTGTAATTCCTTCTTAAATATTAAGGAACTGTCACTTGATTTCAGATAGCCACTAATAAAAACATTATTTTTAAGGTTTTAGGTTTAGTTTCCAAAAACTTGGGAAAAATTACCTTTATAAATAAACCTATTTGCAAGAATTTAATGCTTCTTAGAGATGAGCTCCTAATGATACCTGTTGCTCTTAAGAGAAGAAATAAACTATATACTTATTATTAAGCTGAGATGAACTGGACAAATTGTAAAGTTTGAGATTAAACTTTATAGGAATTTTTTGGAAATGTATTTTGAGATGTTTAAGGCAGGATTGATACAGAAAATATTGACCACATGTAAGATTTTAATCATTTAAAATGTGTCTTTGGTTTGCTACTGGCAGTATTGTAGAAGCAACTCACTTCCAGGGCTTGCATTATCTAGCATGACACTTTTTTCCATGGTTTTATAAAGCAGTCTACAGATAAAGACTTATTTGAATATTTTCATATCAAGAATTTTCTGTCAGGTTTTTCACTCTAAACCAAAAGTAACTTTACATTTACACTGCCTCCCTTTGTTTTTAGAAGGTCATGCTTGTAACAGATTTTGTTCTGTTAATGAATTATAATGTTATACGCACCTGTGTCATATCTTCTTAATTTTCTTTTTTATTGTAGTTGATTTACAGTGTTGTGCCAGTCTCTGCTATACAGCAAAGTGACTGAGTTATACCCATGTGAAAGTGATAGTTGCTCGGTCGTGTCTGGCTCTTTGCAACCCCGTGGACTTTAGCCCTCCAGGCTTCTCTGTCCATGGGATTCTCCAGGCAAGAATACTGGTGTGGGTTGCCATTCCCATCTCCAAGGGATCTTCCCTACCTGGGAATAGAACCCACATCTCCCACGTTGCAGGCAGATTCTTTACCATCTGAGCCACCAGGGAAGCCCCAGTCATACACATGGACATTCTTTTTTTAATACTCTTATCGATTATGGTTTATCCTAGGATATTGAATATAATCCCCTGTTCTGTATAGTACAACCTTGTTGTTTATCCATCCTCTATATAATAGTTTACATTTGCTAATCACATACTCCCAGTTCTTCCTTCTTCCCTTCCTCGCTTCCCCTTGGCAACCACAAGTCTC
Source organism: Ovis canadensis (assembly GCF_042477335.2). Classification (NCBI taxonomy): domain Eukaryota; kingdom Metazoa; phylum Chordata; class Mammalia; order Artiodactyla; family Bovidae; genus Ovis; species Ovis canadensis. The sequence goes on along the minus strand of NC_091253.1, from coordinate 54,408,129 downwards.
TTCTCTAGGTCTCTTGAGTCTTTCTGTTTTGTAGATCAGTTCATTTGTGCCATGTTTTAGATTCCTCATACATTCTTATATATGTACACTCTCGTGTAGGTTATTTTCTTCTAAAACTTCCTTGAATGTTCTTTCACAGTTTCCAGATTGTTAAAAATTTCTGGACACATACCAGTTAGGGAGCATTCTCTTGAAATCAGTGTCATATCTTTGTGGCCCTGTTGCTGTCACTGGGCATGTGCCTGGAGTCCCACTCCAGCAGTGCTCACTGCCTCTGAGATGCTGCTCCGTGTCAGGCTGGTGTCCTTGCTCCCATTCAGCCTGCCGGCTCTCAGACAGCTTAGGAGTCCCTGGGAGGATAGGTGGCCTATTAGAAAATTGAACCCCATAATCCGGACCCCATGTAATTTATGATGTAGGTCTAGATGAACTGTGACAAATGGTAGCTTTTTTTTTAAATAACACAAGTAACTTTAAAGAATTTTCTCAAAACTAATTCTCCGCATTCTTAATTGTTTTCAGAGTTAAAATACAAGTGAATTTCACAAGTCATTTATGTTCCTTTGCTAACTAGAACATTTATAGTTAGACTACCTTTGATATATAGTGTGAATCAGTTTTTAAATTTTGAGATATATTTAGAACATATTAAATTTTTTTGTTTATTCATTTTCATCAGTGGTAACAATTGGCTTGAAGAGGTTTAAGCATTAAAACTTAATTAGGCACAGCTTAATTTAAACACATGAAAATAAACGTCAAGAGTAAAGTGTTCCATAAAAGATGAGCCGGAGAAGAAAAGTAGGATTATGTTTAACACTACTCCCAGAACCCTACTGTGGCAGAAATGTTCCATTTGAGCAATGTGTTTTTATTTTCTGTACCTGAAACTGATGTGTTCTCTTCTCTAACGTGCTGGGAGCTCCTTCCCCTCCCTCCCAACCTAGATTCACAAATATACTTTATTGCTACTTCAGATTTTCTGCCAAGATTTGTTTTGTGTCTATCTCTGTCTCTCATTGGTATGATGTTAAAATATTGTACCATGTTGAGAATTTCCAGTGATGTTAATCTTCTTGTAGCCTCTTACTGGAAGCACTTATGTGGTCATTTATTTTTATGTCCCTGGGTCATTGCTTTTTTAGTACTCATTAGAAATTTAGGTGAAATGGCTTTCTTTTAATGTTTTTTAAGTGCCTTAACTCAAGTTTTTAAAGTTTTAGTATATTAGAGTGTTTTTCCCTTGAGTAATAATGATTACATTTGAAAACTTTTATGGTAACATTTTTACTTTTTTGTAGGAAAACTGTTCCTTTCATCTTTTCTGTCATTCTAGAAAGATGTGTTTGCAGAGTAGTCAGAACAGGTGGTGCAGTGGTAAAGAACCCGTCTGCCAGTGTAGGAGTCGTAAGAGAGGCGGGTTTGATCCCTGGGTCAGGAAGATCCCCTGGAGGAGGGCACAGCAACCCACTCCAGTATTCTTGCCTGGAGAATTCCACGGACAGAGGAGCCTAGTGGGCTACAGTCCATGGGGTCGCAAAGAGTCAGACACAACTGAGCGCGCACAAACACAAAACTAGTTAAATGTTTGTATCCCAGTTATTATGTCTTCTGGACCTTCTGGTTTCTCTATAGTTATTTTTGCAAACTTCTGATGATTTACTCCTGATGTTGACTGTTATTCTATGTACCTTCTTAAAAATTTACAAGACCCTTATCTTTAGAGGTGCCTTAAATTCTTTGTGGAAAGTGGTAGGAATATATTTAACTAATAAGTAAATACAGAGATGTCATGACTTCTGGGTTTTATCCATCGGCAGAAAAATTTTGGTTGTGCTAGTTACCAAGTCCAGCGGCAGGGCCACCATCTTACATATGACAGATTTATTCTCCACAGACTTGCCATGGTATGTGGCATGATGGTATTGTTGTGTGTACTCTTAAACAAGAAGATGAAAAGTTCAAAGAATACTTTGCCCACATCACCTAGCATTCAGTTAACCACACTGAGTCAGTCAGCAAGGTTGTTATCTGATTTTAAATAAATTTCAGCTCTTATTATTCTCATATCCACTGTTACATAAAATCAGTTCTCAAATCATTAGCAAACACAGTTATGTTCTTTTGAATGAAGATCTGAATCTTTTTGGTAGCATAAGTTTCTAATGATTGTCATGATCCTTTTTTAAAGACTCTGTCTAGAACTCTTAAACCTTGGGCAGAAACAATTTCATTATTTCATCTGCCTGTTTTCTTGTCGACAGATCACTCGGGGACATCACAGCAAGGTGAATTAGCATATTGCCCACCTTGGTCTTTGCTACATTGTCCTCATTTTCTGTGACTTTCTTTTTTTCACTTTAATGTCTGCCTTGTTTAGTATTTTCCACTTTCTGTCTCAAAGTATTTATAAATTCTCTTATATGAGTATTTTTCTGTTCATTTTTAAGAATTATATCAGTTGTTCATTTCTAGGTTAAAAATAAAATGACCAAGGAACAGTACATTAAGATGAATAGAGGCATCAATGACAGTAAAGATCTCCCTGAAGAGTATCTGTCAGCCATCTATAATGAAATAGCTGGAAAAAAGATATCAATGAAAGAAACGAAGGAGCTGACAATCCCTGCAAAGTCAAGTAAACAGAGTAAGTGTCCAGATCAATTGAATCCTGGTTGTTTAGGAGGAAAAAATACAGTTCTTAAAAAGTTAAGTTAGAGTAGACCAAGTATCACTTATTCTAATGAAAAGTATTATAATACATTGTTTGATGATCTGATTATGTCTTTCTCCATATCCTGAAGAAAGATAGCACTGACCAATGATAAATGGGAAATGCTACATACTATGCATGAATTAGCGTGCGTTGAGTATACGCTTGTCCACGAGGCAGTTAACCTCAGCATGGACTTGGAGAGCAGGCAGATTGGTTAGGCAACACCAATAGTCAGACTTCAACTCTTCTTTCTTCTGCCTCCTTGTTGTCTACAAGCAACTTATTTCCATTGGTTCACCTATCATTACACGTTAACAGAAGCTAGAAGTAGGGGTGATTCAAGGAGATGGGGAAGGTTAGGATCATGGGGGAGCTCAGGAGGTTGGAAATCACTACTTGACATGCACCACAAATTATATCACTCTGGCATTCCTAGATCTGACCAGCCTCAGGAGCGACCTGTGCCTGGCTCCATTCTCAACGTTCTGTATGTGTAGACAGTGGTGATTCAAGTAGAGCTAAAATCGGGCTACAGACGTGGCGTTAGGGTAGGGGCCCAGTAATACAGAAGGAGAGCTCCTGCCTTTCTGAGCAGCTTCCACTTGGAAATGAAATCTCAAGCTTTATCAACAAGAACAGATTGTAGCAGCAGAATGCTGCTGAAACGTTATTGGTGTTCAGTTGCTAAGTCGTGTCTGACTCTTTGCGACCCCATAGACTATGGCTGTTGACAGGAGAGAGTCCGGAAGGCCTGTGTGATACGTGTTTCTAGGCGTTGATGAAGAATTACAGGGTGGAAGTCAGAGGCTCTGGAGATAATGTTAGGAGTGATTGTGGAGTGTAAGTGGCCTTCTCTTTGGGGAGCAGAGGAGTGGGCCTGAGGAGTGTTAGTAAGTTCTCCCCGATTTTATAGACAAGGAATCAAAAGTGCAGAGAGATTAGGACACCTAGAATCAGAGAAGCTAGGTGCAGTGCGAAAGCCTTCGTTAAATCCCTGTGCCTAAACCCTGACGAGTGGCAAAGGCTGGCCCAGAAGTCGGCGTCCTTGGCCCTTACTGCAGTCCAGCACCAGCCGGCAGTTCACAGGGTAGCGTCATCCTCTTCTACTTGAAAAACTGTTAAGTGTATTGATCAGGATTTCATTTTTACACCTGAGTAGATGCCAGTTATCTGATTTCATTTTCTTGTTCGTACCCACATAATGACATCTTCCTATCCCTCTTTCTCTGGCCTGCTCTGTGTACAGTGAGGAAGTCATTGAGAGAGCTGGGTGTGGGAAGCGGGTGGCAGTGGGCTGACATTCTACAGTCATCCTGCGTGTGAGGCCTCTGTTTTCTTGTTAACTCAGGAGACCCCTCAAGTCACACAGGTGAACCATGGCCCCTCGTCTGTTCTCTTAGCCCTTGTTTAGGCTGTTTCCCTGGCGCTTTCAGTGTGACAGATTCGTGCCTACTCTTTTCCCTTTGCATAGATTTCCTGCATATCCCTGAAGCCTAGTTGAGGATTTTTTTTTTTCCCCCCATTTTTGAGGTGAAATTCATATAACGCAAAATGAGCTGTTTGAAGTGAACAGTTACTGGTATTTAGTACCTTCAGAGTGTTGTGCAGTCACCACCTTGATATAGTTCCAAAATACTTCATCACTCCCAATAAAGCCGCATATCCATTAAGCAGTTCTTCTATGTTCCCTGCCTTTCCTCAGCCTCTGGCTGGCACCAGTCTGCTTTCTCTTTTATGGATTTACTACTCTGGATATTTCATCTAAATGGAATCATATGTTATATGGCCTTTGCATCTGGCTTCTTAGGACCATTTTGAATTAGTATTCATTGGTTGATGATTTTATGCTGAAACATCAAAATATCATTCTTAAAGCCTTTATATATTAAATGCTAATAGTGTTTGCTGTTTCAGATGTAGCCAGTGAAAAACAAAGAAGACTGCTGTATAACTTAGAGATGGAACAGATGGCCAAGACCGCTAAAGCTCTCATGGAGGCTGTGAGCCACGTTCAGGCACCTTTCACGAGTGCAACACATTTGGAGCATGTGAGACCCATGTTTAAGGTAAGAGTTATTAACGACTTTCAGTTGCAGTATATACATTTATATATACTGCTATTCAGCATATTTTTAAGTTAAAGCAGTACGGTGATACAGCCCATTAGTAGAGACCCAGAAGTGAGAGCCGTATTATTTAGGTATGCATGATTAGTAATTGATAGGTGTGTGACCTTAAGAATAGAAAGGTTTGGGAGAATTAATCTCTGGCCTGGTTTCCTCTGAGCTCTCTTTAGATCTCTAGAGTTCCCTGACATCTCAAAGTGACCTTGAGCCTCTTGCTGTCTTCCAATGCCTGTGGCCCAAGGGCTAATCTGAGGGTTCTCAGTGCTCCTGGGGCCCCGAAAGTAGCACTGGGAACAAAAGGGAGCTTTCTTTTATGTTTATAGATCTAGTAAGAATGGTGCTTACTGCTTCTTTATAATTTGATTTTCCATTTCCTCTTCATTTTCCTATGCTTTTTTTCTATCCTTTCTTTAAATTCCAGAATGAGTAAGCAGTGCATCATAAGAGTTATAGGGAAGTGGACGGGAGTCTTGTCAAGGAAAGTGGGAATTTTTCCTAGAGAAGGAAAAATGGGTCAAGTACATGTCCATTTTTGAGACAGTGCAGTTAGATGGTCTGTGGAGGTTAAAGGTTATCACTTGAGTTCTTCAGACATTAACTGCATTTGTGTGGGTAGTAAAAGATGATGATATTTCAGCTCTAATATGTTATAGTTCTACCCTTGCTTTACGGTCTGTGTGATCGTGATACTTCTAAAAGTTGATGGAGAGTTACAGGCTCAGAGTGGGACTTTGGGGAGAGAATGTTAGAAGAAATAGTGGAGTATCGCCGGCCTCTCTTTTACCGTAATATAGGAAATTAGATTGAAATTAAGAGCACTTATTATGAAATAAATTACAAACTAAGTTTTTGTTCTGTTTTGAATAATCTTATACCTTTGTTTTGTTTGCAAATGTTTTTGGCAGACAGGAGGTGGTGGAGGATGGAAAAAAAAATAAGGAAGCAGTCATAATTCTGCCACTCAGAACATTTCTCTTACTATATTTACATACTACTTTTCCTCTTGTTAAACAGTTGTGATTCTACTGTGTATAGAATCTTGTAACTTGCTGTTTCTCGCATGAGTGTTTTCCCATGTTATTGGGAATTCTTCGTAAAGAGCTTTCATGATCTCTTCTCTGGATTAGGTGTCATTTGTTTCTTCCTCTGAGCTGGAATTGAGAACCTTTCCTCTCCCTGCCATTTCTACTGTCGTTACTTTTCAGACAGTGTCCTTCATTTCTCACTCTTAATGCTGGAGTGTTCTCCTGGCTGGTGTCTGGGTCTACTTTTGTGCTTCTCTTACCCATTTACAGAGCACAGAATGTTTAAAATACAAATGAATTGTCACCTTCTTCCTTAAAGCTATTCACTGATTTTGCAACTGTGGTGAAACCTAACACAACCCGAGGGTCCGAATACCATGTGTGATCGGCTCCACCTGCCTGCAGCCTCATCATCAGATTTCCTCTTCCCGCGCTGCAGTCACACTGGCATTCTTTCCATTTCTAGAATACCCTACATTATTTTCTCGTCAGAGCATTCGCACAAGCTGTGTCCTTTGTCTAGACGCTCTTTCCTTCATTGCCCAAGTCGTTTCTGCTTTCGGTGTTACCTTCTTAGTGAGTTCTGCTCTGGCCTCTCTAAGTCAGGTCTCCTTTCATACGTGCTGTGTTCTTCCTTCACTGTATTTATGTGTATTTATGCATTTATTTACTGTAAACCTTAATGTCTGTGCTAGACTTTAAACTCTGAGAGGTAAGGGAGTACCTCTGTTCTGGTGACTTTTCTCAAAGTCTGACACAGTTCCTGGCTTGGAGTTAGTGCTCCTAAGTAAGCATTGATTGAGTCAAGGAATAAATGAAAGACTCCTAGAAGTGATGTGATATTAAGGGATGTCGTTAAGAACCTTTTTACGTATGGCCAGATCGTTTTCTACAGAGGTTTATACACTTGAGCAGAAAATTTCACTGTCCCCTGGCTGTTATTAGGTATAATTTGATAATACAGATCGTTCTTTAATTTGCAGTGGGGTTGTCACAGGCTTAAGAAGCTTATACTTCTCCTTGTATATATTACATAGGTTTCCAAATAGAGATGTGCTGTTTCTTCACTTAGCATAGGATGCATAATGCATTACTCTCCTGTGGTGCTTTGTATTTTAAAGTCCTGCCCGTCATTTGCTTCCCATAGCATCTCTGTGTAGCGGCAGTCCTGGTACTAAAGAAAATGAGGTTCAGAAAAAAAAGAGGTGAAATAAGTGACAAGGCTAAGACTGAAAGTTAGGTACTGTGACTTACGTTCCTTTGTTTAGGAATTAAACTTCTGAACTTCCTGAGGTTACAAAGCTGGGGGTAATTCTGTCTTAATAATGCAGAAATTTTTTTTTAGATCTTTTAAAAATTCCAATTATTGTTTCTGTACCATGTTGTCATAAATACTCTTTATGACTATATATAGTTCTGCTTCATTTTGATTTATTTATTAAAGAAGCAAATACTCTTATATCAGACATTTCAAAGTTACACACACACACATATATACATGCCAGTATATACATACCAGTATATACATACATGTTTTGATAGGAGGACTTTCAGTAGTCAGGGATACCTTTCTTTTTTTAAAATTTTATGTTACAGTTTCAGAAGGTATTCAGTTTTAATAAAATTTAGTGTTTGTTGACTTTCATAGTCTGTAAAGAAGATGTATTTTATTTAACTGTATTTTAAAATATTGTCCAACAAGGAGCCAGGGATATCACTGCTGTCTCAATGTAAAATATTAATATTTTACTACAAGAAACAATAAGGCTAAATGACACCCACAGAACAGGCTTAAAGAAAAGAGAGTAACGTAAGTCTTACAAGTAGAAAATGGTTAAAAGGATTTTTTTGGAAATAAAAGTAGTCCATGAAATATTGCAAGAGACACAGCTTGCAGAGAGATGAGTTCTGAAGTCAGAGATAAAATCAATATAATTTATGAATATAGACTATCCTCATTTTTTATTAATGTGAATAACTCATAGGTGCTGTGCTTAAAATGTATGTACCATCTTCTCTTGAATTTACAATTTTGTTCTCCCACTTACTTAAGCCCAGGCAGCATTATATAGTTTCTCCTCTTTTTCTAAGAAAGCTCTCCCCATAACTATGCCTAGAAACTTACTGCTCTTTTTCGAACTTTCCACAAATCATTCATTGTCTGAAAACATTGAGAAATGTTACTGTGGTCTCATCTTAAAGTCTGATTACCATTTGATGTTCATGACCTTTTTTAAATTTCTACCTTTTCTAGCTGGCTTGGACCCCTTTTCTGGCTGCATTCAGTGTGGGTCTACAAGACTGTGATGATACTGAAGTAGCCTCTCTTTGCCTGGAAGGTATAAGATGTGCAATCAGAATTGCATGCATTTTCAGCATTCAGGTAACAGAATTTTGTGTTTGTAGCCAGTCTGGAAAACGTAAATTACTTATGTCATTACTATAGTTTAAATTATTTCCTGTGTTGACACTGTTAAAAAACTAATTTCAAGTTTACAGTGGAGTTTAAGTGAATCTTAATGTTTTAAGTTTCCAAGAAGCTGTGACAGGACTGGTAGTTCTCTGTTGATGTGTCTACCATTCATCATAATAACTTCGTGTTGCAGGGTGTTTTTGTATAGAATATTAGCTGTGTGGGAAATTTCCAAGAGTTTGAATTCCTGTATTGTAATTTGAATATCTTATTTATATTGCATGTTCTTATTTATTGAATCATATAATACTTTTTCATATTTTATATATTTATAGATATTATTTTATAACTTTACTTAACCCTAAGAACAGGTTAACTTTAAGAGATTCAAGTATCAAGGACATAATTCTTATGAAGATAGTTCTTTCTAATAAATTATATGCTTTGTCTGATAATAAATTTTATCCAATGCTTACCTACTTTCTTTTTGAAAGCCTATTTCTCATTTAATTATGAATGTTATAGCATAAAAAGCATAGTCTTAACTGTAGGGGGAACATGAGCCAATTTGTAAATCGAGTTTCTGCTGCTTCACACGAGTCACTTGAAGCATGTGTTCAATGAATGCTTTCTTACTATATGATTTATTGTTGCCGAAATTTCATCTTGATTTGACACCACCCTTGCCTTTGAGTTTTAAAAATTCATCCTTTTTGGCTTCATTCATATTAAAATTTAAAGAACTATAGTTTTGAGGTATCATATGTAATTCATGACATGTTGAAAACTTACTAAATTAAGTAAACAGTTGATCAGTAGGGAACCAGCACCTACTCTGTTGTGCTTACAACCCTGTGAGTTCTCTTCCTCTGTCTCTTTCAACAGCTGGAAAGAGATGCATACGTCCAGGCACTGGCAAGATTTACCTTACTCACAGTGAGTTCTGGGATTACTGAAATGAAGCAGAAGAACATTGACACAATCAAAACGCTTATCACAGTGGCTCATACAGATGGAAATTACTTAGGAAATTCATGGCATGAGGTATAAGCACTTTCTTTTTTCTTTTGCAATTTGGTTTATAAAATGAGCTAATGCTAAATATTATATCACTGACATGCTTAAGTGTTTGGGGAGAAAATTAATCTAGTACATTCAGGATTAAGTACATTTAACTTTTTTATGCTGATTTATAATGTAGCCTGTGTTTAAATTGTGACTTTGTGCATTTAAATATTTTTATGAAGATTTTTAACACAGAATTTAAATTTGTTTTTCTTGTAATTAAGATTCTGAAGTGCATCAGTCAGCTGGAGCTTGCTCAACTTATAGGAACTGGAGTGAAGCCTCGGTACATTTCTGGAACAGTACGAGGCAGAGAAGGATCACTTACTGGAGCGAAAGATCAGGCTCCTGATGAATTTGTGGGGCTAGGGCTAGGTGAGAATTTTTTGAATTATTTTTGTGAAGTATCACAGTTGTTTCTAACTTGCTCAATGTAAGTAACTTTATTGTATGAGCGAAATATAATTAGAGGGCTAGGATAAAATGCCCTTTGGCTAACCTTATAAAGGTTAAGCAAGATAACATTGTAAGTCTTTTTTGCCTGGTCCAGTTTGCAATATTAAATGACCCTTAGTCTTAACCACATAGTTGAGGGTGGGAGAAAGGTGCAGTTTAAAATTACCTCCTTTTATATTAAAAAAAAGAATGAAATGATTCCATTTAAAGCAACCTGAATGGACTGAGAGAATATTATACTTGTGAACTAAATCAGACAGAGAAAGACAAATATTATATGATATCACTTACATGTGGAATCTAAAACTTAATACAAGTGACTCTGTATACAAAACAGAAACGGACTCACAAGCATAGAAAGCAAATTTATGGTCACTGAAAGGAATAGGGAGAGAGGAAGGGATAAATTAGGAGTATGCAATTAACAGATACAAACTACTATACAGAAAATAGATAAGTAACAAGGATTTACTGTGTAATACAGGGAACTATATCCAATATTTACAGTAATCTAAATGGAAAATAATCTGAAAAAATGTCTTAAAGAATTACCTGCTTTTGAGACTAAGCAGATAAGTTAAATGAGTGAAGGCTTGTTTAAGATGATAAATAGTTGGGGGCACCTGGAGAAAGCATTCACATGCAGATATTTTTAACAGCACTATCAGACATAACCCAAGTCTTACACCGGTGTGGAAACTGTCCCATGGCTCCCCTTGAGTTCAGTGCAGCCAGGAGCATCCAGGTTTAACCCAGCAGGAAAAAAGGAAGGTACTGTCAAAAGCAGATAAAGAAGAACCAAAACCATACATTTCTAGTCATAAGTGGAAAACGTCTACCAGGGAAGAAACAAAGTTTAGACTGTCTTTGACTTTGAATATGTACTTCTGGGTTTGAATTCTTCCATGTTTCTTCTTCACTTATGCTTCTTCTGCACTTGTGCAAGATGTGTGTGCAAGTTACTTTAATTCTCTGAGCTTCAGGTTCCTCTTTTCCAAACTAACAGTAGTATCTCCTTAGAGAGTTGTCAGGATTACAATATATTAACATATAAGTAGACTTAGTGCTGCTGTACTGTTTCTGGATTGTTGTTGTTGTTCAGTCCCCAAGTCATGTCTCACTCTTTGCGACCCCATGGACTGCAGCACACCAGGCTTCCCTGTCCTCCACTATCTCCTGGAGTTTGCTGAAAATCATGTGCATTGCGTCTGTGATGCCATCCAACCATCTCATCCTCTGTTGGCCTCTTCCCCTCCTGCCCTCAATTTTCCCAGCATCAGGGTGTTTTGCAGTGAGTCAGCTCTTCACATCAGGTGGCCAAAGTATTGGCGCTTCAGTGTTAGCATCAGTCCTTCCAATGAATATTCAGGGTTGATTTCCTTTAGGATTGACTGATTTGATCACCTTGCTGTCCAAGGGATTCTCACGAGTTTTCTCCCATACCACAGTTAGAAAGCATCAGTTCTTCAGTGCTCAGCCTTCTTTATGATCCAACTCTCACATGTTTCTGGATTATTCTTTATCTGGCCTCCCTACCTCACTTCCAACAGAGAAATCTAGAGATACAGCCTAAAAAACATGAAGGAATACACCTGAGGTCTAAAAATACTTATATTTACCTTTTAAGGCTTTGTGCTATATATAACATTGTACTTCTGGACTTTCTCTTTTTATCATTTAGTGATTTCTTCATTGTTGGTAGCAATAAAAAGTCTTAGGAAATTCAGAAGAATTTCAGGCTTGAAAAACAACCCACAGGGAGGGGAGTGAAGACAAGGACCATGTTGTGGCTTCAAGTTGAGTGAGTTTGCAGTAGTAATTCAGCAGTGCAGTCTGCACCTCACTTGTAAAATACCAGTGGTGCTCTGTGGTTCAGGGAGGTGCAGGTATAGACAACTGCAGGATTTAGAACTGCTTGAGCACCTGCATGGTTGGTGACTTACGTAACATAGAAGTCTGACTCAGACATTAGAACTCTTAATTGTTCCAGAAGGTAGCATGAGATACAGATGAAAAATACTTACAGGCAAGTGAAGTAAAGGTGCATTGATTGATTCAGCTGCTTTTGAACAGTCTTTATTTCTAAGGCCTTGGGAGTAGAGGAGAGCCCAAATAAAGAGGGGTGAGACCGCCAGGGCTCAGTTTTGGCAAGTAACAGAAGTAGGTTACACTAAAAATAAAATACCAGGGGAATATTTTATTTTCTACCAGTGTTAGTAAAACAAGAGAAATCATCCTTGCTGGTCATGTTTACTGGAATACTTGAAAATGAGTTAAAATTAATTTGATCAGTGTGCTGCTCTGCTGCTTAGGTTGCAAAGAGGTGACCTGACCTGCTTTCTCCCTTCAGGAAAAGGGAATTTATATTAAACACATTTGGAGTCTGGAACTGTGATTGAGATAAAAATTCCAGGCCTCCAAGCCACACAAGTGACTGACCACGCTGTTCATCTCTCATGCTTTCTTTGTGCCATCCGCCTCTCTCTGCTCTACGGCCTGCTCCCTTCTGCTCTCATTGCTGAGGGATCAGGTCTTAGGTTCTAGTCTGCGTTCTAGAGGGAGCCCCTATGCTGACTCAGCCCCTGTTGGGCAGAGCTCCCCCTGAGTTGAGCTCATCTCAGTAGTTGGTTCCTGGCTCGCCCAGCCTGGCAGGTGTACTGTTCAGCGGTGTCCTGGCACCTACTCAGGATGCTTTAGTCCATACCGAAGCTGGAGGAGGTGCAGACGATTGAGCTGGTTTCATCTGTATATAATTTGTTTTTTAAAAATAAACTATTAGCCTCCTTTGTCAACAGATTCTATACCCCAAATATTGATGTAACCAAGTTAATAGGGCTGAGTGTATATTTATCTCACTTCCTTACAGATGTGATACAAAACTATACTTTTAATTTTTAGAAACAGGAAACTTGTTATTAAGAATAAATAGCTTATGAGTTATTAGATTTGAATTATATGCATACTATTATATGTATTAAAAGTTTTAAAATTCAGTTGCTTGGTCATATAAATCTTGAGTGAATATTATGACATCATATCTTTGTTCTTAGTTAATCTAAATGTTTGTTCTTTTGAGTCATTTCTTTGGTAAAACTGAAACTATTGGCTTATTACTTGTACTGTCATATAAATGTTTGATAGATGTCATATATTATGAAATTGGTTCTTGGATTGTTAGGCATTTTAAATCTTCTTAAATGGGTTTAATGATTACAAATTATTATATCTAAATGGAGAAGGTACAGAAATACCTTCTGTGGGTATTTGAAGAATACCCACAGAAATGTGGGAAGGACATTCAGTTGATACACAGACGAAGTTATGTAGTACCTGGCATTTTTTTCTCACAGATTTTTCTTCATTAAATTCCTGTAACATGCCACATACCTCATATTGCTTGACACTGTCCTCCTACCACCCCGTTTCTCAGTCGCTTATTTCAGGCTTTCATCCTTGTTCACTTGTGCTACAGAAATAGACCCTTAATTTGTCTGCATGGCTTCCGTGACGCTTCATGTTTCACTATGTTCTACAGATAGTACCAGAATTATTTTTCAGAAAATAGACTGGATCATGTCAGTCTTTTAAAAGATCTAATGGTTCCCTGTCTTCAAAAGTAGAACATTAAACACGATGGTCAAAGTTCTTCACATTCTGTTTCTGGTCTGTCTGTCCAGCTCCATCTCTTACTGCTTGTTTCTCTCTCTCCTTCCTTCTCCCCTGCCAGATCACCCTCCATTATGGCTACATCTGAGTGTGTTGGAACATGAACTTCACTTGCCTGCTTCCATTACTTCATATATGCTGCTCCTTCTTCCTGAATTGCTTTTTCTTCTTTCTTTCTCTCATGATGATCCTTTCAGATCTAACTTGAATTAATATTTCATCATATGTGAAAACTTTCCATGAGCTAACAACGCCTGCATTCTCCCTTCCCCCTATAAAAAATAGTTCTGTTTAGCCACACTTGTGTTATATATAATTAGTTGAGTTCAGCCATGAAATAATCATCAGAGTATATTAAAGTAGGAAATAAGTCTGTCCCTCCTGGTAAATTATTAACTGCGTGAGGACAGGGATCACATTCTTTTCCCTTTGTTCAGTTCCTGGAGTAGTTTTTGAGTTCAGCTGGTTTAAATAAAACCATCTGTTACATCTGCATTCAAAAAGTCATTTGAGTGTCTAGTCAGTCAACAAGTACTTGTTGAGCATCTGCTTTGAGTAAGGTAGAGGAAGACAAAAAAAAAGTGTATGATTTGCTTCCTAACCTGGGAACTTTTTATCTGGCTGAGAAGGCAACAGGGCCACACCTGAAGTAATTTATAGTAAGAAAGTAAATGGAAGACATTCTGAGTTGAGCAGTACTAATTTAAGTAAACACTTCATTCAGAGGAAGGTAAAGGGGAATCCTTCATTGAGAACTCAGGTTGGGTCTCAGGAGGTAAACTTTAGATGATGACCTGAATAGAGACATATGTTGGAGGGAGCTCCCTTAAGTCCTAGGCTGAAAAGTTTATACTTTATCCTGAAACTAATAGTAAGCAAAATAAAGGTGGTGATTTAGGAAAATTAATCTCCAGAAGAAGAAAGGAGATTAAAGGGTGTGAGGGCGGAATCAGCAAAAAGGAAGGCAGTAAACTGTTACAGTAATCCAGTCCTGAAATGATAATGGTCTAAACTAAGTAGGAATGAAAATGAGTGAATCAAATGAAAAACAGGCCAGCAGAAAGATTTAGTGATAATGGAAGAAGGGAAAGATATTTAAGAGCTTGAGAACTGGGGGAATTGTTTTGCTGTCTACAAACACATGGGACCAATGTTGGGGGAAAAAACCAAGTGATTCTTTTGAATCTTATAGCATACCAGTTGAATTTTCAGTGAACATTTGTAAACGAGGAACTGAAGATTACATTATAGGAGAGATCTAATTGTATGGAATTGGGAATCCTAAGTTGATACATTTGGAACTAGGGTTGGTTCTGTTTCTTACATGCTGAGGGAGGGGTTTCCCTGGTGGGCTAGTGATTAAGACTCCACGCTTCCACTGCTGGGGGCACAGGTTCTGTCCCTGGTTGGGGAGATTCCGTATGCTGCGCAGTGTTGGGGTGAGTGGTTGGGGGAGGGGGTTTCCCTTAAACATTGAGAGAAATTCTGCCTAATGTCATTGAGTGATTAAAAATTTCAGTGTCCCTAATTTGTGTGATCTTTGCAAACAAGTTTGTGTCTTTACCCATTTCTGTATACCACTCAGTATAACTCAGTAAGTCACTGATGCCAAAAAGAATTGTTCACCCAAAGCTTTCTTTCATTGGGGAAATAACTTATGTTATTAGAAATGTGTTTTAGAACTGTGAGTACATTCTTTCACTGAGCTATTTTCACACTGAAATGCTCTCTTTTCTGTGTGGTAGTTGGAGGAAATGTGGACTGGAAGCAGATAGCAAGTATTCAGGAATCCATTGGAGAAACCAGTTCTCAAAGTGTTGTTGTTGCTGTAGATAGGTAAGGTATCTGTTTTATTCCCTTTTCAGATGAATACTGTTTTAATTCTGTA
Source organism: Ovis canadensis (assembly GCF_042477335.2). Lineage (NCBI taxonomy): Eukaryota > Metazoa > Chordata > Mammalia > Artiodactyla > Bovidae > Ovis > Ovis canadensis. The sequence continues at coordinate 54,392,774 of NC_091253.1, read as the reverse complement.
GCATTTAGATGTGTGTTGCTCATTAGTTAAAAAAAAAAAATGATTGCCAAAATATCTTTCCTTAGGTAATAAAAGACTATATTGTGATATGCTATGATTTAAATGCTGGAGTACCTACAATTTTGCTTTTAAGTCACAGAATATAGGAAGGAGATAAACAGTATGAAGATTTAAGTGACAGTAGACATTAGTGGGCATTAGGGAAATGCTAACCTTGATGAGAAAGAACACAGTTTTTCTTTTCCTTTATTTTTAAAAAAATATCCTTTATAAAAAATGTACTCCCCTTATTATTCCTATTTGAAAATAGAGTATAATTTATCTTCCTGAGTGTATGATATGGGATTGCATTATGGGGAAAATGAAAGGGTTTGCTGGCAGTTCTCACTGGGGAGAATTCTATTTTATAGTATATACATTAAGTATATAGTATATACATAGTATATATAGTATATACTATATACATATAGTGTATACATTCCCCATGTCTAGTCTGGTTTTCTAAAAGACTATTTCTAAATATTTCTAAAAGAATATATTATGGTTTGTTTTACTATAGAATATTCTAGAATATTTACTATAGAATATTCTAGATTTTAAAAATCCCCAGTGTTCAAAATAATGTCTAGTTTTTTATTTTTTTTTAAGAAGATGAACGTTTTCCATATGGATGCCCAAATAATTGAAACATTTTGTAACACTGGTGTTTACATTTGAACACTTCTGATGGGAACTGTCAAAAATACAGTGTGTATTATAATCTTTCCTTGATGCCTAGAGACTCCCACTAATCTATTATTTTACTTTGTAGATGAAAACTTTCTGCTCTTAGATCGAACTAGGGTGTTTAGTTGTTACTGACCCTTGCAATACTCCCTGGAACTTCTTACTTGGAAAGAATTCTTAGTGTCCATGTGCCCACTTGCTTTTTTGGGGGTGGAGGGAGGGGCTTAATTTGCCTTTTTCTTACGATGGTTGAAAAGAGATTGTGTATCATTTTATATCTACTATATAACTCAGAGGCTTAACATGTGTTTTTCAGAGTGCTTTCTGGGAAGGGAATTTTTAAAAAGAGTGGATGTATGTATAACTGATTATATTAAACAAACAGAAAAGATGCTTTCCATGTGTTACTTCATGTAATCCTCTTAGTAGCCTATAAGATACATATTATTACTGTCCTCAATTTACAGAGGAGGAAACTGAGACGAGGGGAATCAGATAACTTGCTCCTTCCCGCAGGCAGGCCAGTCTGGTCGTGATGATTACAGTGACACTTTCATTAGCAGAGAATCTGAGGAATAGCGCCAGCTGTAGTGTCTGTCCTGCTGCTGCCAGGGTAGACCTCCTCCAGATGGTTTTCTAGCCACCCAAAAGCGCATCATCACTGTTAGGAGAATCTACCCAGACAAGAGTCAAGTTTTACTTACTAGTCTTGTTGCCATAGCATACTTCATGTGACCAAAGCCAGTTCTGATTTATCCAGCTGGCCACTTTGCTGCAGAGAAACATGTCACTCATTTGAACAGGTAATCTGCCTCTCCATTTTAAGAGTTTGTGCAGTTTCAGAGGAGTCTTAGCACAAATTCTATTAGTACGTCACTGTCTCAAACTCATCATCACCAGATACTTCTACAACATAAATTCAGGGTCCACTTTTACGCACAACCTCAATATTTACATTTTACCTTATAGTGAAAGCATCAAAAATTACATCTTTGTTACAAGATTTATATTATTATGTGGTACATATCACAATTTCTCATTAAATCACTTCTGAATTTCTTTCTGAGTATCTGGATTTAGTTTTATTTGTGATATTCTGATTCCATAGGCTGACTCAGGGAGACAGCCCTGGAAGTCAAGACAGTGGTTGAGAGTATTGTCAGGCATCATCCTTGAAAGTCCTGTACTTGTTCAGCAAAAATGTTGTTTTTCTGACCTTAGGCCTATTCTGAATAATCTGTTGTGATAAGTATAAGAACTAAACATGCAAAATGAAAATAATAATTCTTTGCTTAATTATAAATAGGTTCTGTTTTTTAATGGAAAAATTTTTATTCCATTCAAAGCTTTAAAATGGTAAAATTTTCTGATTATCTTCACTTTTGTATTTGGAATCCTGTATTATTAGAACTTAAGAGTATAAAGGCACTTTAACCTGGAGTCCCTGATCCTCTCGGATTTGCTAGGAAAACATTTCTAGGCGTTGTTAAACCAGCTGTTGCTTAAATGTTACTCAACTTCGCGGGGGGTGAATATTATCCAGGAACGATTTACCCCTTAAAGTCAAAAGTTATGTAGCACCATAGTTTTTTAATAGTTTTTTTTTAAGCATACCAGATCTGGCTGTATATTGACCTGTCCCACACTTTGGAATATTCTGTCACCTATCAGAAAATATGGACTACTCCTCCCTGTTTTCTCATAAACGTCTTTAAGTTGAGTCTAAGCCATAAATGTTACCTCTGATATTTTCACTGTGAAGACTTTAGATACACAGTCATTTCATCTGCCTGTGTGTTGCATACAGCTTGAAGTTGATTTGATCTAGAATCTGCAAATTTCAACCTTTTTTTTTTGCATTGTCTCATCACTGTCATAATGTGTAAGAATTCAGGAAATCTGTCAATCTTTTTTTCCTACTTGTACTTTTCAGGGGTGTGTCTTTTAATGTTAACACACAAGATTCTCATGCTTCTGTTCTCTGTTTTTCACACAGGCATGTAGAATCCATTTTATAGTTGATGTTGTGAAGCATAGCTCTTTTCTGCCTTAGTATATAAAGGCTTTACTATAAATGCCTCCCTAAACCACTCTGCTCTCCTATATGACTTATCTTTAATGGAGCATTTCTAGAAATACAGTGACCCCTCAGAGGCTACCAGAGTGAGTGGAAATCAAACTGCCCTTTCCCAGGATGGATGCTCCCCTGCTCACACTGTCACCCGAGTCTGCAGAGCCTGGCTGTTTGCTTGCCGTTCTCTCCGGCCGTCTTCACAGGGGTCCTTGCAGCTTTCCCTGGAGTTCTCTGCCGCTGTTCTTTCCTCCCCTGCTCTTTGTCACTTGCGTCCTCCTTGCTTACAAAAGGTTGTTTCCTCTGTTGTTTTTCCTGTTGTTCCCCTTGTACTGTTCAGGGTGGACTTCGTTTGTGGTATGAGTTTTATAGCCACTGCCTTCCAGGAGCACCCCTCTAGTTTGAGAAACAGCTAATGACATTCATAATGCAGAGTCCAGCACTTCTCACTTTTGTTCGTGTGAGAGGTCTGTAGCCTTTATTTTACATTTCGGGTTCACTGAGGCCCCGTTACTCTTCCTCCCTGACCCCCATAATGTTTTCAGTCAGATTTTTGAACTTTTGTTTTGTTCTACTCACAAGAGCAATAGAGGAAATGTGAAGATATCTCTTTAGCCGGAGATCAGATTCTGAGTTACTACCTTGTCAGTTTTTAAACTGCTTTTCCTTCTTGTTTTCATTATTCTGTTGCCAGGATGCATAGACCTTCAAGGGCATAGAGGTTGAAAAATCATGATATACTCAGAACATTTAGACTGTGGAGTAGGAAAAAACTAGAATGTATTGTAAATGTTTAAATTCTGTTTTGCTCAGATAAGTGTGGGGTGGTTGAGAGGGTGGACTTTGGGGTCAGCCTGTCCTGGTTTGACTGGCTCTAGTACGTAGTAGGCTTGTGGTTTTTAGACAGTTGTTATAGATCTTTGTGCCTCAGTTTCTGTGTTGATAAGGTTGGGAGTCTGACGTGCTCCGTAGTATCTGTGGGTGTTACATGAGTGGATGGGTAGGTAGGTAGGTAGGTAGGTAGATACAGATATAAAGCACTCTGGGTAGTGCCCACCCTGTGATTGCTGTAGCTGTACTGTTACTATGATTCCCTTTGTTTCTAAGTTTGATATTTGACCTGCTCCTGCTTTTGAGGTTTCCTTTTTATCGTCCAAACCCTATCATGTACAGTTTACATTGAGGAATATCAGTTTAGCCTTGAAGTCACCACATGCAGACTTTAAAGTAAGAGGACTAATGTGTTTATGCTGAAATCTTTTATGAAACTTCGAAACAGAAAAAGAGCTCAAGTGAAGAGGCAGGGCAAAGCTGGATAGCATAGCTTAACTCTGAATGTTTGAATGCTCTAAGAAAAGGGGTTAGTTACTTGTTAGTTAAACTGTTGAAAACTATTTGTAAGGTTTTATTCATCACTTGTAATTCACCATGAGTTTTTTTTTAATCAGATGTATATTATTTATAAAAATAAAGTAGAAGTTTTCATTTTAAGAACATGTTTAAACTAGTAAATACTCAGGAAAATTGAGAAGTGTGTTTTGTGTATGCCAGTTATTAGTTTTATAAATTAATAGTCTCTTATTTTGAGGCTCATGAAATACCCATCCTAGTGTTGATAAATTTACTAGTAAAATTGCAGCAATGTACTCATTCTCTAATATCATTCAGTACAAGGGTGGGTGGTACATTCCAACTACACTTGTTACTAAACTATCTGGTAAAAAGTACACACTCAGTTACATATAAAAGTAGCTAGTAAACTAGGCCACTTGTTTTTGAATTGATACATCAGATATGAGACTTTATAAATTTTTGCATTGTGATTTTTGTTTTTTTCTTTAGAATATTTACAGGGTCCACAAGGCTAGATGGAAATGCCATTGGTAAGTATGTACATTCAGTTAAAAAACTGACTTTTGGGTTAAAAGACTTTAAGCTTTAAAGTAAATGTTAATCTATTTCTGTTATAGTGGATTTTGTCCGTTGGCTCTGTGCTGTGTCTATGGATGAATTACTTTCTACTACGCATCCAAGAATGTTTAGTCTGCAAAAAATAGTAGAAATATCATATTACAACATGGGAAGAATAAGATTGCAATGGTCTCGAATTTGGGAAGTTATTGGAGATCATTTTAATAAGGTATTTGAGTAATTATACAGTTTGCTTAATTTGTAATTTATTTTTGTTGTTTAAAATTCCCTTACCATAATCTAGTTAAGAGCTTTTTCCTTTCTAAGCAGTATTTTTATTACATTTTTTTGTAATTAGATTAGAAAACACTTTGTCTTGTTTTTTTCTTCTAGAAATAATTGTTCTAGGTTTTAAGAATTTAGTTAAAATATGTTCTTTTGTTGAGAAATATTGTTAGCATACTTAGTGCCGCATGGAGAATCTTTGAATTTACCTGTCTTTGCTATTAATGATATATTTTTCAAGAAAATTACCGATTTTTCTGCTGATATTAGCATCCTCTATTTCTGTTGCTGTTACAGGTTGGCTGTAATCCTAATGAAGATGTAGCTATTTTTGCAGTAGACTCCCTGAGGCAGCTGTCAATGAAGTTCTTAGAGAAAGGGGAGCTTGCTAATTTCAGATTCCAGAAGGATTTCTTAAGACCTTTTGAACATATAATGAAACGGAACAGGTATTATATTTGTTGAACTGCTTAACATCAGGAAAATAGTGTATTTTCTGCAGTGGTGGGTGGGAGGGGGGCAGGTGGAACAGAAGAGAAGGGGGAAAAACAAAACCTGATGAGAGTTATCCAAGCAATTATATTACTACTTTAGGTCTCCAACGATTCGCGATATGGTTGTACGGTGTATAGCACAGATGGTTAACTCTCAAGCTGCTAACATTCGGTCCGGATGGAAGAACATCTTCTCTGTATTTCATCTTGCTGCATCGGATCAAGATGAAAGCATAGTTGAGCTTGCATTTCAAACAACGGGACATATTGTCAGTGAGTATCCCCTAAGCTCTGTTCAAGTGGGAACACAGCACAACACAGCTTGAGTGTGTTCAGAGGATAGCTGAAGTGTAAGGTTATTGGCGTGTCATGGGCTTTACCAAGTTTTGCCTATAGAAGCAGAGTAAAAAGTGATAGTATTACCATTATTATAATATTATAGTTAACATTTATTGAATGTTTATTGCATGGCAAGCACTATATGCACTTTGCATGTATTTTCTTCAATTTTCACAATAACTATATGAGAAAAATATCTTTATTATCTTTTTTTTAATTAGATAAGGAAACGCAGATCAAGTGAGGTTATGTAATTTGTCTAAAGACGCAAAACTAATGAGAGATGGGTTGAGGCACAAAACCAGAGTCTTAAGACATAGCCTTTGTTTCTGACTACTGTACTACATAACCTCCTTTGACTTTGAAACACCTAAAATGTCAAATAAGCCTCTCTTAGAAGATAATAATGACCATCATTGTCATCAACATCAAGAATGATGACATCACCATAGCTATCATTTGTTGTTTGTTTAAATTTATTTAGTAAATTAAGTATTGTGCTAATAATAAGCACTTTGTAGTTGTTTAGTTGTTAAGTCATATCCGACTCTTTGCAACCCCATAGACTTGCCTGCCAGACTCCTGTCCATGGAATTTGCCAGGCAAGAATACTGGAGTGGGTTACCATGCCCTTCTCCAGGGAGTCTTCCTCACCTAGGTACTGAACTCAGGTCTCCTGCATTGCAGGTGGATTCTTTACCATCTGAGTGTACCAGTCTCTGTTAGGTGCTGGGTTTATAGTATAAACAAAACACAGAAACACAGACCTATCTAGCTGTTCCCACTACCCATGGCAGTCAGGTGACTGGTCAAGACAGACTTTGGAACCCATATCTTTTGGAATCAAAACCCTTAACCTTCAAGAAATATCCATTACATCTAGAGCTCTGTGTATTTGGGTATAATTAGGAATAATTGAAAATCTTTAATAATTTGGATATGTTTTTCTCCCTTATAGCCCTTGTGTTTGAAAAACACTTTCCAGCGACCATTGATTCTTTTCAGGATGCAGTGAAATGTTTGTCTGAATTTGCGTGCAATGCAGCTTTCCCAGATACAAGTATGGAAGCAATTCGACTTATTCGCCATTGTGCAAAATACGTGTCTGATAGACCTCAGGTATAGCATTGTTTAGTAAACAAAATGTGACTTAGCATTTATTTCTAGTCTGAGATCTAAGTTTATTTGGGAATCTAGGGGATATGAAGCATTTTTCAAAATTATCTTGAGCTGTCACATTTATTGAAGACGAGGTATTTTTCTGAGTGTTTCACATGTATAAACTTGTTTAATTTTCAATAACAGCTTTATGGGATAGATTGTGTTATAGCCCCATTAAATAAGGAATCTGAGGCACAAAGAAGCTCAAAATGTGCCCCTGCTCATAGGGATAGTGAAGGAGACAGGATCTGAATCCAGGCCTGTGTGTTCAGCCGTTACCTTGATACACTGTTTTTTGTGTGTCAAGCTCTGCAGCACTGAAGGTAACTGTGGATGAGTGTGGTTGTAAGCACTGGAGTGAAAGCTTGAATTGGCAGCCCAGCAGCCAGCTTTGACTTGCATATCTTTGTAACTGTCATTAGGAGAAAAGATGGCTTCATAGATTTTCTGTCACATGCTGACATGGACCTGTGGTGTGTTCAGTACTTACATGCATTCAATCCGCACACCTCCCCAGTGTGGTGGTATGGCTATCTGATGTTATAACCACTTAAATGCCTGAAATGGAAAGCTGATGATGGAGTTGGAGCTGAAAGCAGCTTTTGGACTCTATTCCATGCTCTGTAGGCAGTTATAATCTCCATCTTTTTATAAGTGTTTTTAAATCAAATTGCTCATTTTTGACTTGCAAAATGTTTAAAAACTGCTTTTGAGAAACGTGTATAGGTGTTAACGCCTTGTCTTTAATAAACCTACCTTTCTTTTTAAAGGCTTTCAAGGAGTACACAAGTGACGACATGAATGTGGCACCTGAAGACAGAGTGTGGGTGAGAGGCTGGTTCCCAATTCTCTTCGAGTTATCATGTATCATCAATAGATGCAAATTAGATGTAAGAACCAGGTAACAATCAGTATTTGTAATTAAAAGTTTGCAAGGTTTATTTTGATTTTAATCAAATTAACCTTTTTTATGTGAATATAAGTTTAACTTGATCAAATATAGTAATTATTACATAGGCAAATTTTAAAATATGTTAAATAGAGCAACAAAAAATGGAAATAGATTACTTTTCCTTAAATTTTGATTATTTCCGAGTTTGAATTTTAGATTCCGTGTTAATTTACACATTCTATCTTTTCATACTTTTGTTTCCAATCAGAAATTGAAGTTAGTCCCAAACTTTATTTTCTGTTGAATGAGAAAAGAATTTCCAAATGCATGTCCCTGGCAGCTTTTAGGTAAAGAACCATTTCTCTTTGAAGACTGGCCAGTAATCTAGTTTTGAGTAACATAGGCCTCTTGAAAGAGAACTCTTTCAAAAGTATAATCTCAATAAAAGATCTGTGTGACTGTCCCGTGCATTTGTGAAGAAACTGCTCTGGGTGTGATGGAACCAGACGAGTGCTCGGTGCTCACACTTTACACTCACAAGAACTTGTTTTGAATTTCTTAGCATTCTTATCAATCCCATAATGTAGTTTTCCTCACTCCGTATTTTTGACGGCCACATTGAAATGACCAACTTGAGTATCCTAATATCTGTCAGCAGGACATCAGAAAGGTGGTATAGACTTGTAACAAATCAGTGATAGAATGTAATAAAAGAATGAATCTCTCCTTCCTCCCTCCTCTTATGCCAGAACCACACCCATCCCTAGCCAAGGTTAAATTTGTTTTATAGCCTAAGAAGTTTTTGATTTTTAGAGTGTTATTTGTTACAACAGATTCTTATGAAATTTAAAATAATCCAAAATATTCTCACACCTTGGAAACTTCTCACAGAATTTAGTCATCACAAGCACATTTGACATTCATTTCACATTTAAAGCCCTGAGGCGTTTTTGTCAGTGGACCTGTTAGGAAACTTGATAAAATTCAAGCTAGCCCCCTAATTGATTATATATACCACTCTCAGATGTCCACCACTTCAGTAGAGCAACTAAGATGTGGTAACTGAAAGTCACAGAAACTCAGCACTCCCTCCCTGCCCATGTTTATTTGTAGAAATCTCTTTGGCCGGGGACAGACGGACCTGCTTTCTTACTCTCTTACCTGTCCTTGTCTGGGACCATGCTCCCTTGCTTTTCACTGTATCCTATGTTCAGATTATGGATGGGTTTCGTTCTTAAGAAGAAAAAATAAGTGTTCTAGGTGGTAAAGAGAGAGAAAATGTGAGTAAGCTTTGTCCAGGGATGGCTTTGATTTTCCTACCTCACGCCAGGATTTGTAAAGGCAGTTATTTCAATTACATCTAAAAATGCAGCACTGCGATTTGTATAACACGCTAGTTATAGAGTACTTTCACATGCATTCTCATTTGAGTCCCTCAAAATTCTATAGATTTAGGGTTAAATAATTAACTTAGAGCCCTCCATATTCTTTTCCGTATACCAGCAATTTAAATATTCAGCAGAACTCCTTCAATAGGTGAAAAGCCTTGGGAACCTCTGTGGATCTGTGTTTGCTTTGGGGGCCTGCAAGAAGCAGGATGTTCATGTCTGCCCAGCCCAGCCATGGGGGTTATTCAGCATCCAGTTACTTGGAGTGGGAGGAAGAACCAGCCCTGTCTCATTGTGTGTGGGAGGGTGGGGGGTGAGGGTGCGCACGGGTTTTCTGGGAAACATATAGTGTGTTTCTTCCACAGAAATTCTTTTACTGTAGTTTTACACATTAGGTATCTTACAGAGCAAACAAACGTAACTTGCCTTAGAACCAAACTACCGTAATGTGATTTTACATCCGTTGAAACACTGCGTGATCCTGTGTACCACGTGTGTCGGTACCAGGCCCAGGGGGTAGCATTGCAGCAACTGAGCTAGACCATCTCAGGGAGCCCTCAAGTCCTCAAGGAGTATTTCACAGGAAATACTGTTCTGACTTATGACCAGACTTTGGGAAATACAAATCTTTTCTAAGTGGAAGGGTACCTACATTTTCTTAAAAGAAATTTAACAAGAGAGAAAAAATCAAGCTTTTTAATGGTTACATGAAGGCATTATTTCAAGAAAGATAATAAGGAATCAGAAGGCAATTTTGAGTTTCAGGTTTAACACTCATTCAGAAGAGAATGAGTGGAATACTAAAGCAGCTTACTCTCAAGGAACACTTCCCTCCGCACCCTGTGTGACACGTGCTGCTCTGGCCCAGCACACTGGGGAATGATGCCTGCACACACGAGCGAGGGTCCTAGTGAATTGGTTTGAGAAGTCCTTTAGTTTGAGGGTATTACATGAACAGGTGGGGTATGAGCTAGAAATTCCTCTAGTTCTTTGAAAAAGATTCTCCAGAATCTAATTTTATTTGTTCTTACACATACCAGTATACTTTCTTCCATGGGCATGAGCCACAGAATTGCTACTGCCGAAATCGTGATCTCCCTTGCTCTGTAGCCCCCATGCACCTTTTAAAATGCTGCAGTGGTGGGGGTGGGAGTGGAAGGAGAATAAGCAGTGAAGGCCAGGGCCTGGGGAGTTTTACCCCAAACAGTTCATCCTGAAAACCTCTGTTCTACAGCCTAAATTTCTTAAAAGTGTAGTATCGAGTGTTTTAAACTTAGCTTTCAGTAACTTTGTGAAATGACTTATAAAAATAAGTACTGATGTATTATGCTAGCTTTTCTAATTATATTTTTCATTTTAGGGGTTTAACAGTAATGTTTGAAATAATGAAAACCTACGGCCACACTTATGAAAAACACTGGTGGCAGGATTTATTTAGAATTGTTTTCAGAATCTTTGACAACATGAAATTGCCAGAACAGCAGACAGAGGTGAGATTTTTATTTAATATAGTCAAGTCAAAAGGTTCTTTTTTCCTAATACATTTTAGTCTTTCAAATTAAGCACAGTGAACAGAAGAAAAATCCTAGAGATTTCTTCTTTAAGGCATTATGACATAGTAGTGTATCTTTGTAGCGTGTTTTCTGTCGTCAAAACAATGCAGTTTTGACCATAGAAGTGAGTTAAGGTTTTCAGTATTTTTGTGGAACTTTCAGTATCTTTTCCTCATTTTAATACTGTCACAGCTAAAACATCAGTAGTTCTATTTAGTATTCATAGTGACTTATTATTCTAAATTGAATAAAGAATACATGGTAAGTTTATTTATTTCACTCTTTTAATGTTTTTAATTTTTGAGTATGGCTGATTTACAATAGTGTGTTAGTTTCTGCTTTACAGCAGTGATTCATTTATACATCTGTCTACTCACTGTGATTCCTTTCCCGTATAGACCATTCAGTTCAGTTTAGTCGCTCAGTTGTGTCCGACTCTTTGCGACCCTATGAATTGCAGCACTCCAGGCCTCCCTATCCATCACCAACTCCAGGAGTTTACTCAAACTCATGTCCATCGAGTCGGTGATGCCATCCAGCCATCTCATCCTCTGTCGTCCCCTTCTCCTCCTGCCCCCAATCCCTCCCAGCATCAGTCTTTTCCAATGAGTCAACTCGTCACATGAGGTGGCCAAAGTACTGGAGTTTCAGCTTTAGCATCATTCCTCCCAAAGAACACCCAGGACTGATCTCCTTTAGAATGGACTGGTTGGATTTCCTTGCATTCCAAGGGACTCTCAGGAGTCTTCTCCAACACCACAGTTCAAAAGCATCAATTCTTCGGCACTCAGCTTTCTTCACAGTCCAACTCTCACATTCATACGTGACCACTGGAAAAACCATAGACCATTACAGAGTATTAAATAGAGTTCCTGTAATGTTCAGTAGAACATTAGTTATCTACTTCATACATAGTAGTATATATATATCAATCCCAATCTCCCAATTTATCCCTCTCCCTACCCAACTCCCAACTCCCTGGTAACCATAAGTTTGTTTTCTGCGTCTGTACCTCTGTATCTGTTTTTGTAGATAAATTCACTTGTACCCTTTTTTTTAGATTCCACATGTAAGTGATACTGTATGGTATTTTTCTTTCTCTGACTTTCCTCAATACAACAGTCTCCAGGTCCTTCCATGTTCCTGCAAATGACATTCTTTCATTCCTTTTTATGGCTGATACACATACGCACCACATTGTCTTTATCCACTCCCCTGCTGATGGACATCTAGGTTGCTTCCGTGTCTTGGCTATTGTAAACGGAGCTGCAGTGAACATCAGGGTACATGTATCATTTCGGATCATGTTTTTTTCCAGATATATGTCCAGGAATGGGATTGCTGGATCCTCCAGTACTCTGCCTGGAAAATCCCATGGACAGAGGAGCCTGGTGGGCTGCCATCTATGGGGTCACACCGAGTTGGACATGACTGAGTGACTTCACTTTCACTTTTCACTTTCATGCATTGGAGAAGGCAGTGGCAACCCACTCCAGCATTCTTGCCTGGAAAATCCCAGGGATGGGGGAGCCTGGTGGGCTGCTATCTGTGGGATCGCACAGAGTCAGACATGACTGAAGCGACTTAGCAGCAGCAGCAGCTGGTAGCCGTAGCTCTATTTTTAGTTTTTAAGGAACTGCCATACTCTTCTCCATAGTGACGCACCAATTTACATTCCCACCAGCTATGTAAGCGTGTCTCCTTTTCTCCACACCTTCTCCGCATTTATAATTTGTAGATTTTTTTGATGATGGCCATTCTGACCGGTCTGAAGTGATACTTCATGATAGTTTTGATTTGCATTTCTCTGATAACTAATGATGTTGAGAATCTTTTAATGTGCTTTTTGGCCATCTGTATGTCTTCTTTGGAGAAATGTCTCTTTAGATCTCTGTCAATTTTTTAATTTGTTTTCTGATATTGAGCTGCATGAGCTGTTTGTATATTTTGGAAATTAATCCCTTGTCAGGCTTCCCTCATAGCTCAGTCAGTAAAGAATCTGCCTGCAGTGCAGGAGACCTGGGTTCAATTCCTGAATCGGGACAATCCCCTGGAGAAGGAAATGGCAATCCACTCCAGTATTCTTGCCTGGAAAATCCCATGGACAGAGGATCCTGGTGGGCTACAGTCCATGGGGTCACAAGAGTCGCACATGACTTAGCGACTAAACCACCACCAGTCCATTGTCAGCTGCTTCTTTTGCATATATTTTCTCCCATTCTGAGGGTGTTTTTTGTTTCCTTTGCTGTGCAAAAGCTTTTAAGTTTAATTAGGTCTTTTATTACAAACCAGTTACAGAATGTGTTTCAGTGTTTGTGGGGAGAGAAGATCAAGTCTTTGTGTTTCGTTCCATATAGTGTGTTAAATGCAAATTTGGGGGCCTCTCTGACCTGCAGATTTTACTTTAGATCTATAGGTAGGCTCTTACTTAAAACATGTTATTAAGTAGACATGTTTATTCAGGGGCATAAAACCATGAGTGAATGAATCAGATTAGTCCATTTGAGAAAAATAAATTACTTACACCAGTTTTATTTTAAACCTATGCTAACCCCACTTGAAAAATTCTTATCATTTCCTTCCTCTTATTTTTTTTCCCATGTTCTGTCATATTCTGAAGCAAGACCAACTGTTGCAATTAATGCTATGACTTTTAAGTAGCAGACACTAATAACAGGACAATGCAGTGATGGTTTTTTATAATCAAAACAGTGCAGAAAATAGTTATTCTATGCATAGATTTATGAGATTATGAGAAATAGGTATCAGATATGAAGTTGAGGTGAGTATATTCTAGAGGGAGTTAAGCACTCTGAAAGGAACATGGACAGTCTTATTTTAAATATGCAAGCATTTTCTTTGTAACTAATGGGTGGCCTGACCTTCGTGTGATTACTGTCTCCCTTGTAGAAAGCCGAGTGGATGACGACAACATGTAATCATGCGCTCTATGCGATCTGTGATGTGTTCACCCAGTATTTAGAAGTGCTCAGTGATGTCCTTTTGGATGACATTTTTGCCCAGCTCTACTGGTGTGTGCAGCAAGGTAGGTCTGTCCCGATAAATGACACAGTGTTAAATGTGACCCTGGTGATACACAAATGAATTGCTCTTTTCTTTTCCAGACAATGAGCAGTTGGCACGATCTGGTACAAACTGCTTAGAGAATGTTGTTATTCTGAATGGTGAAAAATTTACACTAGAAATCTGGGATAAAACCTGCAACTGCACACTGGACATCTTCAAAACCACAATCCCACATGCGTAAGATTTTATACTACTTTGTATTGAATGATGGACATAAAAGATTTGATAGTAACTAGTGATTTCTCATAACAAATGCTTTGTCAGATATCTCAGTGTTCTATGAATTTGTGTTTATTACAGACCAAACTCCTGTAAACCATAACAAATATATGAATTGTTTTATAAACCAGAACCTTTAGTCTCATCATCTAAATTTGGGTCACAATGAAGTGCTTTTATTTGGGTCACATTTTATTCATGCAGATTAAACCAAGCAGTGGTTCTGAATTTTCTTAAAATCTCAGCATTTATTTTACTGTGAATAGTCTAAGGAAACTTTATTTGTAAACACTATTTCGTAGTTATTTGTCATCCTTTTCCGAGGGATAAATTTGGAATTGAATCGTAGGTGAGTTTTTACTAGTGGGGAAACTAAGACATAGTCCTGCTGCCTGACAGTTGATGGCACCTGAATCATTTGTAGGACAACTTGAACTTCCCCAGCTTATTTTATTTCAAAGTGTGTTGGCTGTGGCACGTCTCACGCTCTCAGTGATTGGTATGGTTTTGGTATTTCAAAGGCTCTTGACCTGGCGTCCCATTTCTGGAGAAACTGCTCCCCCCACCCCATCTCCTGTGAGTGAAAACCAGTTGGTAAGTTTAAATAAATCAAGCTTACTTTAAATCATTGAACTATTCATGATAAGAAATTTTACCATGGGGCAGATCCTTTAATAGGGGCCCAGCTCCTTTAGAAAGATGGTGGAAAATATAGATGGTTCTGAGACGAAGATTAACATGATTTCTCAAGTGCCTGCATGATACCAGTT